>NW_024038602.1:600000-1054968 GCF_016077235.1 Cyprinodon tularosa
CAAGGAATTCTAGACAGAAATGTGCTTCCCAGTGTCAGAAAGCTTGTCTCAGTTGCAGTTAATGTGTTTTGTAACAGGAAAATAATAAAACACTCAGTTAAAAACATCAAAATATGGCTAAGAGGAAAACATTGGACTAATCTGAGGTGGCCTTCAGTGAGTTCTGACCTAAATCCTATGGCGCATCTTTAGGAGCTAAAACATGCCGTCTGGAAAAGGAACCCTTCAAACCTGAGACAACTGAAGAAGTTTGCTCCTAAGGAGTGGGCCAAAACACCTGCAAAGAGGAGCAGAAGTCTAACAGATCTTAAAGGTTACAGGAATCTAATTGCAGTGATTGCCTCAAAAAAGTTGTACAACTAAATATTAGGATAAGGGCATAATTTATGTCCTAAACTTGTTTATTCTTTTAAAATCATTATGTTGTGGCATGGTAAAAAGCAATATCCAACTTTCACTAGTTCAGTTTCATAACATTTCTAGTTATTATTACTTTTGTCAGTTTTAAGTTATTTCTGTCACCATTGTGCTGTTGTTATTTGAAAAAAAAGGGTAACAAAATTTTTGTCTTTGAATTTACACCTTTATTTTTTTATATTTACAATCACTGAAAAGATAAGAAAATAAGAATGCACCCTAAAACTATTTAAGTTTTTTTTTTTTTTTTTAGGAAAACATGTCATCTCTGAGTGCTTTCACCTTGGAAAATTTGGTCTGCAGTAAAAAGATGTTTAGACACCCTAGGCTTGACATAAAGCTGTATTCTTTTGCAAATGTGTGCTGAACAGAAAGGGCATTAATCACTGTTAATCAACCTGGAAAGAACTAAATTGCACACAAAAAATGAGAACTCAGGATCAGCAAGGTTTCTTTTTTTTTTGTCTGAGAATCAATTGCTTTTTTATCTTATCAGTGACAGGTTGTTTGGCTTTTGTTACAACTTTGTATCTTTGTGTGTGTAAAAAGGGTGAGAGATTTATAAATGTACCTGTGATAATCCATGCATGTTGGTGGTCTTTTTTTTTTCTTTCTCACACAAACTGGCCCATCAGTGAGATAAATATTTAATCTGTATAATAACGTCTTCAAAGGAGAAAAGGTGTCAAGTCTCTTAAGAGTTTTATGATCATCAATCTTTCTAGAAATGTTTCTATTTATTTAATACAAAATGCTATTGCTACATCCTTACTAAGGAAAATGTACTGCTGTAAAACCAGTGACTTGATTTAATCATCTGAGTTTTATATGATCAACTGAAATTGATTGGGACTTAGTTGTGGCTAGATTTGAATCTGGATTTATTTGTGCCTTTAATAAACTTTACCGAACAAGACATAACTTGACTCCATTAAAGTGAGTATTAATTGGACCTTTTAAAATGCCTTGAGATTATATTTGTTGTGAATTGATGATATTATAAAAGGAACATTATTGTTTGAAACCTTTCTCATTGTGCAGATATCCATGGAGTATAATGTTGAGAGCACTAGTTAAGAGTTATCTCTGTCACACTGATACTTAACAGCTAACAGGAACAGCATGGAAGACACCCCATGGATTGATATCTTAGCAAAATGCCCTATCAAGATGGATGTGTCTGGGAGACAATAGCTAACCTCATTGATAGGACAATAGACAGTTATCTATTATGATAAAGGGTTTTAAATGCTTTTGTCAAACTTGATCATAATCTCTAACTGGTTTGAATCCGATTTCTCGCTTTCTCTGCTGTTTTGTTCACTATAAAATTTTAAAAAGGACTTATTCACTTGAGGTGCATTTTTTGTTTTTATAAAAGAGATGAAAAAAGTCATTGCTTGCTGCCTGCATGGCAATTCAAGTAAATGCTCTGCCATTTCTCTCCCAAAATAAGAAACAGGTCTAATACTTTCTACTTGGTAAGAATCAACATGACCTAGAGGATAAAGAGTAAATTCAATTCAAAATATACTTAATTAAATTAAGAGGGATTTACCATGTGGTAGAAATACCAACCTCAGATAAAACTAGCATTTCACACTGAGGTTGAGGTGCACCCTGCAAAATAAAAAAAAATCTAAATAATCTGTTATTATAATTAACAGTATAATTTGATCATATATTTAAATCAATGTTAGATTCAATAGATAAAGTAGATATAACGTTTTTGAATCAAAAAACCCAATGGTGAACAACATTGAAGCGTATGACACTATTGCTTCAATTTGTGCTATGTGTGCATCTGTGTGGCTATGCAACATAAATTGTAATGTGTGTGTGTGTGTGTGTGTGTGTGTGTGTGTGTGTGTGTGTGTGTGTGTGTGTGTGTGTGTGTGTGTGTGTGTGTGTGTGTGTGTGTGTGTGTACCTGTCTAGCTATCAGAGTGAAGACTATTTTTTCAATCCCCCCTTCAGATTGAGGACCAGTTGTTGCAAAGTTAGGAAATTTTGCTGGTCCTCACAAGCTATTTTGTTAATGGTTAGGTTTAGGGCTAAGGTGTCAATTGTTAGGGCTAGGATTAGTGTGAGGTATGCATTGGTAATGGTTAGGTTTAGGGTTAGTTTTAGCATTAAGGCATAGAAAGGGTTGAAAATGACCAAAAATCAATGGAAGTCAATGGGAGTCAACACATGGTCCTCACTACATATAGCAGAATGAGTAGGTGTGTGTGTGGGTGTGTGTGTGTGTGTGTGTGTGTGTGTGTGTGTGTGTGTGTGTGTGTGTGTGTGTGTGTGTGTGTGTGTGTGTGTGTGTGTGTGTGTGTGTGTGTGTGTGTGTGTGTGTGTGTGTGTGTGTGTGTGTGTGTGTATCCATGTGTCCTAACTGTGTAAACTCACACATTGGGACTCCAGGGTTGGGGGAGGTAAAAACCTCTCCTAAAATGTAAACACTCTCTGAAGTGGTGAGCAGGACAGCTGTAGTTGGACACACAAACATTTAGAGAAATGCAGTCCCAAGGTCAAGGTTAAGCGATCTGCTCCTTCAAGACCCACTTTCCCTCTTGACCTTCCATCTTGCTGTTGGATGTGCTCTTGAGTTGAAGTGCTGAAACATGGGCCACTCTGGCAAATGGAAAAACTGTGAGAATGTATAGAGCAAAAGAATGGAGAGGGTAGTTCCAGATCTGGCACAACAAAAGGTTAAACAAAAGTCTATTTTAATTAATAAAAAAAACATGAAAGAATCTTAGACAATGAACAGGTCTGAGCTGAGGAACCAGAGAACAAGTGGCGATTTGAACAAACTCTTGAATTTTTTAAAAGCCTTGCCAGCCTGATCATTCCACAAACATTTAACTTTGGACAAGGTGAGAGAATGGAATAGAGAAGCAACTTGAATATAGTTAGGGATTAATTGGTGGAAGAAACTGGCAACACCCAGAAACCCCTCTAGTTGTTTCAATCAGTTGGAGGCGTCAATAGTTATAATCAAACTATAAGCAAAAATAGACAAAAGGTAAAGAAATAATTTACTTTTACACTACAACTCTTGCTTCAAAGATTTAAGGATAAATCTAGTATCTATGTTATAAAAAACCTTGACTAAAAAACTCTGTAATGTAAAGAAAATGCTGCAAAGTAAAGTAAACATGCAAAAATGGTGGGAGCGAAGTGCCGTTTGTGCCTTCACCAGGGAGACAAACATTAGCACTTGGCAAGTGCTTACCAAAGTACCTTCTGCCCATTGAAAGCCATTAAAAATGTAGGGGCATCTCCAGCTTTTTCTGGTAATCTTTTCTTGAGCCCATCTTTACTATCTTGGTCAGCAGAGGGAAGTGAACCGAAGGTAAAAATAACTAAGGCTGCTTCTCATCAGTGTGACACTTTTATCTGACGTCTGAAATACATTCATCGGTTTGCATGTATGTGTACAAAATGCAAAAAAAAGCATCTAGATGCAGATTATGGCAACATTGTGTAGCAGAATAACAGGATATGAATTAATTGCAAAAACACAGAACTTCTACTTCTCTCACTAAGGGTACCACTGAAGATTATGGTTATGAGGACATTTAGGGATTAAAGTCAAAGTAAATGTGTTCAATATAAAAAAAAACATATTCTGATACAGACATTTTAAATGGAGAAGAAAACAATGTGTTTTCAAAAGAGATTTTAAAAATTGTCTGTTTTTGACCAAAAAATTGATCTAGTTTACCTTTGAGGGTACATCAGCTGCCTTTAATAATAGACCAAACAGGTAAACAACTGGTAAATCAAATCATAAATATGAAGCATTATAAAATATAAAAGTAAACCCCTCTAAATTAAAACTGCAATTAAGAGTAGGAATTTTTAACCTTGAATAATAGGATGTTTTAGTTTTCTTAAACTATTACAAGTTTGAGGGAGATTTAAAACTTGCCATTCCACATCCGAAAAAACTGTTTTACAGGTAGTTCCACACATCTTTCAGAGCATTGTGCAGCCTATATCTAGTTCAGTGCATTAAGTTATTTTCTCCAAGAGGAAGGTGTGATGTACGTCCACTATTTTTTAATCACAAGTTTTAATTGCTTAGCTTAGTTGATCATATTTACACCCATGTGACCCAAATTTTTTACTGGGCCGAATAGAATTTTCTTCTGGTCACCATATTATACTTTGTATATTTGACAAGTGTTAATAGTCACTGGTTTGATAAAAAAAAAAAATGAAATTTAATGTTTTAAGTCTTTAGTTTCTTCCTGGTCAATAATATACAAACTACAATCCAAAATAAATATGGTGATGCATTATATTGTTTGTAAGGCAACCTGACAAAAAAACCTGTGTTTAAAATTATTACATGTTTTTTGCACTGTATCTGGTTTGTAGAAAACTTTAGTAGAAAAAGCGTTAGGATTGTTTTAAATCAAAAATTTACATGGGGAGAAACAGAAATAAGAAGGTGGTTAAAGATTTAAAAGAGAGAAATAAAGATACAGGAAGAAGTATAAATAGAACACAGGGTGACTTTAATTGATTAGACAGGGGCTAAAGTTTATTTATGGAGTTTATTTTTCAAGTTATGAATATGTTTTTTGATGTTCGTTTTTAACCAAACGTATAATTAATATTAGAACTCCTACACCAGTGGCAATAGAAAAAGCTTTTGAGTCAGTAAAAACTTTTTAGCTTAAAAAAAAATTCATTCTTTTTTCTAGAGTAGTTTTTTTTTTTTTTTGACACATACATCAGGTAAGAACAACACCTTTAAGATAGAAGCAAAATATTGTTTTTGCACAGACCTCTTTTCTGAAAAGTATGAAAAGAAACAACCCTGTCTGCATCTGAAGAGCAACAGATATCAGTCCAGCACAGATGAGACAAGGGGGGCATTAACTGTGTGTCAGAAGAACAAGGTGAGAAATTGAAGCTAACATTTTACAATAGTTCCACTCCAATGAGCTATTGATTTTGTCCCCGGTTTATTTGCTGCCTTTGGTGGCACTCTTCTTTTTTCCTTTGGGACTCTTAGTTCACATTGCCGAAGTCTCTTCAGCACTGGACAAGCAATTCAAATGTGTTGCAAATCATTAAAGATGCACCCCATGAGATGGCTTCTCTTGTTTTAAAAGTGAAACAAGGGTTATTTTTGCTGTGCTCTTTTCTTCTGCATCCCTGAATTGCTTAAGAATGCAAACACTTGCTTAGAGTTGGTTAAATACAATAAATCTAACAAAACATGAAAGATAGCGGGACATCAGCAAAAGTTAGTGTCATTTGAAGATCAAGTCAAGACAGTCCAAAAGAATTAACAACTGGGACTATCACCTTTAATATATCTAACTTTCCTTTGGCCTGTTTTTCTTTTTTTTTTAGAGCAAATCATGCAATGCATGGATAAATATAAAGTATATAGTCATTGTTTTAGCACTGAGTAACAATTTAAAACCATTTCGAAATGTACACAAATTAAACTGCCTGCTTGGTCACCTAATCGGCCTTCTTGGTAAAGAAAAATTCATATATATATGTTATGATTACTGTTATACTGTTATGACTGCAAAAAAGTGCTGTTGCATTTTGGACATGCCTCCCCAGCCTTGATTGTTAAATTGCAAAAAAAAAACAAAAAAACATGAAACTCCCTTTGAAAACATACAACACGCCTCAGATTGTATGTATCAACATTCCTACTATAATTGCTGAACATTAGGACTGAATCAGTTGAAGCATATTGGATACAAAATGGTTTTATTGGGTTTTAATGTCAAGCAGAGTTGTCATTTTAGAACAACATCAAAACTGTTCCTATTGTGCTTATAGCCTCACAAGAGGTAATCTGGTCAAATAAAAGAGCTAGTTTTATCATAGTTCTTCTTCCCATGCCAAAGTGTTCGGTCATGACATTTACTCTGTTAACTATCCGCTGTGTTTGAAGCAGTTTGTGAAGCTTGCAGTGTGTCCAGCATATATGTTATGAGTGACTGCCACTTTAACAATCCTATTAAGCATAAAGGTTTATATACCATAAAACATCAAAAGAGACATGCAATAAGTTATTTGATATGTTTAATTCTCTAGTTAGAATATCAGCCAAGAGGGCAGAGCATCACAATGGTGTCTTGATTTTTTTTTTAAACAGCCCATTGGCTCATTATTGGTTTATGTATTATGCATAACTATAAGTTTCTGATCTTTAAATATTCTAAATAAGAGGCTCTAATTGTGCATTTTTTGCCAGTGCAATAGGTGGGCTAGATCTAGAAAGATTGCTGCAGTAAATCTTAAGAGCTGTATGGTTTTGCCCCATTAAAATGAGCAGGTTGCATGTGATAGTCTACTGGTGGTTTGTAGAAGAAAAGTTAGAATCTAAATCATGTATTTTAAGGTAAAATTGCAATAAGTATTTAAACAATAATGATGATAATAGTGAGTATTACTTATTGAGCACTTCATAGCAAAAAAAGTAAAAAAATTAAATGATGAAAATAACTACCGTACATTCAAATATTAAAAAGTATTTAATAAAAAAAAGAGAAAGTAGCATTTCTACTCGGCTGTTTAGAAACTTTTACAGGGTCACAGTTCAAAGCATCCTTAGCGTGACAGTGGGGAGTTGCAGCACACAGGAGAGAAGGTATTTAACATGGGTGATGAAGACAACATGCAGAATTATGGGATGCAGTCTACCTGATATGACTAATGTTGTATGTATCCAGCAGCCAAAGCAGCCAAAGATCTACTAAAAAGCTCTCCAAGCCATTAAAAGGGCGTCTGCCATCTTGGATTGAATTAGCTGTCTTGAGCATCCCTCATTTGGAATAGAGCAAACTGTAGCTTCTAGCTTCTTTCTTTTCTCATATTCCTTCTTTTGTTGTGAGGTCAACAGTAAGGGTGGGTAGGGAAAGGAACTCTGAACGGCCTTTAACTTTCCGGACGTCATTGCCCGATGGAAACGCGTATGGATGATGCTTGTCAAATTGGGACCACAGCTTTCATAAAAAGAACTACGGAAAACTCAAACTCAGTTACATAAATATTGCATTGACATATGAAGGTGCGTACATTTATATGTGTGACACAGTACAGGGAGGGGTGTCACATCTGTGTGAGATGTGGGTGTTTTCACACCCACACTTGTAAGGTGGTTGAACATCTACACTTATTGCTGCAAATCTGTCCTTTTCTCACTGTTGCGCTGGTTGTATTTGTCCCATTCCTCCTACTTTTGACCCCCCTACCTCTCCTGTTGCTTCGGGAAACCTGACACCAGCTGTGGTTGGCTGTCCCGCCTAAGAGGAAAACTGTTTGATGTCTTCTTCTTAAGTCCCGCCCCCTGTTTTGTGCTTGTTCCGTTTGTGCTGAGCAAACACTGGTTTATATAGTAAGAGATATTGATGCCAACATCTTGTTTTTCTGGATATATTGCCAGAAAAACAAACTCACCAAGTCATTTTAGTTAGAAATATGGAGAGGTCAAAGTTTTGAAAATAATGATATGTAACAGAAAAAGACAAATTAAGACTGACAGCTATTTTATAAGGTATCCTGCCAGAAATATTACAGTAAAATAAAACAGATTTTTTTGTATTAAAGATTTTGGTTTAAGCTGAGCCATTAATTGAATACATTTGAGCCAGATCTTTATCCCTGCACCATTCTGAGTTATAATAGCAGGGTAAAGTACCCTAAAGTTGTGGCCAAGTAAGAGCAACATTACTTAAATATAGTTTTACTCAAATAATATTAGTAAAAAGTAATAACCTAAGAAATTATTCAAGATTTAGGTGTTCATTAAAAAGCAACTAAGTGATTTTAAAATCTTATTTGCTAAAATATATATGGATTCTGGTGTATTTAAAAATTAAATAAAAAGTAAATATACAATAGTTACAGAACAACAATTTCAGGTGGAAAAAAACGTAACATATGTTTGACGTTGATGTTTATACTATGTAATGTACCTAGATCAGAATAGGGTTAGCTACCTTCTACTTCCAGTAACATTCAGCACAATGTTTACTAGATGTTCACTTTGGCTTCAAATGACAAAGCAGAACCAGCAGATAGAAAATAACAGTAAAATGAAGAAGCTTAAGTTATAAAACAAATAAATAAAAAAAATTTAAAACACTAACTGTAAGTGTTTTTCTCTCTGGTGCATTTTTGTTCAAGAAAAAATTGCTCTTCATCAAGTGAAGTTACTAACGATGGGTTGAATACCTAAAATGTTACTCAATTGAAAAAATACTTCTTTGTATTTTTACTAAATCATGTAATTATGTAAATATGCAATGCACAATACAACAAAAAAAATTAACTACTACACCTCTTTGATGGTCCAGGATAGGCTGATGCAGAAGACATCAATTCCAGAACACACTTTGGGTTAATTTTTAATGATTTAATGCAGAGTATTTATGGTCCACTGGTCCACTTTGTTTTTATTTAATGTAATGTGTATGAGCTATTTCTATCTTATTTAATCAAACTCCACATTAATGCTATGACAAGTCAAAAGGTATGGGGGATCTAAAGATGTCCAAATTTAGTTTTGTGCATCAAAATGTCACCAAGCCTCAAAATCTGACTTTTGTTGCTGCACCAAACTTTCTGTTTCATCACAGGCCTGGCTCAACACATTCACAAGAACTTTTTATATCACTTTAGCAACACCCACTTAGAAAAGAAGAGATTTCGAGTTTCATGTCCTTCTTCTTACCCTTAACTCATAAATCAGGAGAGTTCATCCAGCTGATGTTGAATCTTCCTCTGAGCAGTGGCTATAGACCGTGTGGGCGTGAGGAATAGGCAAATTTAATACTGATCCATTTACATACTGGCTCTAAATCAAACATACATGAGCTGATTTGCTCCATAATAGATCATATTTATATGGAACGAACATGGCGATTGGATTGGAATCAACTGCGCCCCTTGGAATATTTCAAACGGCTAAATCATCATTATGTCTTAATAGATCCTTATCAAATCATGTGTGCTTCAGGTCCAACCAATACTTTTGTTTCCACATATTGGTTTTTGTGTTAAATGTCTTTCCAGGAAAGTCTTTTTTTGACAGCAGAAAAGTCTTTATTCATCAGAATTTCATGGTCTGATATTTTATGATTTTTTTGGGGAGCTGAATTCAGCCTGGCTGGGGGGTAAAGGTGGTGATGTGGAACAGCCGCAGTCACAACATTAGCCGGGGCAGTACTAAAGCGCTAGGACTGATAAACATGCAAAATGCTAGAATCTTTAAGTAATCTTGTCAATTTTTTGCATAGATTAGCTGTTTCTAAAATAAATGGAAGACAAAAAAAATCATTTTATCTTAGTTAAAATTGTTTTATGACCTTTCAGTTTTTGTGCTTTTCGCAGAGTTTATAATTGGCTTATTTTTTGTAGGATAAGTATAGATCATTCTAAAACTATAAGGCCTTTTAATATTAGTTATTTATCAGTTTCAGTTACTTTAAAACAAAAAAAGTGTTGGCTTCTGACTTGTATAAAGGATTTTCTTCTTCCAGGCTGTTCAATGGTTATATTTTTTGTTTCATTATGTAAAACCAAAGGGAAACATTTAAAGGAAAATAAATTGAAAAGGCTTTTATGTGAACATGTAAGAAGCTTATTTCTACTGAATGCCATACCTTCTTCATTTCATGTACAGTAGTTTGATATTCAAATAAAAATGTTTTAACGTCCACCTTATTTAAGCCCCATTTCTGTGTGGTTTTATCTAAGAAATAATTACATAATAAACATGTAGGATGTTATTGTATGTTTCAGTGTTTATTAAATCAACTCACATGTTTGTTTTTTTATGTCATACTTCTGAAAGGTCTTTTTTACATGAAATTTACATGCAAACAAGAAGAATCTCTTAGGATTGGCTGTTATGTTCCAGTTTTTTAATTGTGTTTATCCTTTAATAGGCGATTGTTTTAATCTTTTTCCAGAAACAGATCCAATCAAGTGTTTTTTAGTGATACAAAGATACAAACAGCTGATTGGCATAAGGAGCCTTGGCAGACATTTTGGAAGCAGGCAGACGGGCAGGCGGCAGATAAAGAGGGCTGTATTAGTCTCGGCTCATTGTGCCACTCTGATTTCTTTCCACTTTCTAATTGGCTGGCTTCTGTAGGCTCTGCAGCCATATTTCAGCTTAAAGGAGAAGGCTCTGTAGGTCACGGGAATAAAGGGGCCCGTCTGACAGGTCAGCAGGCTGATGTCTACAGCATAGTCTCAGGTCAATGGTCAAACTAACATCAAGATAGGCCGCAGCAGCACGGGTCAGCTCCTTCACCAGAGAGCCCTGTGTAACTAAGTCGGCAGACGCACTGGAATGTTTGTATCTTGGGTTCTACAAGGAAGATTCATACAAAAACAACAAAAAAATGTTAATTCTTAAAACCCTTTGTAAATGCAGCAATTTTTGCTTATCCCAAAAATGAATCTGTAAAGGAAATTTTTTTGGGAAACGTCACTGTGAGTAGGCGATTTCTCCCCTCCTCACTGTTTTTAAAAGACTAATTGCTTGTGGATGATTGTGGACATTTATGAATGTGAGTTGCCTGACGAACTATGCGCACACACACCTGCTCAATCGCTCTGCACAGTTTGCCCTGAGTGTGCAGCGGGACACGCGCTGCCCTCTTACGAACAGAGACAATTGTTTACCTGTCGCAGTTTACTGATTGAAACACCAGCACTGAAGTTAGCGCTGGCTGCGCTAACTGTAGCAAACCAGTCCCCACAGTTTCCCCTGAAACATCTCCTGCATGCGGGTGAGGTACCCACTCGTAATGTAGCACTACACACACCATCACCGTTCCTAGCACTGATTCATTCATTACAAACAAAACGCCATACTTACCTCGTGTCCTTCACCTTGAGTCTCCACTTCCAAACGGAAGCATGCGCCGTTTGGATTGTTTACAATGCCATCGTGACTTTGGGTTTGGGGAATGTGAGTGTAATGGGGGGGGGTATGGAAGGATGCTTTGTTTTACCATATGTCAAGGGAATGTGCTATGTGCTTTACAGGTAGCATGGTTAAGATGAGTGGGATGTTTATAATTCTTGTGGTTGTTTGGGTGGTGTGTTTGATAACTTAAACCATATTTGTATGCATGTGGGATAATGGTATGGCCCAATTATCCATAATCTTGTTAGCCAATCGTGTTTGTTTCAAGCTTAGTAAGAGGAGGATAAAAACCCTGCTCATGGTGAGTTTTTTTTTGGGTGTAGAGCTGGTTACCGGGGAGAGCTCTAAAAGTAAGTGTTCATGTTTAATTGCGGCCTAGTGAAATCTGAAACCTTATTTTTTGATTAAGTGCCTGATTCTTGCCTTTTTTCTGTTTTTGGATTATTTTTGGACTTTTGTTATATTTTGTCATTTTGGAGGATTTTGCTTATTTTTATTATGATGGAGAACTAACTTTTGGCACTGGTGAATAAATAAACTGGCAATTTTTGAAATCTATTTTTGCATTCCTGATCCCTTTTTATCCTTGTTTCCTTGACTCCAACCGCAACGCTGTCCTGGCGAGTGCGGTGACCACCCCGGTCACCCACATTTGGTGTCAGAAGTGGGATCGACGCTGACAGAAATTGGAGTCATAAGGAAAGTGGTAATTGGCTTGAGATGGCGTATCGTAGGCTGAAGAAGGATGACAAAGCTGCAGAACCAGCAGAGGACCAGGAGGACGCTCGAGGAGAAGATGGGGACCACACTCAAGGGTCTGAGCTGGCGGCACTGCGTAAGCTCCTGGAGAGGTCACTGGAGAGCCAGCAGAAGGAGGCCATGAAACAGGAACAGCGCTGGAGGGGCATCCAGGTCCAGCTGAATCAGCTCCGCGACGACTTCGAGGGAGAGAAGCAGACGGTGTCCACGGCAATGGCAGTGGCGGTCCAGGCAGCATCAGCGGCGACAGGGGGCCAACCTGCAGCGGCGGCGGCGGCGACAGGGGGCCAACCTGCAGCGGCGGCGGCGGCGACAGGGGGCCAACCTGCAGCGGCGACAGGGGGCCAACCTGCAACGGCGGCGGCAGCGGTGGCGACAGTGGGTCAAATGCCACCACCACCAGTAGCAGCAGCAGCACCACCACCACCACCAGTAGCAGCAGCACCACCACCACCAGTAGCAGCAGCAGCACCACCACCACCACCATCAGTAGCAGCAACACCACTAGCAATGCCCATGGAGTGGTCCAGACGCGCCATCCCAAAACTGGAGGAAGGAGAGGACATCGAGCAGTATCTCATGACGTTCGAGCGGCTAGCTACAGCATACTACTGGCCAAAGGAGAACTGGGCGGTGATCCTCGTCCCACACCTCACAGGGAAAGCACGCGCAGCATATGTGGCAATGGATCCGAGCCACACCATGAACTATGACCGCGTAAGAGAAGCCATCTTGCAAAAGTTCGAGATCAATGAGGAGACTTACAGGCGGCGATTCCGTGAGCCAGACGTCAAGCCCGGTGAGACACCCAGAGAATTGTACACCCGACTTAAAGATCTCTTTCACAAGTGGATTAGACCGACAATTAAGTCGGTTGAGGAAATCTGTGAGACCCTGATACTGGAGCAGTACCTGAGGACCTTGGCTCCAGACGTCCGAGTATGGGTTAAGGAGCGGCACCCACAGAGTGGTCAGAGAGCAGCAGAACTGGTCGAAGACTACGTTGCAGCACGGCAGAGGCACACCAGCTTTCGCTTGAACCAAGACAACAGGCCAGCAGCCAGAGGTAGGTCTGATGGTTTTGGTCAGGGTGGTGGTCAACAGCCTAGCAATCGTCCTAGAGATAATACTTTCCCCAGTAAGCCTAGCTTTCAGCCTAGAGATGGTACAGTTCCCTTTAGGCCCAAACATCCTGCAATGCCCAGAACGTCCACATCCATCGTGTGTCACAATTGCGGTAAAGAAGGCCATATAATGCGTGATTGTCCTAACCGTAAGCCCAAGGGAGCCGGATACAGTTGCCTACCGAGACCAGAGGGGGAGGCAGTGGGTTTCCTGGGGAGGTTACAGACAGTGCAGGTATCTGTTAATGGGAAGCAAGCCATTGCAGTGTTGGACACGGGGAGCAACCAGACACTAGTGCAGCCACACTTGGTGGAGGAGCGAGACCTGTTACCCGGTAGAAAGGTCTCAATTATGTGTGTTAATGGAGATGCACATGACTACCCCGCCGCAGAAGTCTATATTAATGTTAATGGCCAGGTTTATCAGCTAATTGTTGGTGTGGTGGAGAAGTTAAGCCACCCGGTGTTATTCGGCCAGGACATCCTAGTTTTGCCAGAGCTTTTGCAGTCCAGCAAAGTGGTGAACATGGTGGTTACCAGAGCCCAGGGCAGCAAGCCAGCAAACACAAAAGAGCAGGCCAACGTTGAGTTATTGAATGAGTTACCCTATGCTAGCAGTGATGTGGAGGGTGTTAGTAGGGGTAGGGTCAGAAAGTCCAAACGACAAAGAAGACGAGACAAGTTGGAAGGCACGGTTGAAAGGGCCACAGAAGTTCCAGTAGTTCAGCCAGATGGAGACTGGGAGGAGCTTGAAACTGATATAAAACAAATGCAGCGGGAGGATAGGTCATTGAAGAAGGCGTTTGAGAAGATTGTTGAGCAAGATGGGGTCAGGACAGGGTTCCCACTTACTCTAGCTGGGGAGGGATATGTCCTTAGAGGGGGGATCCTCTACTATCAGCCAGATGGGGGCAGAGAGGAGCAGCTGGTAGTACCCACACAGCTACGTAGCAGGGTGATGGCTATGGGGCATAGCATTCCCTGGGCGGGTCACTTGGGGCTCCCGAAAACCTATGCTCGCATTTCCGCTCGATTTTTCTGGCCAAGCATGTATAAGGATGTGCACGACTTTTGTAAAGCATGCAAAGAGTGTCAGCTTACCAGTAAGCACAGAGCTAGCCCATACCCCCTACAGCCACTTCCATGCATTGATGTTCCATTCTCACGCATAGCAATGGATATTGTAGGCCCACTTGAACGAACGCAGACTGGATTCAAGTACATTCTAGTGATATGTGACTATGCTACTAGATATCCTGAGGCGTTTCCACTGCGAAAGATATCTGCCAGACCCATTGCACAGGCGTTACTCCAGTTATTCTCCCGAGTAGGCATACCAAGAGAGATAATCACAGATCAGGGCACAGCATTCCTCTCTAAGAGTTTGAAGCAGGTTTATGGCGTACTAGGTATAAAGGGCATTAAGACCACCCCCATCATCCTCAGACCGATGGCCTAGTTGAGCGTTTTAACCAAACTCTGAAAAGTATGCTGAGGAAGTTTATGGCTGAAAATGGAAAGGACTGGGACCGTTGGCTGCCCTACCTTCTTTTTGCATACCGGGAGGTACCCCAAGCGTCCACTGGGTTTGCGCCATTTGAACTGCTCTTTGGCTGGCCAGTGAGGGGACCCCTGGATGTGCTTAAGGAGGCCTGGGAGGGTCCGCAGACCGCAGAGACTCAATCCATCCTTGCACATGTTCTCAAGGTGAGGGAGAAGATGGAGAAAATGACTGAACTGGTGCGTGCAAACATGGAGAAGTCACAAATCAGACAGAAGACCTGGTACGACCAGAAGGCCAGGCAGAGAACTCTGGTGCCGGGGCAGGAAGTTCTGCTCCTGTTGCCCACATCAGAGAGCAAGTTGCTGGCCAAATGGCAGGGGCCATACAAAGTCATCCGTCAGATGGGCCCAGCAACGTACGAGATTGAGATGCCGGGCAGGAGAAAGCCGAGGCAGACTTTTCATGTGAACCTGCTGAAAGAGTGGCACACTGCGACTCCAGCGCTCAGGGTGCAGGCAGCGGCGGTGGAGGAGGAAGATCAACCGGAGCAGTTCTTCCCGGCCAGCCAACCAGCAACCACCCTGGACGTGTCACACTTGACCCCACAGCAGCAGGCAGAGCTGCATCACATCATCCCAACCGACCTGTTCCAGGAGGCACCAGGTTTCACCACAGTGGTGGAGCACTCAGTCACGCTGACCGACTCGACTCCAGTGCGTCAGCGTATGTATCGTGTGCCTCAGCGTCTGCTGCCTTCACTCAAGGCAGAGGTGGAGGACATGCTGGAATTGGGAGTCATCGAGAGATCAACGAGTGACTGGTGCAACCCGGTGGTGCTGGTCCCTAAGAAAGACGGGACACTGAGATTCTGTGTGGACTTTCGGAGGGTCAATGCCCAATCAAAATTTGATGCGTACCCCATGCCTCGCTTGGAAGACTTGATAGAGAGGCTGGGGAAAGCTGCCTATATAACAACACTGGACTTATGTAAGGGCTATTGGCAAGTCCCATTGACCGAGGATACCAAGCCCTACACAGCATTCCGCACTCCCCAGGGCCTGTACCACTTCAATGTCATGCCGTTCGGAATGCAGGGGGCACCGGCCACTTTCCAGCGGATGATGGACATTGTGCTCGCTGGAACTGAGTCGTTTGCAGCGGCTTATTTGGATGACATTGTGGTATACAGCGCCACCTGGGGGGAGCACTTGGAACACCTGGAGGAGGTGCTCCGGAAGATCAAGCAGGCCGGCCTCACCATCCATCCCCAGAAGTGCGCCATTGCCAAGGAGGAGGTGCGTTACCTGGGGCATGTGCTGGGGAGGGGAGTCATCCGGCCACAACAGGACAAAGTGGAGGCGGTGCAGAACTGCCAAAGGCCTCAGACCAAGAAAGCAGTCAGGTCATTCCTTGGCCTGGTGGGCTGGTACCGGAAATTCATTCCGGATTTTGCCAGCCGAGCAGCACCTCTCACTGACCTCACCCGAAAGGATGCCAATCCTAAGGTTCAGTGGGGGGAGGAGCAGGAGAGGGCCTTTGCGGACCTGAAAGGGGCCCTTTGCAAGGGGCCTGTGCTTCAGAGTCCTGACTTCACAAAACCATTCACTGTGCATACTGACGCCTCGGGTGTTGGTATTGGTGCAGTTCTCCTTCAAGGTGAGGGGGAAGACCAACGACCAGTGGCTTTCATTAGCCGCAAATTGTTTCCCCGTGAAACCAGGTACGCAGCAGTGGAGCTAGAGTGCCTGGCAGTGAAGTTTGCTCTTGACTCCTTTAAGTACTATTTGCTGGGCGGTCACTTCACGCTCGAGACTGACCATCGCGCCTTGCAATGGCTTGGGCGCATGAAGGACACGAATGCCAGGATTACTCGCTGGTTCTTGACATTGCAGCCATACAGGTTCACAGTCCGGTACCGGGCCGGTAAAGTGAACACAGTGGCTGACTTCTTGTCTCGTCACCCGAGTGACTGAGACTGCAGAGGTGGCGGGAAATGTGAGTAGGCGATTTCTCCCCTCCTCACTGTTTTTAAAAGACTAATTGCTTGTGGATGATTGTGGACATTTATGAATGTGAGTTGCCTGACGAACTATGCGCACACACACCTGCTCAATCGCTCTGCACAGTTTGCCCTGAGTGTGCAGCGGGACACGCGCTGCCCTCTTACGAACAGAGACAATTGTTTACCTGTCGCAGTTTACTGATTGAAACACCAGCACTGAAGTTAGCGCTGGCTGCGCTAACTGTAGCAAACCAGTCCCCACAGTTTCCCCTGAAACATCTCCTGCATGCGGGTGAGGTACCCACTCGTAATGTAGCACTACACACACCATCACCGTTCCTAGCACTGATTCATTCATTACAAACAAAACGCCATACTTACCTCGTGTCCTTCACCTTGAGTCTCCACTTCCAAACAGAAGCATGCGCCGTTTGGATTGTTTACAATGCCATCGTGACTTTGGGTTTGGGGAATGTGAGTGTAATGGGGGGGGGTATGGAAGGATGCTTTGTTTTACCATATGTCAAGGGAATGTGCTTTGTGCTTTACAGGTAGCATGGTTAAGATGAGTGGGATGTTTATAATTCTTGTGGTTGTTTGGGTGGTGTGTTTGATAACTTAAACCATATTTGTATGCATGTGGGATAATGGTATGGCCCAATTATCCATAATCTTGTTAGCCAATCGTGTTTGTTTCAAGCTTAGTAAGAGGAGGATAAAAACCCTGCTCATGGTGAGTTTTTTTTTGGGTGTAGAGCTGGTTACCGGGGAGAGCTCTAAAAGTAAGTGTTCATGTTTAATTGCGGCCTAGTGAAATCTGAAACCTTATTTTTTGATTAAGTGCCTGATTCTTGCCTTTTTTCTGTTTTTGGATTATTTTTGGACTTTTGTTATATTTTGTCATTTTGGAGGATTTTGCTTATTTTTATTATGATGGAGAACTAACTTTTGGCACTGGTGAATAAATAAACTGGCAATTTTTGAAATCTATTTTTGCATTCCTGATCCCTTTTTATCCTTGTTTCCTTGACTCCAACCGCAACGCTGTCCTGGCGAGTGCGGTGACCACCCCGGTCACCCACAGTCACCCTGAAATACACATATAATTCTGGTATTAATGGAAATCCTTCCTATTTAAAACTTTTAAAAAGCTGCATAGTCATTTTTGTTTTGCAGTAAAACACTGCACCATATCTCATTTAAGCCAAAGGTGTGTCTTATGATAGTTCAAAGTTTTTGTTTTTTTTAGCAAAATCTTAAATTTAAAGTTAAAATTGTGTTTTTACGTTTATTAGATTAGGTAGAGATTATTAATATGTATATGTTTTTCTGTTATAATAGGAAGTAGAGCAAATATAACAAATATAGTTGAAAGGTGATAAATCATGGTGCTTGAATCAAAAAGATGAGCAGTCCTCAAACAGTTTTCAACATTTACATTTGTGTGATTAAACATAATCATAAACATATATGTGCACACATATGTTTTTTCACAGGGACCAGCTGAGCGTTCCTTACAAATACCTGTAAGTCCCCACAATGTAACATACATAACAAAATGGCCTTACACTGTCCCCACAAGGTTACAAAAGCTATACCACACAGAAAAACACACACAAATACTGAGATCAGTCTGCCAGGCACCAGTCAGCAGTGCATGGTCAAATGAGATGTGTGAGAGCCCCCTGCTGCCAAGAGGCAGACAGAGAGAAGGAACAAACCCTCTCTAATGGAGACATGACATGTTAGCTAGGGCGGAAACTCAAACAAACGATTAATGGGCCATGGAGCCTTTAGTACAGAAGCAGAATACCCCACCCCACCCCACCACCACCCCCTGTGATCCCCCTTGCTCCTGTTCTGTCCTCTGTTGTCCAAGCGGGTTTAACATTTAAGGCTTTTACTCAGAGGTGACATATTTCTGCCATCCCTCAATTTTACCATCAATGTTACAATATGCCCCCCTGAGATTTAAGTGGACTATGCCGCCACAAATACATATTTATATGAGGCTCGCACTCCAATGGTTAAATATTTAACGACAGACAGAGACCATCTTCTAAAATTATTTATACCCCTTGATTTTCTTTTTCATATTTATTTCATTTTTAATCATTAACCTCTAGAAATACCACAGCATGATATATTCTGCTAAATAAGGGAAAATAAAAAAAAAGGTTTCACTTTTTTCTGCAAATAAATATCAGACCAATAATTGCCTTGAGGTTTAATCTAATTAGTAGAGTTTCTCTAGGTTTAATATAACATCCGTATAAATGCAGCTGTTCTGCAAAGTCATCAGAGATTTGCTGATAAAACATTAGTAAAGAAACAACATATGAAGATCAAAATATATCAAAAGCTCAATACCATTGACCTGAAGTTTAAAGCAAAGCTTTGAAACACCCTCGGCAGTTCAGTCATTGACTGTTCAGTCATTCCTTTGAAAAATGATTGGCATGGCTCAACTGCAACTCTAACAAGACTGCAGAGATCCACAGCTCAGACAGAGCAAACTGTTGACAGGATAACTAGTAAATTTGAACTCAGCAAGTCTAGCTTGACACGATAAATCTTTTTCTAAAAAGAAAGCCACAAGTCCGCTTTCCTGTTTCCTCTATATAGGAGCCACAGCAACCATTTGAGAGAAAGTCTTCTTTTGAGTTAGATCAAAACTGAGCCTTTCAGAAATTTTTAAAATGTCCAAAAAGAAATGAGAAAAAGGATCTGAATAGTAGGAAAATGTAGGTACTTGGAGTAAACTGAACACTGCACATTCCCCTTTTGCACCACATCACTGCACTAAGGCATGGTAGTGGCATCGATGTGCAGTAGGGATGTTTTTCTTAAGCATCAGAAGAGAAGCTAGTTAGATTTGAAAATGGATCAAATTAAAAAATTGCAATCCTTTATAGAAAATATGCAGTTTTATCAAATTAAAAATCCTGACGCAGGTGTTGTAGTGATATATTTATATAAATATTCTCAAATAATGTTTAGTTTATATTGCTCTAACCTTTTTGAGAATTGTTAAATGCTACACAATTACAATGGAAATACAGTTTTTTTTTTATCTAAATAGTAAGCAGTCGTTATAAAAACAGCCAATATATAAATTAATGTATAAAACAATTGGGTGGTCTCTGTTTATTTTCAAGGTACCATAGTGGCCACCAATCTAAACAGGCTGCTGGTGCCGTCTCTTCTTTTTGTCCATCTCCTTAGCAATGAGTTCAGCAAAGAGATGGAGAGTCCATACGTTCATGTGTTTTGATTAGCAGGTAATGATATTTGATCTAATGCGCTGACTGGGAAAGTGCGGCTTCCATTGAAATCCGGTGGATGCTTGGCCGACCTGGAGCCAGTGTCACTTCTCGTTAGGGCCTGCAGCTCCATGACCTCCCCGTTGCGAGTCCCAGCCCCCTCCTCGCAGTATGAGCACCCTGCGTAATGATATCAATAGCAGCAGGGGTGCAATGAATACAAATCCGCGTGCAGAATGTTTGGACAAGAATTCGCTCGCAAGGCCTCCCTCCCTCCTCCCGCTCCCAGTCGCCACCATTCAACCTTTATCCCCAACAAAACGGATTGCTCAGGCTGTAGAGGGTTCAATTTAAATTAAATGAACAAATGCATTATTGTAAATAACTATTTTACAAAGTCGACTTAGACATATTTATTCATAACGTTACTGTCCTTGACATTACAATCAGTGTGAGAAAATGTGCAGAAATGTAATCAACTGTTTAAATTAATTCATACACGCAACTAAAACTATTCATGCTGCAAATCATGTGATAATGAGGCTCACATGCATAATTAAGAGAGTACAAAACTCAGTTGTGTATTTGCATAAAACAGGACAGTTGGATTAAGATGCTGCCTATGCTGCAGTTACTTAATGCAACTTTTTTTCCAAGGGTGCTACCATAAAATATTGTTTATGAAGTACAAGGCTCACAACTTGTATTTATTGCTGCATAATGGTCAAGGGCTGTCTCATAAATGCATCTAATAAAATATTTTATACCTGAAATGACTGCTGTAAAATAAACTTTTTAGCACTGCTGTAGCTCAACTTATTGAACAGTCTGTGTAGTGTTGGACTTTGCATGCTAACCACCAGATTTCCGTCTCTGGTATTGACACAGCCATTTAAAGCCCCCTGACTGACCATGCCATA
This sequence comes from Cyprinodon tularosa, assembly GCF_016077235.1. Lineage (NCBI taxonomy): Eukaryota > Metazoa > Chordata > Actinopteri > Cyprinodontiformes > Cyprinodontidae > Cyprinodon > Cyprinodon tularosa. The sequence continues at coordinate 620,910 of NW_024038602.1, forward strand.
ACAAAGGTATGTTCATGGAAACAGCCAAATGAATTAGGAAGGAAATAACTAATGCATTTCTTTTCCAAACTTACAAGTCTGGAAAAACTATAAAATCCAACCTGAGACCTGTTTATTATCCGTTGCTGCTCAATGAAGCCATACTGTGAGCATGCATGCATAAGGAGCAGCCATGTGACTCTCTTAGCTCAGAATGCATGCAATGAGCACATACCTTTTGCACAGTAATAAATATATAAATATATATATATATATATATATATATATATATATTTATATTAAAAATAAATGGCATTAAAAATGTATGTAGCATAAATTCCCATTTCACTCCTTCACTTTTCTGTGAAACCATTTAATGAAATTCACTTTAAACAGCTGTTTGATGTAACCTGTAGTTGACAAAGTTGTTGTCAGTAGAAATACAGTTGGTTTATGAAGTGAACACATGTGACCATGATGACCAAAGACGACGGCAGACAGGTTAGAGGTTAGGTCTTTGGAGAAGTTTAAAGATCAAGACCATCTCATAGGTGTAATCCATCATTTGAATATAGAAAGAGTATGGCACAGTCAGGGCCTGTCACCTAGACTAACTGGCAGGGCCAATGTGGGCATTAATTGAAGAAGCTGCTAAGAGATCTGTGGTAATTCTGAAGGAACAGCATAGATCCAAAGCTCAAATGAGAAATCTATTGAAAGGTCAACTATTTCCTATGCACTCCCAAAGAGAAAAGACAAAAAGTCCAGTTTGAAGAAAATAAGGCATATAGTAAACTTGTAAAAAAGGCTAAAAAACGATGAAAACAAAATTGGCAGAGATTAAAAAAAAAAAAAAAAACGTGTGACAAAAAACTAGCAAAATACTTTAACACACTACAGTAAAACATGGTAGCAGCATTATGCTGTGCAGATGCTTTTTGTCTGCAGGGATAGAAAAAACCTGGTCACAGTGACAGTACAGTAGTTTTGATGGAGATCATTTGTTGGCAATCCTGGAAAAAACACAGGTCACATCTTTTCTTTAGGGAGAACAACAGCATATACAATCAGTCATACCATAGGAGGGTTTAGATTAAATTTTACCATTTGTTAGAATTTTGTGGCAAGTTTTAAAGTTGTTATTCACACGTTCTCAAGCTGACTGAGGTTAAGAAACTGTGAAAAACTGGTAGAGAGAAAACCCAAAAGGCTTAAACATGCATCATTTTTTATAAACTTAACAACCAGGCATGGTTTCTCAAGATTTTACAAAGATGCTTGTTTCATAAAAAGTTGAAGGGGTGCAGATAATTTTAGAAGGCTCTGCAAATGAATCAAAGGAGACTTTTACTAACTTGAATAAAATGTGTCTCATTTATTATTTTTGTAAACTAAAAACTTCTAAATTCCTCTTCTTACAAACTCATATATATATTTTTTTTGTTTGTTTGTTTGTTTTTTTTTGCAATTCAAACTAGACGGCTCTGGGAAAGGGTTACATTGAAAAACGGCACTTCCCTAGGTATAAATGAACTTTCTGTCATTTAAGTCTTTAAAGCCGCGATTTGCTTTTCCTTCTTCCAATCTGCCAATGAGAAAACCAGAGCTTTTATATGAAAGAGCTCATGTGACAATTTTTTATTCTTCCTTTTCTACTAAAATACAGGTCAAATACTTATTTGTGACACTAAAAAAGTTAAAAATATATGTGGCACTTGTATCTAAGTGGTGCTTCCTGTCACAGAAGCATCGCTCGTGGTCTGTCATCGCTGGAGGATGACACCGTTTAAAATCTGTTAATTGCATGCTAAAGTATGAAGGGGCATGCGCTGTCAGTATGTGGTGCAGGAGACAAATTAATGGCTTTTTGCTGGATGTGAGGTTTGTGGCAGCTTGTTACCTACTTTGCTCCAATGTCTTTTTTTAAACAAAATCACTCTGCAAACATTTTGATGTTTTCCAGATTTGTGTACACTGGATTTTAATCAGGATTTTTTGCTGTTTTTTATTTTTTTTAAGAGAGAAGAAAGCGATAAATTGGTGAAGGCTGTTTTAATAAATACGTAATGTGAGTCACCAAGAAAAAGGACACGGAATGAAGTTTACACAAGTGTGAGGAGTCCCATTTCCTCCATCCAACACTTTGTCTCAAGAGCTTTTTATTCAGCTACATCTCAAGTGCATTAGCATCAATTCATGAAAGGACAAATACATATTTTATGAGGACATGGAGGTTTTACATCTTTTGCTCTCGCATTTCAAGATTATTTCAGCTTTTTTGCAATATTTGTTTTTCTGGTCTTTACATCTATAACACTGACAGAGCTCAACACATGTTGATTATTTTCTCATGACAACATGTCCTTCTAATGCTTCATAATGTAATGAAAAGAGAAATGGCCTCCAACTATATCTAGGCGGAATGAGAGGAAAGATTAAGATGAATAGCTACATCTGGCTCTCACTTGAAACTCTAAAGGAAGTGAAGATAACCAAGGAGGGCCTGGTTATTCATCACCATCCAGACATGTGCACATGTACCATTGAAACGGCTTAGAAAAACAGACCCAAACATGATATCGACATCCATGCATAGTCAAAAGCACCACCTGATGGTAGGCTAAAAGAAAAAAAAGATAAATTCAAAGCACACTTTCTCTGAGTTTTGTTGCAAGAGAAGAGAAAGCAAGGGAATTGACAGCCAAGCCAAGAAGGGAGCTGGTTAATGTCACCTATCATGTAGACCCTTAGTGCTCCACATGCCCCCGTGCATTGCTCTCTCTTTCTTTCTTTTTAAATCTTGTTCTCTAGGGAGCAACTTTTCCCGCAGATCCTGACTGACATAAACCCCAGAGCCTAAGACCACAAACAGAATTCACTGCAGACCTCGTACTGCTTGTCCTCTCTCTCCCTCATCTATCTCTTTCCTCAACCATTTCCATCCTGTTAACCATCGCTCCCCTTTGTTCTTGCGCTCGATCGATGCACCATAACTCAACTGGCCTCATGTGTTTGATGTCTGAGCTCTGGATATCATTTCAACCATTTCTGCTGAACCAGTGAACCACACTGATAATACTGTGTCACGAATGCAGGCATGCAAATGATATGTGCATGCACACACACACACACACACACACACACACACACACACACACACACACATAAGTGTCATCTTATACTTGTGGGGACTTTCCAGTGATTTAACAAAACATACCGAACCCTAAACTTAAGCAAAACTCAATTCCCACCTCAGTCCCAAACCTAACCTCCACCCCAAGAAGAGAATTTATCCACACTGGGGCCTGTTGTATGCCCCCCCCCCCCCCACACACACACACACACACACACACACATACTCCAAATACACATTAGTGTACAGGCATACACTTACTTATAAAGATATATGGGAGCGGAGGGATAACGTGAGGTGTCGAAAATTACAGCAAGCTCAGAAAACAGTAGTTGATTTATCAAGAGATTTACTTTTATGACAAAAAAATGACTTTAGAGCAAAATCTTGCAGATTGAATTAACATTAATTGACTATCTATTTTTATCTGCTTATTACGAAGGTTATCCAAGGCTCCATCCACAATGAGACCAGCATGGGGGTTTTTGCAAAGGCGTTTTGTTATTAGGTGAAGCTTCCTCATAGATGTAGTGTATCAGAAGACAAAAAAACTAATACATTTAAAACCTGGTTACATAGTGGAAAATCTTTTGAAACGTGGGTTCGGTGCCTTTACATATACATACAAGCCATGTCTGTTTTTGTAAAATATTCTGGTTGTTTCTGCAGACGTATCCCACTGCCACCAATGGGTGTGGCATACATGCGGTAGGCTTTTGTGTGGATGCGCAAATTTATACCATTATTTACAAAGGCCTAGTTTCTATGAAGTATACTATAATATATATAGGGTATAGTTTAGTAAAAAGCAAAACCCCAAAAAAGTTGTTCATTAATTATTCCAGTTTACTAAGTTATGTCTTTATCTTTAAGATGCACACAGCATACAAGATGGTGTATTGGTCAGAATACCGGAAAATTGACATGAGGCTTTCCTTTCATTCTGAATTGATCGATTCAGGCACTTTAATGGAAAGGTAATGCTCAATGTTGCCAGGAGTTTTAGTCATGACCTGAATACTTGAAGAATCACTTTAACCAATGCATACAGGACTGCAATGCACTTGACTAGCCTGGAACAATACTAAACCAGAAGTCCCACATGTTGCTCTAGAGAAGCAAAGAAGAATTCAAAACTTGTACATACATCACTTCCTTTTTTGACTGGATATCTCTCTACCAGACACTGCAGAAATGTGGGGCAGCCAGGTGAGTCAAATGGGATTTTAACTTCTGGTAGGCAATCATCTCCTGTGTTGCTGCAAAAGGCTTCTCTTAGTTCCATCTCTGCCTCATTTCAAATTGGTTTCACAGTCAGACTGTACTACACTGCCGATGTTCTTCTTTTTGGCTCCAGCATTAAGGGCCAAAAGGAAAGAATCAACATCTAGGTGTTATAGGAGATCCAGATGTACTGCTGTTGTTGTTTGAAACTTATCCCCCTGCACTTCTCATGCCATCCACCTATCTTAGTTACACAAAATGTAACTGAAATATTCAACTCTGGTTTAGTAAAAGGCTGGCTCACACAAACTAACCCAAGCAGTAGAGAGATCAGCCATAGCAGTTACAGGCTCAGCTCTCCAACACTGTAACTCAGGAAAAGTTCACAGATATTTAAACGGTATATTCACAGTATCCAATAAACCCTCTAGAACTGTGACTTGTTTAAGACTTGTTTAAGGCCAGGATAATAAAGATAATTATCACACTTCTGGATTTGAATGTGTGCAAGGACGTGCGGTATCCAGGACATAAGGATGCAATATCAATCCATCAAACCTTCCAGATGAGTCCTGCTAATGTATCCAGTTGAGGTACCAATTAAAGTAGTTGGCTTAGGGATGTGAAAGTGATGGCTGTTTCACAGAATACAGCCTTCCGAAGCTCGATTACATCATTAGTTGAACTTGGTCATTCTGGCCATGTATCAGGACTGCACAGCAGGAAGACAGGTCCACTATCACTGATTTGGTACAATGTCCTGCCAACTCCTCTATTTCAGCCACTTACAAAGACTTTATAGCTGCAGAACTGAACTCAACCAGGTGAGTCGAGGTCATTGAGTCAGACCATAACACAGTCGTTTTGAGGTAAGTTCTTTCTTCAACATGAGAGCATGCAGGTAAGGGGAACCTAACCACTGTACTTTTCAGTCTCCATGTAGTATACTGCTCCATAAGCTTTCACAGGTGAATCTGCAAACATGTGCACTTCACTAATTACCTCCTTTTAGTACATGATAGGGTAAGGTGAAGGTGAAGGTGAAGTTGAAACTGAATCCAACTGGAACCAATCAGACCACGCTTTAAGGAGAGCAGAGGGAAGGTTCAAGTGTTCCCAGCCATGCTTCTTATCAAATAATGCCTGAGGAGAAGTTTTGCCTAACTGGTGAAGGGTAGTAGATAGTCTACAGAGTTGTATTGTGAGGCTAAAAATCTTAGAATGTTTCGGAGGGTCGGAGTCTATTAGGGCAGAGGTGTGATCCTAAAACCAAACATCTCAATCCAAAATAAGCCCAAATGCTGTGTCTAAAGGGCTGGACTTGTCTCTGGCTAGCCATTGATCCAAGATTTGTGATCTAGCTTCAAGAGGCAAAAGGTTCAAAATACTTGGAAGACTACATGTCCGCTGACACAACTAAAAAACAGCCAACTCTAGTAAATCCCTAGGCAAGTCTACTGAGACTTTGGCTTCACTCACTGAGGCAACACTAGATAGGCAGTTGTCTATGTAGAAGCACTTCTCAGTTGAAATGTCAGGCTGTCATCAGGCTAAATGTGTTCTCATCGACATTTAAATCCTAACAAAAGAACTTCAACAAGGAATCATCTTCTGGAAGAAGAAGCACTTGATGGAATAATCCCTTAAGATTTCCACTTGCAACCTGACTAGGACTACCAGTTAAAGACATGGCCATTCTTCCTAATATGACTGATGTACCAACTTGAGAGTGTGACCTCTAGATCGTTCAGCTGGACTGAAAGGGAAATCTTCAGGTTCTTATGAGTGGCTGTGTGGTTTTCCACTGCAGTTTTTTACTGGGTTGTGTAGTGAATTTCAAAGTATACATCAGGATATATCTCTTTGTCTAGCTCCATCCAGAGAACTGTTTCTGGTTTAAAGGACCAAATGTTCCAGAGCAGTAAGTTAGGACTAATTCCTTAAGGTATATACAGCAAACAAGGTGGTGAATCAGTCAGGCTACAGGGAAGATGACACGAGACTTCCTTACATGCTGAAATTATGGGTTCAGGGAGTTTAAACTGATTGTACAGTAAGGCTCGGTATTGTCGTCAGTTTTTATTCATAAACGGAACACTAGGAGAATAAATTTAAAGACTGCATGCAGGACCACATCTGATCTCTTTGCAGATACCATTCTGTTATTTGATCTGGTAGTCCCAGATGATTTAAGCTTCTTTATTTTTCATCACCTTGAATGTGATTCCCACTCTGAAATTAGTCTCTGAACTTGGTCTCCAGTTCCTATTCTATACAGATGTTTCGCACACTTTACTGGCTGATTGGTTATGGTGTTCAATGTATTCCTTAGTTACATCCTGCTGTGAGATGCTGGATTGTTGCAGAGTTACTACTGTAACTCAGGGAATTTAACAAAAAATATATTTTTTAATTATTATTTGTGAAAGATTAAAAAGAGCTGCTCAGTGGTGCAGTGAGTAGCACTGCGCCTTGCAGCATGAAGGTTCCGGGTTTGATTCCCAGCCCGAGGTCTTTCTGCATGGAGTTTGCATGTTCTCCCTGAACATGCATGGGTTCTCTCTGGGTACTCTGGCTTCCTCCCAGAGTCCAAAAACATGACTGTTAGGTTAATTGGCTTCTCTAAATTCTCCTTAGCTATGAGTGTGTGTGTAAATACGTTGTTTGTCTCTGTGATGGACTGGCGACCTGTCCAGGGTGTACCTGGCCTCTCACCCGTAGAAAGCTGGAGATAGGCATCAGCATCCTTCGTGACCCCAGAAGGGATAAGCATGATGGAAGATGGATAAAAGATTTTTTTTTAACCTTTCAAATCCCACCATTTTAAAGCGTTTACAAATAATAACTAAGAATGCATGAAAATTACACTTGTAAAATGTTTACTAATATAGACATGTTAGACATCACTGGAAAGCTTAGATTCTTCACAAGTCAACCACCTAGTTCATTTTATGGATATAGCAGCATGTCAAAATGTACCATGACAAAGCAGCCGCAACAAGCAAGCATGTCTTTTTAACTGCTGTTCAAAATAGACCTATTATTTTCAAGAATAAAAAAAAACAACTTTGAGTCATGTTTGATCTGATGCAGCTTGGGCTTGATGCAGCCTGGGTGTTTTGCTCACCCAATTTGCATGTATGTATTCTGAAACTAGAAGGTGTTAGCTTTCAAATAATGTATCAAACATGTAATCTGGGTTTACAATTCCTTAGTTATTTGCTTTTCCATTTGGGTATGCAAAATAGGTGAGAATTTCCCAAAATGAGGTGGATATTAAGAGGTTAAAACTTTAATTTTCCCTCCTCTTTACAATCATCGCATATTGATACCAACAAAGTACATTACAGTACATTGAGAATTGCGGCAAAATGTGAAAAAATTCAAAGGATATTAAAATATTTGAAATGCAATGAACATTGTGCTCACATGTATGCTATGCTGGACTGCATATCACAAGGCTACGCAAATGTATTTTATATTAGCACATTTAAGTGGCAAGACAATTCAAAGTGACCTACATGAGAAGAAAACAAAATGACTGCAATGACATAAAGGCAACACAAATAATTAAAGAAAATAAAGTGCTTATTTTTCATCAAATGATGATATAAAATAAGTATTGAATGATTTATTTTAAAAAGTCTAAAATAAAAGAGCTTATTTGCAGTTTTTTAACATTTAACTACTGAATGTGAAAAGCATTTTGCTTTAAAACAAGATATCTGTAAATTTTGTATTCCAGTGACCGGCATGCCCCTTTACTAAGCTCCAAAATTGGTTTTTAAAACTGCAGCCAGATGCAAATAAATCTTTAAGATTATGCCACTATCATATGTTTCATTCATTTGTTTGCATTCATAAATAAATGAAAAATTCCCAAGAAAATGTCTTTTTGTTGCATATATTCCTAAATAAGCAAACTGTTGCTTTCAAGTGTTACATAAAGAAAATAATTACCCAAACAAAAATGAGAGGCCACTTGACCAAAGCCTAAATATGCATAAATCTTTGACTTATACTCCTTCGACTGCAGTGTAGCATGAGGATATGTGACCTATCATGTCATGAAGCAGAGGCGTGTCTTTAAGTGCACTGAACTGGGAGGGAGTGCAGTTGTCATGTTTTCTAACGTGTAGCAGGATGTATTGCTGGCAGAAGCAGCGGGGGAGATGCAGCGTCTCTCCTGAACACTCAGAGCCTCGTGAATGAATAATGCTTGATTACCTGCATGAGATGAGCTACGTAGACCCTCCAGATACGTTAACTTGCACCGTTTATTGTGAAGCTTTACAGTTGAATGTTAGGCAATGAATATATTTTGTATTATACATTTTCAGTAAAATGTAGGAGAAATTTAAATGTTTTATCTTATTAACTTATCTTTAAAAGAAAACACTTTGAAAGATAAGTTAATAAGGTACCCTAAGTAACTTCACACCCTGATACCCACACATTAAAGACATATTTTCTTTCCCTAGTTTGCCATAGTTTTTATGGTCAATACCATGTTTTTTGTTTGCTTCATGTTTTGGGAGAACAAGTTCCAGATGGCTGGAGTGCCCGTCAACTTTCCTCCATCAGCCACTCCGGTTATCGGCACATTCACTCCACTTCAAGGAACCACTGACAGGCCTGTTAATTAGCACCTTTGGACTTTTTTTTTTTTCGCAACAAAGACAACACTAAGACATTTGTACATAGAAAAACTTATATCTTCTTCCCGCATCTCAAGACTATTAGTCTGTTTAAAATCAGAATTGAATGACAGGCAATGTTTAAAATCAGAATGAATATAAAAATGGTATTTTAAAGAATTTGTAGTTTGAGAATAAATAACTGAATAACAATATACATTTAACATCACTGAAACTGTATGGCCTGCTTTGCAAATTTTCACCAAAGAGGACAATAGATGAACAAAGATAATTGAAACTCCCAAATCAGCAGAGCGTTCATAAAATAATTGCCTTGGGACAGCCATGTGGCTTTTGTGCAAGGTCAGGCTCGGGCCCTTGGCCCCTACCCTGAGCGGAACTGAGATCCTGACCTGTTGGTCATTTGTCCGAAGAGCAGGTTCGAATCAGGTCAGCATGCAGAGGAGGGAAAATTAACCATCTGCTTTTATCTGGAGCTGCAAAGGATTGTGAGTGATGAAAGTGGTGCTTTTATATTACACTAGCACATGCGGTCAACAGACCGCATATCAAGATATCAAAAGTTTTTGTACAAGGAACTACAAATTAATTTAAATCTCATATATAATTTTCAGATGCTTTATAAAAAAGAATTTTGGACAGGTTTAAAAATGTGCCTGTATAGTTTTGTGTACAGAGCATATAACCCAGACTTTCATTAATGGCATCATTATTATAAATGTATCTATTTATTTAAGTTTTAATTTTTTTACTTTTTGAGTCGATTTTTTGTGTGTATGGTACAGGCAAGGCTACTGTTTCGAATAGTATTTGACATAGATTTAACGATTTACTTTTAACCTGTTACAGATTGGTCAGGCGAAACTTATAACCAACACTAAGCTTTACTTTCTATTCTGTTGTTGTTTTCTGCAAAGAAGAGAAAGACAGAAGACTAAAATGTACTTAATGAGCAGCTGGAACTATGTCTATCGTAACTTTTGAATTTAGGTGACTTTTTGCTATGACATGCATCCAATTTATGTTTGCATGTTGATTAAAATCTTTTGAACATTTTTCTAACAGCTTTATTGATAAAATAGCTAAAACACTTTTGCTTAACAGTGTTTCTTTTTGTGTATAAGTTCCATATAACACTACAGCTCTTTTTGATGCTTTAATTTATTTTTTTCATTTGTCAATTTATAGAGACTTAAATAAAGACCGGCTTACATCTTTAATCCTCGAGTGTTTTTGAAGTGGTACACTGGGGGCGGGACAATGAAGGCTGATTGATGGAAACTCTGCCTATGAATCTGACTGAGCTTCTCCCTAAAGGTCATGTCCTGTCTGGCCCCTGTCCACTGCACACTTCCACAACATATCCGGGGTCCCTGGCCTCCATATTTGCTGCTGCACACACACACACAGACACACACACCGACATGAGCCTTGTACCCTCTTGGCACCATGCTGGGGCAGCAGTCAAGGCCTTCCAGGATCTGGTAAGGTGAGGTTGGAAAAAACAGGAGATAAAGTAAAGTAAAAAAAATTTTAAATAAATCTAAATGGTTTCTTGGAGAGACTACTGTGACACACTTCTAACCTACCTTTGTTTCAGATACACCTTGATAGATGTAGTAATCTAAAGATCAAAATCTTCCCATGTAACCTGGAGAAATTTGCTAAATATTTTCGGAAAGTTTTCCCAGATAATTGGCACCAGCTTTCCTTCTCCAGGCAAGAGGTTGTTTTTTAAAAATATGTTGCTTTTATTGTCACTCTGAAGCATTCAGGGTTTAACCTATGATGGGAGGCCTGTATAGGCAGACTAACTTGGAGGTTGCTGTGTTAGACTTTAGACAGTGATTTTACTGCCCCCTTTTGGTAGGAAACTTGGGTGGATTGAGTAAAAAGAGAGATAAGGGGACTTATGCTAAGAATATAAAGTTGAAAATATCAGAATATTTAATTAGTGTGTTTTAATATGTATTACAGGTTAGAAAATAAAAGAATTATTTCACAACATATATTATCAGATCAGTGGTTATCCCATGCTTATTGTTCCTTAATTAATTTTTTTTTCACTCTTTGCTGTACTTATTTGCTGGCTGACTAATTTGAAATATTGGTGAATTGTATATTTTGGCTGATCACTAATTATCTTTTACACAATGAGTGATTTGGGCATTACAAGGTGTTGAATGATTGTTTGGAGTCCCTATTTATTCAAGAATGTTGTGTCAGTTCTTCACTTTAATTTTGTCTTAAATTCTTTAACCTCATTAGTGTCAAGTGTTTATTTTTATTATCAGAGTTTCTCTGATCTTGGGTAAGATTAAATGGAGTGTGCACCTCAAAAGAGATAGATATCTCACACATCCTGAAAACGATATTTCAGTTTGGGACATTTCTTGGACAACCACATGAAAAGAGTTTAAAAAGGGGGGGAATGTATTATTAGCCTAAAAAAAAAAAAAAACAAGAATAGGCCAACATCTACACATCAAGCCAAACCTACTGTAAAGATATATAAAAAAAAAAATATTTCTTTTTCTTAGTTACTGGAAAATATAAATTTGCTAAGAGAAACTCTATGCTGCTAGAAATATAGGTTATCTATTTATTATACATGTATATATACGTGAAAGTCAATTAATAGAAGAGATTAGGAGCATGTGACATTTAGGGAGATATAGGGTGACTTGTTTGTCCGAGAGGGAGAGTGGAAGGTGTTGACTAGATGCAAACGAGTTGGCCCCATTGAGAAGCGACAGTCCAGCTGATAACCCACTTTCCACCCACCCAGAGAAGACCTCTTTATAAGGGCTTTCTGACTGAACATCCCCAAAAATAACCCTCTCTGATCCTAAACTCTTAAACTGATGTGCATGCCAACAAGTTTTTCATCTCACTGGAACTCACAGTACTAACCCGTATATCCTCTCCCAGTCTTAAAAAAATATATATATATATATTTATTTAAAGATCATCTGTGGGTCCTCTGTGATCAGTTTAACTAAATGCATTTGTTTGTACTTGCAGTAATAGATTTGTTTGGATGGATCAAAACAGGAATTGTGGTCATCAAAAGGATTGTGCTGGAAGATTACTGGGGTAAAAAGCAGAGCAAAACATATATACATTCTGTGTACTGGCAGGGTTTTGCCTTCATTGCACACATCACTTTGCAGCTTGCATTAGGAATAACAGTCTTTACTGAAGTGCATTTTCATCTCTTGGTATAATGCATTGGAATTTATGGCTTGACAACAGCAGCAGATCACAGCCAAAAGACTTTCTTTGAGGATTTAGATAGAGCCTTTTTATATCAAAGTAATCTTAATCACCTGAAATGTTCATAGAGCTTTTTTTATTGAGATAAAAAAAATAATAATTAGCAGCGTCTTTTTATTGATATTAGAAACACTATCTTAAACCCATAATTATACATAGGTCACTCACAAATTGAGTGGAGAAAGTAAAAATTTATGCAACCCAAAGTTTGATGTAGGGCAAGTATAAATCATTATATTTAAAGCTTTTGATCATTTGAGGTTTATTTACCGTGATTTCTGAACTTCATCTGATCACACCTCATAAGGTCAATTTTAGATTTACGAATTCAAAATAATTTGATCATTTTTGCCAGTGTGGTTTGTTTTTTTTATCCTTACTGTAACTTTATAGCAGCCAACATAACCCCTCCAGGCATTTCTACTTTCTAATTGGAAGTTTCTGGCTCAACCTCCCTGGAACAACTACAGACTTTTCCTTTTTTGATTGAGCTAAATTCAGGGTTCCCTTTAAAAGCTCTTTTGAGCTGCCTTTTTCTTAAAAAAAAAAAAAGAAAAGAAAAAACGTGGGAAAGAGAAAAAAACAAAACAAAGCCTCAGCTCTGTAATTTAACAGTAAACACAGTTTACCAGTATCTGACCAAACAGCATTGAGCTCCACCCGTTCAAAGAGTGCAGCACTTCCACAGATCTACATAAAATGCAATGGGGCATATTGAGCAGATTCTCTGCATTTTACTCCAAATAAGGACAGCAAAGCCATAAGCAAATTTCTTTTAAATCAAAGGTAAAATTATTATACAAACAAACCTGACCCTGTGTAAGAGGAAAAAAATATTTTCTCTATTTTCAGCTATTTCCTTTGCAGCAGCAAATGCCAAAAAGCATTTAAATAGCAGTGATCCTTTTCGTCGCTGTAAAGACATTTAGACCAACATTTTGTTCCAACATTGTTTTGTTTAAGACACACCGGAGGGGTTTCAAGCATGAATGGTTTGTAGTGGCTTTAAAATTGAATTTAAGTCTGATTTATTGAAGGATCTGCTTAATTTTAAGGATGTCACATCCAGATACTAACTTTAGGGGTGTTTTTTTTTTTAAGATTTAAAAAGTGCATTTTGCATGTACTCAGATTATCTTTAGTCATTAAAGTAGTCTCATTTTTTTTTTCAAAGAATTAAATATTTTAATAAGGAAAGTACATTGTTTAAAGCAGAATTAAAAATTAAATCTCTTTAAAATTTGCTTTAAATGTTAATATAAAAATGTGGAAGTCAGAGCGGGAGATGTCATTAGTGTCGTCTCCGTCATTCTTTAAGTGCTCTTCTGCCGCGAGAGTGAGTCTGGAAAAAAAAGGCCAGCAATCTTATCAATGGTGGGAGCATACGGAGAATGGAGGAGAGCCAGACTGCAGTGTTGGCTCCTCGGGAAGAAAATGAAACACATGAACACATATCTGCAAACAGATAATTGCTTTGATAATAGATTGAGATTAATGTGATAACTGTGGGAAAATTGCAGCATAGTGCTTGTAGATATGTACTGTTATCCAGAAATAGTTGCTTTAAAAACTGGTTCTCAAGTTTCACTTCATATTTCTCAAATCTCAGTTGAATTTTTCAGTTTGTGTTGAAATTATCTAGTTCTTTTTTTCTGTCTGACTTTCTTAATAATCCAGAAGCTGATCAAAGCAATTGATTTGCAAATTTCTTTCATCCTGTAGTCATTTTAAACTGCTGAATGATATAGTGGCAGGAATGCAATACTGCACGAATGCTGCAGGGATCATCAAGTGCAAAAATAAGCCTGAAACACAAGAGATGAGCTCCTCCATTCTACAGTTAACCATTTCAGGGTTTGTCTTATATTTTACTTTTAAACAGTGTATTTTTTATCTGGTCTGCCAAACGTACTGTTCAGCTATTGTGTGAGCAGCTGTGTTCTGATTCTCAGACTCTTTGTCATATCTCAAGTGGATGCTGTGTCAGTCCTGGGAACCCGAAGCAAAGATAAAGCTGTCGTTCCTGAGGCATGGGGGGCTCGTGTAGTGCTGTAGAGTGCTTGGACAGGGAGAGGGATAATCAGGTACATAACAGAGGAGGGGGCAGTAGTTTCACAGAAGCCTTACAGAGACTTTCTATCTCTGCATGAGGATTAACTGATATCTGGACAACGTACTGTCCTTCACCCTGCTGGAGCTCCTCCCACACAGTTAACAGCTTTACTTCAATAAAGTTAAGAGTGTTTAGTTTTTATAAAATATAGTTTGTTACTATAAAGGACCTTGTACTGAGTCAAATGAGCATTTATTAATAGATGGTAAATTGGCCATGATAGCAGGAAACATCCGTTGTCCAGTTTTTGGATAACAGATGAGTTAACACATATTTGAGTTTGTTTAAATAAAATTGAAATTATAAAAACAAGTTCTGGAAAATATTGAAGTTAAAACTAGATAATGAGAAAGCTTATTACACACAGGCCCTTTTATTTATCCGTCTTATTACAAAACACTGTTTTAAATCTGTTAGGATCACCTGAAATATTCCTAAATGTTAGGATAGTGACATGGAGAGCTTTTTAAAGAGTTTATTTTATTAGCTTTCATTAAGATAACTCAAAAATTAATATAAAAAAACTGTTTGCATTTTTTAAAGCACACAAATTAATGAGAAAGGCCAATGTTTTGGAGGTGTGAGACATTTGAAGGGAAAAAAGGGAAGGCTTTAACATCTGAGACCATCCCAACTGTAAAGTAGAATGGAAGTGTGTGTGTTTTTTGCCGCAGTGGGATTGGTGGTTGTTGTATATTAGATATGTTTATGAATAAAAAATATTGTAAAAAATTGAAAGCAGCATCTTAAATACTCTTTCCAGAAATTAAAGCTTGGGAGGAAATGGGTCTTTTAAAATGGAAAAGTCTGAAGTGGATGACTTAATTAGTTAGAAGAGGGTCAAGGTAAATAGATGCACTTTTAAAATAGACAGGATATCCGTTCCCTGAAAACTTACGGCGCTAAAAGGTTTGATTCAAAATTCAGAAGGCAATCGATTTGTGACAGAAAAGGTTTTCTGCAAAATACCCAAAGAAATGTGGTTACATTTCTAAATATAATACATAATAAAAGAACAAAGTGCATATTTTTTAATAATTCCTAAGTAAGCTAATCAATAAATGTGTATGATCACAGGGTTCAGAACTATTTTTGATAATAGATCACATATATAACTAGTACACAAATACAAAATCTATCAGTAAACAGTACTCTAACTTTTTCTCCATCTTTACAGTTTTCAAATAATTTAGAAATAAATAAGCTTTTTCAAAGAAAAAACAGAAATAAGATTAGCTTTTGAGGTGGGAAAATGTAAAAACATTTTTATTCTAACATTGTAAAGGGAGGCCCTACACACTGATGTGTTTTCACATCTGCCAGATCGAGAGAAGCAGCAAAACACCAGAACATCAACGTTCTGGCAAGCCACAGAATTATCTATTCTTTAAATGTTGGCCTTTGTGTTTTTTTTTGATGAAGTTTGCGTTCTCATGGATGAACATGTCTCATTATTGCTGAATCCAGAACATCAACCTTTACAAAAGAAAGTAATCACAGCCGTCTGTGGTCTAAGATAAGTGATTTTTAAACGTGCTCATCAAGACACACTGCCATGCATGTCATGCTCCTCTGCTTCAGATCGGTTATTCATTGAAATCATCTGCAAAGGCAAGAAAACATTTAAACGTGCAGTAATTTAAGGAGGACTGATAAATCCTGCTCTAGCTCTTCTTGATTCTTTTGTGATTTCCTGGGTTTTATTTCTTGAAGTCTTTTTGGTAGGTAATAAGTATAATGGCTTTTACCGTGCTTTACTGAAGTTCTATGGATTTAGAAATGACTTTTCAAATTTCACCTTTCCATCAGTTGTTGGGACTTCTTTAGATCACGAAATGGTGTAGTTTTATTAAGGTGATTTATTGATTCAAACAGTCTTGAAGTTATTAAGCTGGATTTGGCTGGATTAACTCAGCATAAATGAAGGAAATGTGTTAAAGGGAAAAGGAAAATTTTTTTTTTGTAAAACTGAGATAAAACCCAATGACCATGAGCAAAATGTTAAACCTGACTAATACCGCTTGAAGCCAAAGCAAAAACCGAACTAAGAAGGAACATGCTTGGCTGGATTATCCAGGGATTAATTGAAGGTTCTTGAACAGGAATATATCTACTAAACACAACCCTGAGTTTGGTTTTAAACATATAAAATAAACCATAACAAGGAGGTAGTTGCACAAAACAAAATCAAATTTTGATTGACCAAACAAAAAGCAAAGAAGACTGATTATAAAATGACTGACTTCTATCTAAATCTGAAGTCTGGTAATCCAAAGGTGTTTTTTTCCCCCATCCTTCCCTCTTCTTACAAATGTCTAATGAAAACAAGACACAGGATATTATCTCTTTTAATGAATTTGACCATCATTGATAAAACAGTTTTTGCAGGATCACAGTCCATATCTAAAGTCAGGAAGCTGCGGAGTCCTCGAGCTTATAATCTCCCCAGATTGTCTCTCAGGTCAGAGCTACAGAATTCACCATGAGATTATTAAAACCTGGAGACACACAGAACGCCTCAGCGTGCCTCTCACTGTGTAGTCAGCTCTTTGCTGACATCTCTCCCTCACAGTCTCTTCCTCATCTTGCCCTTCTTCTGGCCACCTCGACCAAAGCCAGACTTCTTCACCTCTCCAAGCCACTGTTTGTTCCTGCTGCGGATTTTCTTCATCCCCCCGCCCTGCAGAAACTGCTGCTTCTGCTTTATCTTACGGTTCTTCAGGATCTGTGCGCTGGATTTCAGTTCTGATCGGATTCTGCGACCTCCTGCCGTCACCTGAGGAGCCGCAGGGCTGCGGGAGCTGGGACCTTGTCGGCCACGGCCACGACCTGGAAGAACACAGAAAAAAAACAAGGATGCAATATTTTCCCACTGCTGACGGTTCATTTAATAACATTTGTGAGGCAATCCTACCTCCAGAAGGTCTCTTTCTTCCTCCTGTGTCTCCATCTGAACCTGCATCATCAACCCTGTATTTCTTCTTCCATTCCTCATAACTAATAGATTGTCAAGTGAGGTAACATCTTAATGATGCAGCTGAAAGATTCATGTGTCAGAATAAAACAAGTTCACAAAGAATTTTTTCCATGAAGGATACAAGTTTTTCCGTTTCTTGCTGTTCACAATCTGTCCGCTCTCGGTTCTGATCTTCTTGTTTTTCTCCTCCTTTCCCGACTCTCTCACGAAACGCTTCCGTTTTCGGTCCCTGGTGCGAAATGGTAAAATCAGACATTGATTGAAGGACACAGTGAGGTTTTAATGTTAGAGAGAAGGAGAGTTTAAATAGTCACCATTTCATGATTTTTTTGTGCTGGTTTAATTGCTCGCCCTCGTCTCCCATGAGGTCAAGGACAGCCGAGGAGGCTTGCTGTTCAAAATGAGTACCCTCTGCACCAAGGCTTAATCTAGGGACACAGAACCGGAGATCATTTATTTAAATGCAAAGCATTTAGTGATTTTCTTTAAAACAAAAAGGGCCCACCCTCACCCTCTCTCAGAGTTAAAGTCCTTAGGTCTGTATGGGATGTAATATTCCTCGTCTTTCCCTGTTTCCCTGACTTTCTTGCTCTTTGGACGTCCTCCTCCATCATCCTGCAGGTTTCTTCTCTTACCGCCGACCACTTCTGAGAACACCCCCTGGTGGAAACATCGAGAGTTGCATGTCAAATAATATTGGCTAATAAAAGTTGAGTAAAGTAGCTTGAATAAAAATAACAAAATTAAAACTCCTTCCTTAACCAGTCGAGTTTAAGACCTTTCAGTGTTTTTTTTTATTTTTATTGTCCATTTTTGTTCTTATAAACAGGGCCTTTGCGTGCCATTTTAATATAACTGTTCATTCTTTACAAATTCATTTGAGATTTTTTATTCCAGCATAAGTTGCCTCAAACCACCTTAGTGCTGCCCAAAGTGGTTGAACAGTAGCTATTTCAGCACATATTTTAAAACAGTGTGTTGTGGTACAAACTTTCATCATCATAGGCCCACATTCAGGTATTAATATATCTCACTTAGACCTATGCCACCATAGTAAGTCATCATATTCAAAAAACAAAACAAAATACCAACAAATGATTTAATTTCTTTAATTTTCTCATAATCTTGTGAATTATTTAGGTAATCCTTACGTTGTATACGAAACAAATGTATTTGTTGGAAGTACTTAATAATAACTTGGACTGTAGATTGTTGTTCTCTTATCGCCACAAAGCAGGTTAAACTCAGGCAAATCTGACTGTCTCAAAATAGAGGTAGAAACACCATCATCTTTACCATTTAAAGCTGATCGAAATCAAACAGGACATTAGAGTTTAATTACTTTGGGTATACTGTTATTTTACAAAAGGGAAAAACAGATTTTACACATAAAAACTGGCCTATTCTGACTTTACCTCCTAAAGAATGATCTTAGAGCTCCAAGCAGCAATTTAGAATTTTCTCACAAAATAATTAAGCTGCTTAATTGGCTAAAAAAAGATGTATGAAGTTTGCTTAAAGGGGAACGCCTTTTTTTTTTTTTTTTTTTTACATTTGGCCCTTGATTTTAAGTTATTACAACATGTTCTACTCACCCATATTAGTTTTGTGTCATTTGGAGCTGTTCTGAAGATATTCGGTTTTGTTATATCCAAGTAACGTCTTCCTATGAGCAACGACTTAAAGGCACAAACTAAACTGTTCATAATTTATCATTTATGGTACATCAGCATTCATAACATGTAGGCGAATCACTGTTCTCCAGACATCTGCGGTTATATTTTTTATACTTATATGTTCTAAAAACAAAGCGGCGAGTGCATGAGTTTGTGCCTTCAAGTCGATCGTTCATAGGAAGACGTTACTTGGATGAAACCTAACGCAATATCTTCAGAACGGCTCCAAATGACACAAAACTCATATGGGTGAGTAGAACATGATGTGATAACGTAAAATCAAGGGCCAAATGTAAAAAAAACAGCGTTCCCTTTAAGGGTTTTGGGGGTTTTTTAATGTTCACCTCATGTAGGTTTCAAACTTGCTCAAACTTTGCTATCAGTTACCTGTAGATCACTCTCCTCTCCTCCATGAGCTCCATAATCGTCCTCCTCCTCATGATGAGTCCTGCGAGTGACAGACTGCTCCTGCCTGCTTCCTGCTGCTATCTCCGCCCTCTGCTTCTTAAACTTCTCCACCACCTGTTTGTCCTTCGAGCGTTTCTTCCGCATCACCTCACTTGCAGATGTCTTACTGTTAGAGTTGATTTCAAAAATAGTCTAAATAAAAAAAAAAAGTGAAAAAAAAAAAAAGTGTTTTAAAGAATTTCGTTGGCAATAAAATTCCAGCTCTAAACATTACCAGCAGTAAACTCACTGATTTGGATTTGTAGCCCTTTATCGCATCGACTAATTGAAGACGCTCCAGCTCATTTTTCTCCAAACCCAAACCTAAAATGCAAAAAAAAAAAAATCATTATCCATCAAGCTGTGATGTAAGTTGGTTTCTAAATAGATGTTACTTGAAGCTGACCCAGTAAAGGATGGACGGCCATGCTGGACAGGTCGGTGGTTTTCACCCGTCTGATCGACTCTGCTGAGGCAATCGGCCTGGACTTCAGGTACTGCTTGTAGGCGTTCTCTGAGACACGGTGCAGGTTCTGCAAGTCCAGGGAGTTCTCATGAGCCGTAATCAGATGAGAACCTTCGTCGTCCAAGATGCACTGAGGAACTCTTCCAAACACACCCTCTGATTCTGGAAAGAAAGATTTCAATGCAGAGCTATTAAACCATTAAGTTGTAAGAGTTTTCATTATCTCAAGAGCTACAAGTCCTTCTGCAACATTTACCCTGTGTGTGCTCAGCTGTAGCAAACTGAACAGGCCTTCCAAGAAAGAGGTGAAGATCATAGACGTAAGGCATCTCATCTGGACAAACCATGCTGTACGCTGTTCCACTGCGACCTGCACGCCCCACACGGCCTGATCGGAAAAGAGAACGGATACTTTGATCATTCAAGCCTCAACATTCGGTTAATGAATAAGGAAAAAGATACAAGCTAAAGGCCTGAAGTACGAACCGACTCTGTGCAAGAAGAGTTTAGCTTTGGAGGGGAAGTTGTAATTGATGACATTGTCCAGCAGGGGGATGTCTATACCACGAGCTGCAACATCAGTGACAAGGAGCACCATGGCTTTTCTGTGCACAAACTTCCCAATGTTGATCTTTCTGGCAGTCTGATCCAGGGCGCTGTAGATGTAGGCGCACTCTATGCCCTCTGAAGACAACAGCTACAAAAGGCATCAGAGTTTTTACTCAACTGTGTAAAGATTTTTTTTAAAGACTTGAATATTTAGACAGGGTTCTTAATCATTGGAAGTGAAATTTCTTCAAGGAATAAATTGACAGAAATTAGGGAGAAAAAAAACGACAGAAGGTCAGATGGACAGACAGTGATGTAAGACAGTAGGCAGAAAGACAGACTGATGAATGAAAATGAAAATATTTTTTATGCCCAGTTTTATTCTAAAAGGAAGCTAAAAATGGAAGGAAATAATAATCTCAACCAAATGTAAGTTTAAACTGAAATCAGACTGAACTGTAAATATTTAGAGGGATTTCATGAGAGAAGCCCAGACTTGGCCAGGTGCTGTTATCTTACCTCCTTCAGGTACTCCACATGATGCTTAGTGGCAGCGAAAACCACCGTCTGCTCCTGAGGCTTCGCCACGTTCCTCAAGAGGTGCAGCAGCAGCGCAGGCTTGTCATCCACTCGCAGGTAAAAGAATGACAACTGATGGAGGACAAGATCAGAAACAATTTAAAGAGAGCTGGACACTAGAGACTGACACAGGAGTGGATTTTCACTCCTGTCCCATTCCACTCCCACAATAAAAAAAATTGTGTCCCGTCCCGATCCCGGGCCAGAGTAGAAATCTAAATCCTGTCCCGTCCCACTCCTGGTGAAATTACTCCCACTCCCATCCCGCTCCCATTCAGAATGACTCCCGCTCCCGCACCACTCCCATTCTTGTTTTTGAGCGCGGGTGAAAAACTCAGAGCGGAAGCACTGTTGGTTTTTGGGTCGTGTAGTTTTTTTTGGCTCGCATTATAGTGTAGGCTTCAAGGAAAAAAACTACAAAATGGCGGAGCCGGGTACTGGATTTTTTTTCTTTCTATTTTATTTTATTTTTTGGCACCGATCATAGTTTTTTTTAGTTACTATTGGTTTGCTCCCGCTCCCATCTGCTCCCGTTAATGTTTAATCCTGTACCGTCCCAATCACGTGACCGTTACTAATACTGACTCCCATCCCACGGGAATCCCGTGACACGTGGGATTCCCAAAAAAATGTCAGTCACTACTGGACACAGATGCACCCAGGATTTTAAATTAGCTCTAGGTGTAGGTTATAGAAACTTTGCAAAAGGACGGATGTATGCAAATAAAATAAAAGAAGTTCTGTGGCGAAAGTTATCAAACACCTGAGCAGAAAAATTCTGCAGTGGCTTCAACAATCTAAATTTGCTTCAATATGCCAACATGGTCTCTGTGGAAGAACTGCAGCAGGAAACCATTGCTATACAGTTTATT
This sequence comes from Cyprinodon tularosa, assembly GCF_016077235.1. Classification (NCBI taxonomy): domain Eukaryota; kingdom Metazoa; phylum Chordata; class Actinopteri; order Cyprinodontiformes; family Cyprinodontidae; genus Cyprinodon; species Cyprinodon tularosa. The sequence continues at coordinate 642,859 of NW_024038602.1, forward strand.
TCTTACCTTAATCTGGTCACTGAGTTTTGAATCAACATCCAAGCGAATCAGCACCGGTTCAGTCAGCCCTGTAGACAGAGGTTTATTCAGTCCAACCAGAAGCCACAGCATGTTCTATAGAAGAGAAGGAGAGGGATGATGATCTCACCGGCTCTGGCAAACTCCACCAACAGTTTGGGCAGAGTAGCAGAGAACAGGAGGGTCTGTCTGGTGTCTGGGAGCCTGCGGATGATTTCCTGAAGCTGTTCGGCAAAACCCATTTCAAACAACCTGAGAGGAGCAAGAGAAAAAAACATGCAAGCTCAAGCTCAGAAAAGGATCATTAAAATCTGTTTGCTGCAAATGATCCTGTGTTGCTTCAAAACACAAAAGCTGACTCGATGTGAATCTGAAGCTTATTTTATTTCACATTAAAGAGAAATGGGTTTTTTGGAGACAGATGTATTTATTTAACCAACATTTAATTTACAAATTATCTGCTCTCAATTGAAATGTCATTGTACAAGCTAGATTAAACTAAAATCTTAGTCTACATGAAATATTAGTGCTACAGTAACTCTCCCAAGATAGAAATTCCCAACTGAAGCTACAGCTTCTCAAGATTCAAGAGACAAAAAGAAATCTTTTAAATGTCGAACCTTTCTTTAGATTAGTTTTTTTATTATGTCAGATTTTGGTTAATTAAACTGCTTTTATCAATAACCATCAGTACATTTGGTCAAATCTAATTTTTTTCACATCGTTCTCATGGTAAGACACGGTGGTGGCTGCATCATTGGGTGGGAATGCATTTCTTTAACAGGGAAAAAGAAGCTGAGCAGACTTGAAGATAACTCATATTGAGCCAAATGCAGGTACAAAAAATAAATACTGTAGTTGGAGAAAAACTCTTTGCTAATAGGGGTAAAAAATGTAAAATAAAAACAATAAAAAAAAAACAAGGTCAGAAAACTAACATCTCACTAACAAGTCTTTTGCAAATAAAGTCCCGATATCATTGGGTTAATTCTTTTTCATGTGGCTTTTTGAATCTCCTACAATAGTAATGCAATAATAAATGCATATCTAAGCTGTTTGTTATTTTTTTGTTCAATAATGGAATGATGGCATTCAAATTCCACAACTGAACAACACTATCAACTACCACTATCAGCATTTTTTCTTATCTTATTTTCCACTATTCAAGGCAAAAACTAGAGTTTAGTTAGGTTTTTTTTTTCATTACACTAATTTTTTCAGAAAATTAAGCAGAATTTAATAAAATATATTCTTTAAATATTATGACATTGCTCATAAAAGGACAGCTGGAGATAGGCACCAGCACCCCTTATTAACCCAGTGGGGATAATCGTGTCAGAAGTGCCTTTGAGTAAAAGTCTGAAGTCATATTTGCATCAAAGTTAATGAGAAATAGAAAAAATGGTTGATAATGAATCTCATGTTCCCATTTTAAAAAGATTGAAAATTGTTCTTTGAATATATATTTTTTCAAAGACAAGGATTCCAAATAAAACATCAAGCTAACCACCTTTTTAATGTGCTGCCAAAGAACACTACTCTGATTGCATGCTAAAATGGTCTAATTCAAGTTAAATAAGTTAATTCAACACTATTCATTACTTTCTAACTACAATTACTAAGTGATCCATCATATAGAATTCCAAATAAATTAAATACATTTTGCAATCAGGTGTAAATCCTTTAAATGATACTGTAATTTACCTGTCAGCCTCATCAAACACCACATATTCCACACTGTTCAGCTTCAGGTTCATGTCCGTGATGACGTGCATGAGACGACCAGGAGTTCCAATAATTCTGCAGGACAAGAGGAGACCTCATGTTTTTGTTGCTTTTTGAGCATGCAAATAGATGAAACGTGAAGAGAAGAGCTAAAATCAAAAACGTACATGTCTGGGTTTTCATGAAGAGCGGCAAACTGATCCTCCATGCTGGAAACAATAGAGATGTTTACAGTTAGCACACATTTAATAAGACAAAACAACAATATAATAAATGCAACACAAGGTTTGCAAACCTGTCTCCACCGAGGATTAAAGCAGTCTTCAGGCGTGTGAATTTACCCAACTAATTAACAACAACAAAGAAGGAAAGGAAAAAAGTTCAACCGAGGAATCACTTCATAATTAACATTCAATATGAAAAAAAACAAACAACATAACCGCAGTCAGGTCAAACGGACCTCTTTAGTGAACTTCATGGTCTGGAGGGCCAGCTCTCTGGTGGGGGTTAGGATGAGAGCTCTGGCTCCCGTTTGGGCTTGAGGGGCCTTAAGCTTCTCAAACATGGGGACCAAAAAAGCTGCCGTCTTCCCGCTGCCTGTCCTCGCCATAGCCACTACGTCTTTCCCATCCAGAATCACAGGAATGGTCTGATGAGGTAAAGAGCAGCAATGCAACATCAAGAACGTCACAAATGTTTAACCAAAGGATCCACTGACATACCTTCCTCTGAATGGGAGTAGGGACTTTGTAACCCTTCTTCATGACACCCTTATAAACAGGGAAACTGAGACCTGGAATTAAATATAAAGATGGTCAACTACGTTTGCTGTAGTTAAAGATTTCTTAAATTTTTTTAACACACCAGAAAGTAATGAAAAGCAGCTTCTGTGAACCTACCCATAGACTGAAACCCTCCAGACTTCTTCTTCTTCTTGTTTTGTGCTCGGACCAGTTCCCTGGTGTCGGGCTCCACGTCGGATGTGGCATCTGATGCAGCGGGGAAGCGTGGCAGTTTCTTCCCGGGCTGTTAAATTCAACAAGACAACACATCATCAGAAACACTGAGCTACAAGATACAGCAGTGACATTTCTGTAACATCTAGGTCAAAAACATCAAACTTCCAGCATTCGAAAAAGAATGGATAACAAAATAAAGATCATGTAATGCTTTATCAAAATATTCAGACATCTTGAAACTTTGTGTACATTTTATCACATCACCCAACAGCCATGTGAAATGCTTATGAGGTTCATTTTATATTTTCAAATATCCTGTCAAAGCATTTGTTTGCTTCAATTAAACTGTAAAAATATTTTAGATATTATGACAATTTAGATGAAAATCCAATTCAAATGATATAGAGTAATTAAATGATATAGATAAAGATGCATCTTCTACAGTGTCCTCTTCTACACAGAGGTGTGCTAACGGAACAGTACATCCATGAAGGACACCTGCAGACTAGACAAACAGGTGAGGCAAGCCAGCTCTGTGATTGGCCACTGCTGGACATTATGAACAATGCCAGCCACCGTCTGCACACTGTCTTCACCACTCAGGGGAGCCTGATCAGTGATCGCTCATCCCAAAATGCAGGACCAACATACTACTGAACTCCTTTGTTCTCATAGCCATCAAGCTGTACAACTCCTCACTTGAAGGAAGGAGGAGGTGATGGGAATAGGGACAAGGGTCAGCGTCCCCCTCCTTGGACATCTTATGCAAAACATTACCTGTTATCACTCAGGTTCAATATTCTTTTCTCTCACTGTGTAATAACACATGCCAATTACTGTGTACACTGTGTAATTGTTTTAACTTATTTATAAGGTCAGTACACCAACTGGTTTCCCTTAGATAGAAAACTTTAAATCAATTTGCCTGTATGATCTGGTGAACTGTAAAGTTCCTTGAGATGACATGTGTTGTGAATTGACTCTATACAAATAAACTGAATTGAATTTAAATATAGTTGAGTCTAAGTCTCTAAATTAGTAAAACTGTGGCTCATTGATAATATTCATCTATTAAAAAAAAAACTTTGCAAAGAAGAATAGGCAAACATTTCAGTTCAAACCAATCTAACTGCTAATTTATATTACTTATATATTGAAGTAAAGATGCATCTCAAAGTTGAAGTTCTTGAGCACTAGATCACTGCCTTAAAGGATGGCAGCTGTAGATTTTATATCTATTTAAACCATTTTATTGATTTTAAATATAGAAAGGTTATGTCAGTTCACTTTATTTTTTTTTTTTTGTGATGTTCAGTTCTTTGGTCGGGGTCTGCTGTTTTTATAAATAAAGTTGGTTTGGCCTGAGTACTCAACATATTAATTCACTGAGCCAAAAACCTTTCAGTTGGTTAAGTCTTAAAAATATATATATTTAAAGAAACGCTAATATTTTTTTTAATGCAAGACACCTCAAGTATGTCTGTTTTACTATGTTTATCACTCTATAAGAAGACTATAGAGGTTAAACTGAGTTTACTGTAGAGGACCAGGATTATTAGGAAAACAATGGATGATGAGCTATAACTTCATGTGCAGAAGGAAAGAAAGTACTATATTCAGGACTGAATGTATTATTGAATTGACAGAAAAAAATGCATAGCAAGTGAAACGTGATAGTATCACTTGTTAGCAACCAGAGGTAACAAATTATATCAAAAACAAACAAGGGGGCATCCGGATTTGAACCGGAGACCTCTTGATCTGCAGTCAAATGCTCTACCACTGAGCTATACCCCCGTTGATATAGCGGAGGATCTGACGCAAGCTAACCACAAGGGTTTGTGAAGTAGGACAAATTTGTTCTCTTTTAAAAGGAAAATTGTTAAACTGATATGACTTACAGAGTCGTCATCTTTGATTTCAGCAGCCAACTCAAAGTCTCCGATGTCAGAGTCAGCCTCCTGCTCCCTTTTAGCTGTGTGCCTCTTCTTCTTCGTCAGCTTCTTCTTTCTCTGAGCCATACTGTCACTTTGCTGTTCTTACCGACCGCTGTTAAATATTTAGTAAGAACAAATTACAGAACTAAAACGACAATAAGTCGCTACTCTCTTCAGCTTACACAGCATCGGCTCTAGTAGACATGATGAACACGTGGGGAAGTACAAGCGTTTCTTCTGTTTTAGTCTTCACTTGAAACCCGACTTCGCCACCTACTGCTATGGAGGGTTCATTACTACTGTTGTTTTACCATGAGCGAAAGGTAATTAAAAATGTATATGTTTTGTCAAATAGAATTATTTATTTTTAGTTAGAAAATACTTTAATTTTTTTTCAGGAGAAAGCCTAAGTTAAAGAAAACATTAATTCACAAACCAGTGAAAATAGAAAATGAAACAAAGAATTTTTTATCAATCACATAATACATACTGTATACAGAATTATACAAAATAAAGGCACAGATTAATTGCAGAATATTTAAAAAATGCAGTGTCTTACACTTTGATACTATACTTTATATCTCTGAACTACTAAATGTAATAAAGAATAATAATCTTTAGGCTTAGATAAAGCAAACATACCTTCTTAGTTTTCAATATAATCTTTTTTTTTTTCAAAGAAGAAATAGTAAAATTTGATTTCCATATGACAGAATCTATGTGTAAATTCCAAATAAATTTCATTCTTGATTTTTCAACCTAGGATTTTTTCTGGTTTGTGACAATTTAAAATTTAGCAACGTTGTTCCACCAAAATCATAAAGGAATGTCACTGCAAGTCTTTCATAAACACCCCTGCTGTCTGTTTGAAATAATTTTTAATTGGAATAATCAATGGTGTCCAATGTTCAAGCCTCTGAGTTGTCACCTTCATAAGAAAGGATGTTTTAAAGGTGTTTAGAAAAAACCCAGGATATCAACCAGCCTAATAAATAAATAATTATCCACCACAATGAGACAAAAATATCTGTGAGAGCAAGTTATACCTCACCATGGACAGACACACTTACCAAGAAAAGAGTCAACATGCTCCAAAATATCATACTGAAATTTGAATAATTTTAGAATAACCCAAATACTTTTTGGAAGAAAAAAAAACAGATAACAAAAATAGAGCTGTTAGGCCACACTGAATGATTGGAGGAGTCCCAGTCAGGAACTCTGCACAGTACGAACCTTTAAAATTGTAATAATATGAAGTTTAAGAATCTGTTTTGCTGCCAGTAGGCCTACTACATGTGCATTGCACAATTTGGACAGAATAATGAAGAATGAGGACCCCCCAGGTACAAATCAGCTTCCCCTTAGATAAAAAGCTAAAAGTCTTAAACTTTTATTTTTACTATCAATTGTTCAGAAATTTGACAAAGCTACCACCAATCCACCAGAAATTATTTCAGCTTTCAAAAAATAAAATGCCACCATATTGCACAAGCTGCACCACTTTTTTAAAGATGAACAGTTAACCTCCAGCAGGAATTATTCATGTTGAAGTCTGAAAAATGGTTTTCTATGGATGAAAGTAGTTCAGGAAAAACATTTTTGGGGTGTATATGAAAAGTTGAGCATGTTAAGAGCAGAGTTAATTAACAACTTGTGCTCTGTCTTGTTTTTAAAGGCCAGAAGTTAATTGATTGTTTTAATTCACAAGGCACTTAGTAAAACCAACACAAACCTTTTGACCCGCCTGATTACCCCCTTGCCTGGGATAGCGTTGCACCAATTACCACTGAGAGTAAACCTAGCAGCAGTTCAGCGGAAAGGATGAATGAATGGTAGCCGGCGCGCACGGATGTCGTCATACACACTCCGCTTTGCTTTTAAAAAATATAGATATAAAAAAATATAACCGCGGATGTCTGGGGGACAGTAATTGGCCTACATGTTATGAATACTGGCGTACCATGAAGAATAAATTATGAACATTTTAGTTTGTGCCTTCAACTCGTTGCCCATAGGAAGACATTACTTGGATATAACCTAACAGAATATCTTCAGAATGGCTCCAAATGACACAAAACTAATATGGGTGAGTAGAACATGATGTAATAACCGAAAATCAAGGGGCCAATGTAAAAAAAAAACAATGTTCCCCTTTAAAAAAAAACTATTCACCTGATGGATAATCATTACAATACATGCTCAGCTACTGTGTAAAGCACTGGAAGTCGCATTAGACTAAATAACAATACAAATAAATGAATATTTCACCAAAGGACTGCATTTAATTCAGCAAATACATATTTTTGCAAAGCAGACCCAAATATCTCACATTCTGTATTCATCTGGCAGGACTAATACAAATATTAAATCTTATCTTTAAGTTGGTTTTAAAACCCTGGAGCCTTCTTTCTTAAATCTCTGAGTAAAGATGTGCTGCCAGCACGATAACAGATGTTTATAGCAGCCAAGACGTGTACTCTGCTGCTTGATGTCAGAGGGCTGATATACAATAAATAAGACGACACCATGGCAACAGCTAGGAGGCAGATGCATTTGAATGCTTGCAGTTTGGCAGGTTGAGTAAAAAAAAAAACCTGCTAAAGAAACTGAAAGACCCACAAGGTATGCTGTAAGGAAAGAGGTGCAGGAAGTCGCATAAAGTGTTCATGTCCTTGAAGGAAATGCATGTGATTATAAAGAGAGGGGATTAAGTCACGGTTGCAGTGGGAGGACTATTGTTTCAGTGAGGGATCTAAAGAAAGCCAGATGGTGGCATCAATGCATTAGTTCGATTTCCAGAGTTCCTGGCAGGGACGAGAGTCTCAGTTTCTTTTAACTAGGTCTGCTCTTCCCTAATCACTGTTTCAACTCCACATGAACTCCTTCATTCATTTTTTTAAATCTTACATTTTTATGTTTGTGACAAATCTCTAAATGAATAAGTCTAAAGCAAAATGTCCATAATTAATTCTAATTTTTCATATTTTTCTTCTTTTCCCTTTTTCTCTGGCTATTTTTTGTTTTTCACATGTTATTTCCATTTTTCTTTTTATTCCTTTAATATTTTTTCTCTCCCATCTCTCTAATTGCCTTTTTTAATGCAATGAAAGTATATATATCTTATCAAGAGTCTCCTACTCTCTTCCGAGCAGAAGTGGCTAGTCAACAAAAATTACTCCCAGAAAACACAAACAGCCAATACTGGTTCTCACAAAAGAACCCAAATGAATAGATATTTAAATCTATGCAGGCTTGACTTGTGACAATAAGATCCGCACTGATTATCAGACAATAGAAACTGGAGAATAAACTTATTCATGTGAGAGTTCCAAAGCTACTGCTGATAGCCCAGTTAACTCATGAGGTTTATATTGGAAGAGACACATATCTAATAATAGGACGCACTACTTATTGACAATCTGAGGTTGTGCTGTTCCAGAAATAACACCATCCTGGACACCAGTAAGACCAAGGAGGTTATAGTGAGATACAGGAGGTCCAGGAAGGTTGAAGACAACCCTCGGGTGATGAGGACAGCCCAGGGGATTATAGGATGTAATCTACCAGATCTGGATCTCTGTTCATGCTGCAGGAGTCCAAAATAGGACCAGACACATTGCTACAGATCTCTTGCACTCTGCCAATGCACTGTTTGTCCCACTTCCATCATACAAACAATTCGGGAATATAAGGCTACGTTCACACTGCAACCTGAAGTGACCCAAATCCGATTTTTTTTTGTCCATATGCGACCTGGATCTGATCTTTTCATGGCAGTCTGAACAACACAGATCCGATATTTTCCAATCCGACCCAGGCCACTTGTCTATGTGGTCCTGAATCCGATACGAATCTGATCTTTTCAAATGCGACTTGTGTGTGAACGGCCAGGTCGCATTCATCCGACCTGAAGGCCATTAGTAACCGACATAGGTCACTATTCTGCTTCTTGCTACACAGAAGTGGCAAGAAAAACAAACGCCATGGCGGACGATGATGCGGAGAGTAATATTTTTTTAAACCATCTTGAAAAGATTGAGGTTTTATGGTTGGGAAAGATCGCTAGATGTGCTCCGATGCTACCATCTATCTTTAATTCCGTAAACACAGAGCACGCTGGCTTGTGACGTCACTGCGTCATCTACTGCACATGCGGGACACTTAAGCTGTATGAATGCAGTTCGCACAGGAGATCACATACTACAAGTCGCATATATTTGGAATTTGAACGGCAATGCAAAAAAATCGGATTTCACAAAAAAAATCGGAATTGAGCATCAAGGCCTGCAGTGTGAACTTAGCCTAAGATAAAAACAGGCAGTCTCAGGAAAAGTTTCACTCCCAAAACTGGGAGGCCAAACTATTGATTCTAGAGCTCTTTTCAACCTTAAACAGGGAAACTCTTCGGTGGCTGAATTTTCTATTAACTTCCGGGTTAAAGCGGCAGCTTCCGGATGGAACCAAAGCGCCTTGAAAGGAGCCTTTTTCATGGCATTAAACGAGCACATTAAAGATGAACTCGCAACCCTCGACGAACCTGCTACCCTCGAAGATTTAATTCGCCTCTCCATCAGATTAGATAATAGAATTCGAGCCAGAAACAGTTCTAAGAAGCAGGGTACAATTTCTTCTGCCTCTCATAACGTGACTGTTTGTTCTCCCTCTACAGAGCAGCTGCCCATTCAGAGGTCTAAGCCCCAGTCTCTACCGTTGCCTGTTCAGGCCTCACATTCGGGCGAAAGGGATGTCGAACCCATGCAGGTGGGACACACCAGGCTCACTCCAGAGGAGAGACAAAGGCGTTTTCTAAGCAAACTATGTATCTACTGTGGTGAGAGTGGACACTTCATTGCTTCCTGCCCGGCAAAATCAAAAGCCGGGGCCCGCCAGAGGATCTGAGGAGTCTGGCGGGCCAAATAAACACAAAGAAATCTCCTCGACTGTTACTGCCTGCCACGCTTTTCTATGCTAATCAAAGCCTCTCTTTTTCTGCTTTCATCGACTCAGGCTGTGAACGTAACCTAATCGACTCTAACCTCGTCCAGCAACTCCAGATTAAAACCATTCCCCTTTCTCAGCCTCTCAGTGTATCCGCCATAGACGGAAAAAGACTCCATCGAGTTACCCACCAAACTCAGCCCCTCGAGCTACTTCTGTCAGGTAACCACCGAGAGACTATAACATTTTTTGTTTTTCCCTCTGCATGTTCCCCGCTGGTGCTCGGGTTCGAATGGTTGGAGAAGCATAATCCTCACATAAACTGGACTGAACGTCATCTGGAATCATGGTCCACTTCATGCCACGAAACATGCCTTCGTTCTGCTGCCCCCGTGGTGGGGTCTCCTAGAGGTGGGGGGGAGATGGACTCTGCTGACCTTTCTTCAGTTCCCCCTGAGTACCATGACTTAGCCCCTGTCTTCAGTAAGGTCAGTGCTACGTTGTTACAACCCCCACCCTACCTCCACATAGACCATACGATTGCGCCACTGAACTTTTACCTGGTGCTCCTCTTCCTAGCAGCAGATTGTATAACATTTCCAAGCCCGAAAGAGAAACGATGGAAAAATACATCAATGAATCATTAGCTGCTGGAATAATTCGCCCATCATCCTCTCCATTGGGCGCCGGGTTCTTCTTCGTGGGTAAGAAGGATGGTTCCCTGAGACCTTGTATTGACTATCGAGGTTTGAACCAGATTACAATTAAAAACAAATACCCACTGCCTCTTCTCGCCTCTGCTTTTGAACCTGTACAGGGAGCAACAGTGTTTTCTAAGTTGGATTTAAGAAACGCTTATCATCTCCTTAGGATCCGTGAGGGCGATGAATGGAAAACTGCCTTCAAAACACCCTTGGGCCAATTCGAATACCTTGTAATGCCCTTTGGTCTAACTAACGCCCCAGCCTGCTTCCAGGCCCTAGTAAATGATGTTCTCAGAGACTTTCTCAACGTGTTTGTTTTCGTGTACATTGATGACATTCTCATTTACTCCAAGGACCTCGATGAACACAAGAAACAAGTCCGTCTTGTCTTACAGAGACTACTGGAGAATAAGCTGTTCGTGAAAGCCTGCTCTGCTCTGCGCTCGGCTGCAAACCCTCTCTCACCTCAGGTTACCACCCCCAATCGAATGGTCAGACCGAGCGCATGAACCAACAGTTGGAATCCACCCTTCGCTGCCTCACATCGAACAACCCCGTGGATTGGAGCCAATTTCTCCCATGGATTGAATATGCCCATAACTCCCTCAGATCTGCATCCACTGGACAATCCCCATTCCAGGTCAGTCTCGGGTATCAACCACCTCTTTTTCCCGCAGATGAGAGAGAGATATCGGTGCTGTCCGTCAATCAACACATCCGCCGTTGCCAGAGGATTTGGAGGGAGACCATCGCCACACTCAACCAGTCATCAGTGTCTGTTAAACGCTTCGCTGACGCCAGGAGACGTCCCGCCCCCGAGTACTCTGAGGGCCAGGAGGTATGGCTCTCCACTCGAGACATCCCCCTCAAGGGGATGTCTCGAAAACTCTCCCCAAGATTCATCGGACCCTATAGGATCACTCGAGTCATCAACCCCTCAGCTGTTCGTCTCCAACTACCTCAGTCCCTCCGAATCCACCCTACATTCCACGTGTCCCAGATCAAGCCTGTTTCTTCGAGCCCTTTGTGCCCACCGTCCGACTCCCCACCACCCGCCCTGGAGGTCGATTGCCATCTGGCCTTCACAGTGCGCCGCATCGTGGACTCCCGTCGACGAGGTCGCGGATGGCAGTACCTCGTCGACTGGGAGGGCTACGGACCGGAGGATCGTCAGTGGGTCCCAGGCTCGTACATCCTCGATCCTGCACTCATCGAGGAGTACGAGCGTTCCCGCCCATCTACCTCTTCCGGACCGCCAAGGGGCGGTCGTTGAGGGGGGGGTACTGTTGGGAGCTGGAGAAATCCCATCTTTCTCCAGCAGAGTCCGCCGTGGATCCTCTGTGGGAGCTCCCTGCACAGCTGCAGCTCGTCAAGATCATCAGAGGATCCACTACTTAAGCTGTCTTCAGACCTTGCCTCAACGCCGCAGTGTTGTTCCAGTTGGTCAGCGCTAAAGCCTAGATCCTCTGAGTATCTCCATGACTTTGAATCCAGTCTGGATTCTAACTATTATCTCTGTCTTCCAGGAAACCTGTGTCTCCTCTGAGAAAGCTCTGGAAGAGCTAACCTGCCGAGCCGACCCTCTGAGCCAAACCCTGAAGATCCCTCTGAGAAACCTCAAGCAGCTCAGGACTGAGCTGGGACTTCCAAGCCAAGGTCTGTTCTAACAAGACGTGAGACGCTGAAGCAGCTAACGGACTCTGCTGATGAATCCTTCTCCAGAACCAACAGTGACTCTCCCTAAGTTAACCTCAAGAACCCTCAAGGTACAATCAGTGAACTTCTGGAAGTAATACCCTGCCAGCAAACCGCTAACTGTGCTGTCTCTCACGCAGACTCCGGTGAACCAGTATCCAGGCCCCGAACCAGAATCAGTACATTCTGTGTGTTTGTGCTTTAATAAACTGTTGAACTCTTCCTCCTTGTGTCCGTCAGTGGTGTTCTGCATAACTGGGTCGCCTTCAGTGAACCCATCATGACACCCTTAAGGTTGCACACAGGTTGCTGCAATTTTGATTTTTAATATTAATAAAGCATTTATGTCTAATTAATTGGTCTGATTAGTGTAAAATTAATCACACAAAACTTCCATTTTACCTTGGCTGCAAAGATTTTTTTAGATCCAGTGTAAATAACCTACATTTTGAATTTCATTTGAGGACTAACAACCTGTGTTTGTAAACAAGTACACCAGTCTATTAAGTATAAGTGTGTAAATGGATGCAGAATTAAGTGATTAGTAAAACAGATGTTAGAGCGACTCTGTTTGGACTTTCCCAGCGATGGAGGAGAGTGGCAGCTGCTGCCTCTCTAAGCCTGATAGATTGAACAAAATGCTAAAATTAAGAGATTAAAGTGGTGGTTTGTAAAAGATAAGCTTTAAAATAAGAGTAGCAGTTAAATATACGTTTATCCCCTCTACTATGTCAGTCAATTATTTATGTGCCACTGTTCAAAAAGCCAGCCCAACATTTTTAAAGGGCATTTTAGAAACAGTCCAAACATCTAATTAGTATCACCATGAACAGTCAGAAGTCGTACATTCAAGTCCCTCCAGAAACCCTTTAAACTGTGTCTTGATTTTCCATGGCAGTCAGCAGCACATCTGAAGGGCACATTAATCTCAACAACCCGTCAAACTGTTTTGAAAGGCTGCTTGTGAGGATGTGTGAGCCCAGAAGTTTAACTCTATAGAAGAGTTACATTTTAGTGTTAAAATGAGGATATAATTTAGAACATGTCTTAAATATCCAGTTATAGAAATAACCTGGTGAGCAAGGGCAGACAGGCAGGCGAGGCGCGAGCCGATGGAAACAGCGGCAGATGGAGGGAGGGGCCTCAGGGTTACCTTCAGGCTCCATGGTAGGAAGAAATAAGGGACATACTCAAACCCTGAATAGACTGACAAAAACTAAAATGTAATGGTCTGATGAGACACAACAGATAACAGTGCCTGCATGCTCCATAGATCTTATAAGTGTGTTACTGCAGCAGATTTTCACCAAACCTGTTAAAACGTGGTAACTTGCATAAGGCAAATATTCAAAATAAATACATTTTAAATCTTCATACAGAATAATAACCCTATGTTATTGTCTACTGTTATTAGACTGTAATCCATGCTTTTATTATTACAAGATTGGATTACTGTAATTCTTTATGTGCTGGCTTGGACAACTCACTTTTACACGGTCTGCAGTTGGTACAAAATGCAGCTGCCGCTCGCCTTACTGGCACACGCAAACGTGATCACATATCACCCGTTCTAGCCTCGTTGCACTGGCTCCTGGTTGTTTTTAGAATAAATTTTAAAATTTTGCGGTTTGTTTTTAAAGCTCCTAATGGTCTAGACCCCCCAGTATTTGACTGAGCTTCTCCAAATCAATGCCCCGGCCAGAACACCGAGATCCTTTAATCAGTTGCTACTGGTCATGCCCAAAACCAGACATACAGGTGCTGGTCATAAAATTAGAATATCATGAAAAAGTAGATTGATTTCAGTAATTCCATTTAAAAAGTGAAACTTGTATATTATATTCATACATTACATACAAACTCATATATTTCAGATGTTTATTTTGTTTAATTTTGATGATTACAAATGACAACAAATGAAAATCTCAAATTCATCATATCAGAAAATTAGAATATTACTGAAGACCAATAAAAACAAAGGATTTATAGAAATGTTGGCCAACTGAAAAGTATGAACATGAAAAGTATGAGCATGTACAGCACTCAGTATTTAGTTGGGCCTCCTTTGGCCTGTATTACTGCAGCAATGCGGCGTGGCATGGAGTCGATCAGTCCGTGGCACTGCTCAGGTGTTATGATAGCCCAGGTTGCTCTAATAGTGGCTTTTAGCTCTTCTGAATTGTTGGGTCTGGTGTATTGCATCTTCTTCTTCACAATACCCCATAGATTTTCTATGGTGTTAAGGTCAGGAGAGTTTGCTGGCCAATTAAGAACAGGGATACCATGGTCCTTCAACCAGGTACTGGTAGCTTTGGCACTGTGTGCAGGTGCCAATTCCTGTTGGAAAATGAAATCTGCATCTCCAAAAAGTTGGTCAGCTGCAGGAAGCATGAAGTGCTCTAAAACTTCCTGGTATGTGGCTGCGTTGACCCTGGACCTCAGAAAACACAATGGACCAACACCAGCAGATGACATGGCACCCCAAACCATCACTGACTGTGGAAACTTTACACTGGACTTCAAGCAACGTGGATGAAGTGCCTCTCTTCTTTTCCTCCAGACTCTGGGACCTTGATTTCCAAAGGAAATGCAAAATTTACTTTCATCAGAGAACATGACTTTGGACCACTCACCAGCAGTCCAGTCCTGTTTCTCTTTAGCCCAGGCAAGACGCTTCTGACGCTGTCTGTGGTTCAAGAGTGGCTTGACACAAGGAATGCGACAGCAGAAACCCATGTCTTTCATACGTCTGTGTGTGGTGGTTCTTGAAGCACTCACTCCAGCTGCAGTCCACTCTTTGTGAATCTCCCCCACATTTTTGAATGGGTTTTGTTTCACAATCCTCTCCAGGGTGCGGTTATCTCTCTTGCTTGTACACTTTTTTCGACCACATCTTTTCCTTCCCTTCGCCTCTCTATTAATGTGCTTGGACACTGAGCTCTGTGAACAGCCAGCCTCTTTAGCGATGACCTTTTGTGTCTTGCCCTCCTTGTGCAAGGTGTCGATGGTCGTCTTTTGGACAACTGTCAAGTCAGCAGTCTTCCCCATGATTGTGTAGCCTATAGAACTAGACTGAAAGACCATTTAAAGGCTTTTGCAGGTGGTTTGAGTTAATTAGCTGATTAGAGTGTGGCACCAGGGGCCATCAATTTTGAACCTTTTCACAATATTCTAATTTTCTGATATGATGAATTTGAGATTTTCATTTGTTGTCATTTGTAATCATCAAAATTAAACAAAATAAACATCTGAAATATATGAGTTTGTATGTAATGTATGAATATAATATACAAGTTTCACTTTTTAAATGGAATTACTGAAATCAATCTACTTTTTCATGATATTCTAATTTTATGACCAGCACCTGTAAAACCAAAGGTGATCATGCCTTTATGGCAGCGAGACTTTGGAATAGCTTGCCTTGGCATATTTGATCAGAAGGCTCCTTTGAGGTTCTTAAATCCTCTCTAAAAGCACACTTCTTTTCCCTGGCTTTTAATCAAGTCTAAGTGGACATTTGGGAAAAAATTTTATTTAAAAATTGTATTTTATTTTTAAATTTATTTTATTTAAAAATGAAATATTTATCCTGTTATATTTAATCTCCATTCAATTTTTCTGTTTTCTTTTTGCATTGTGTTTATGTATTTTAGCTTTCAGTTTTTATCTTATGCTCTGCAACTGTGATTTCTGTGCAGGACTTTGGTCAACCCTGCTTGTTTTAAATGTGCTTTATAAATAAAGTTTGAGTTGAGTTGAGAGACTAAGACATTAGAAGTAATCTTACAATTCTTGTTGGAAATCTTAATATTTTTACAATTATTTATTACACAGTAAATATTATTTATTTTTTATTTTTATAGCATTAACCATTTACTCAGACTATTAATATAGTTGGAATGAGGGGTTACTGATTGTGTAACACCTTATGATGAAATATTAGAGGGTAAGAACTGGACTTTTCTAGTCTTCCAGGCTACCCAGAGAGATGGGAGAAGCTAACAAGGAAATAAAAAAATGAGGGTAACATTATAGTTCTGGCTTACATGACTTTAGCACAAATAAACCCCTGGCAAATACTTTTTATTCTATAGATCTCCTTCCTAGCACATCGATTTTACAATTAGACTAATTTAAATCTTACTTTAGTCCAAGCAGAGACTCTCAAAACCATCATACTGTCATGATGGGTTCACAAAAAGCGACCCAAGAATGCAGAACACCACTAACGGACACGGGGATGAAATTTTTACAAGTTTATTATGCACAAGCACACAGAATGTACAGGTTCTGGTTCGGGGCCTGGATACTGGTTCACCGGAGTCTGCGTGAGAGACAGTTCAGTTAGCGTTGCCAACAGAGGTTTGATTTCCAGAGGATCACTGATTGTACCTTGAGGGTTCTTGAGGTTAGCTTTGGGAGAGTCACTGTTGAGTCTGGAGAGGAGTTCATCAGCAGAGTCCGTTTGCTGCTTCAGCGTCTCACATCTATAATGAACAGACCTTGGTTTGGGTTTTCCAGCTCTAGTCAAGAGCTGCTTGGAGGTTCTCTGAGATTCTTCAGGTTTGGCTCTGAGGGTCGGCTCGGCAGGTTAGCTCTTCCAGAGCTTTCACAGAGGACACAGGTTTCCTGGAAGACAGAGACAATAATTAGAATCCAGGCTGGATTCAAAGTCAAAGAGTTTCACTGAGGATCTAGGCTTAAGCGCTGACCAACTGGAACAACACTGCGGCCTTGAGGCAAGGTCTGAAGACAGCTTAAGTAGTGGATCCTCTGATGGTCTTGATGAGCTGCAGCTGTGCAGGAGGCTCCCTCAGAGGATCCACGGCGGACTCTGCTGGAGAAAGGTGGAATTTCTCCAGCTCCCAACACATACTATTAATTACAATGCTGTAAAAGGCCTTTTATGTCCGTATTGACCAAAGTAATTAGGAACTAGTCAGGATCCAGTAGAGCAGTAAAATGCACATTACTGGCGTAGAACCAAGAAGCACCTTGGTTCAAATCCCATTTAGGATTCCCATTGTGCATATGTGCTCATCATAGCTCATTGGCTTTCATCATATGTAACTCATGTGTAACATGACTGGAAATAAAATTAAATCCAAAGAACTTTCCCCTGGCAGCAAAAGCCTTCGTTATTATTTCATAGAAATCAAGAAAATGCATTATAATCTGTCTTGTAAAGGCAAGTTGCAAGGGTTTGCACTGGGGAGTTTAAGCGGTGGCACAAAGGTATATATAATTCATGTAGAAAAATCACAGGAGCTGGTTTTTAAAGAGCAATAAAGCAAAACTCAAAAGTGCTTACTTTTCTGTAGCAGAGCTTAAGCTGTTTCACTTAGTCGTCTCCCTCGCCTTATAAGTAGTATCCGGCTTTGCTTTGCTGCATTTTGGTGTAAATTGCAGAGGCGCATACATTGGGTCAAATTTCGAATTACTTGATATTCTGAGAGCTAAAAGGTACTTCTGCTCTAGGGCTTGGGTAGTCAATCTTACAGTTAGTTTCAGCATTAGGGTGATAATCACCAGACATGTGAAATAATTGTCCCCAAAGGCCTGCAAGAGAGAGTCCTGATTATTTCTTCCTCCAAACAAATAGAGGAAGCAAAGTGATTTCAAACCTCTGCGGATTTGGACATTGTTGCCCATGCAGTTGCTGGGGGATGAAGTCATTAGTATATTTTTTTCCATGTTAGTCAGATTACTGCTCATTAATGCTGCAGAGACCCTGTCGGCCAGACCTAATGACGATTTTCTGTTTCATCTCTCCTGTAATTTTAGGGCAGGGTTATTTGTAGTGACAGGTGACCAGAATTAAAATCTGAATTAACTTTTCATGCATTCCCTCCTTACATCCGTGTTGTTTCTTTTTGGTCCTCACTTGCTGCAGGCACAGTTCCTCTTCTGGTGTCTTAATTGCAGTTCCATCAAGTATTTAGAACCCTGTAGCCCTCCCTATTTTTGTCACTGTCACTCCAAACTAGCCGGTGGCAGGGACTTCAAGGGTATTTAAAGCAGCTATTGTGTATGCTAAGTTAAGTCGGCAGCAGCCAGGGGGAGGCTCGCTTTTATCAGGCGGTACTGCTGGACCTCCCTTCTTCCCCCCCTCAAGTCGATCCTTCTCTCACTCCTCCTGTCATGGTTTTATCACTCAAAGGCTCAGGCAGCTCAGCAGAAATGAGTGAGGTCTGTAACACTGGGAAGAGGAAAAGGGTCGAGACAAAAGCTGGATGTGCACATCAGCACTGGGAATTTCACAAGAGCTGCTCTTTCATGCTTCGCAGCTCCCAGTTCAGCTGGGTTAGTGTTAAGAGAAATTTCACATTACAGATTCATTTCTGCTTAGAGCAAACCAAAAGCTTGAACAGGGAGTCGTGTTTTTGTATAAGACTAAGCATGTGCAATATTAGGGCTTTTCTACAGTTAGCTGCATAATAGAACTACGGAAAAGCAAAAATGGAAAATTCGCTGCCTGTAGTTAAAAATGAGCTTGTCGTACATGAGAGAATATTAGAAGAAAAATATATAACACGACTCCCTAATTAGACAAGGTACATGGAAATAACCTCTTGCTCAAATTCTTCATAGAAAAGAAAGTGTTTAAAGCTGTTTAAAATCAGAAGCAAGAATTAAGATAAAGGGGATGATTACAGAATCTTACAACTAGTATGGTGTTAAAATGCCTTACCGGTAACCCTTACCAAGTCAGATGTAGGAAATTGTTTACCCAAAGTGAGAATTTTTAAGGCAAAATATGTTAACGAAAGAGAACAACTGACCTACAGTTTTTCTGCCTCATTTCATCTCCCACTACAAAAATCTCTGCTCTATCAGAAAAAGTAATATCAGAGCATGATGCTGCCACCACCATGCTTCACTCTAGGTATGCTGCTCTTTTCTTCCAGTGCTGTTTTGAACCAAGTAAAATATAATTTAATTAATCTCTCTGTAAAGCAAAGTACCGTAGTTTAAGCATATTAGTTTCATTATCTATAATGATGGGGTGGAGAGGGAGATGGACAGAGACATTCTGCCCATAGGAAACAGTTCGCCTGATGAAAAAGCTGAGCCAACTAGAGAAGCTCCTGATTTACCTCCATCCACATTGCAACTAGCTATTTTGTATTCACCAAAATTTCTCCATTGTAGAATGATAAAGGGGTTTTCTATTCTAATATGACTAATGTGCCCTTGTGTTGAAGGGTGGTTGGTCTCGGATTTGAAAATAGGGTGAGGAGCTCTTTTATCGAGGGAGAAATAGTGTTGCATATTCCCTGCAATAAAAAAATATCTTTAAGGTTTAGGCATCCAGAAGTCGGACTTAGTGATTGTGAGGCAAGTAACAAGTTTACTCAATCCTAGTAAACACATGTGAGTCATAAAATAAAATCCAGAGTAGGTCTCAAACAAGTCAATTAGCAATATCTAATATCCACTAGAAACTACCAATAAGAGGAACTTACTAATCATCAAATAAACTGAGAAAATAACAAAACTGATCTGTAAGCAAAATGAAAATTAACCAGGTTTTTATTCAAAAATATCATCTCTACCAACTAAGTTTTTTTTTTTTTTTTTTTTTTTTTTTTTTTTTACGGTCCAGTAATATATGATAAATAAAACTCTATATCCTACAGCTGGATAAAAGTGAACCTTTTGAATCAAGTAGAATTTATAAGATGTAATTCTGCCCTGCTGCTATCTGCCAGCAGTGAAGGACTGACTCTGATCTCGACACAGATTAACATTCCCACTTGATTAATAATTTAAATTAAGGGAAAATGCTATCATGTAGTATTAACATTATAAGGTGGACAGTGCTAACCATGCAACTTGTTATCCAGTTTGTCGCAATTGGGGGTTTCTATAAGCAAGAACCTTCAGCATTTTAACCATGAATAAAAAAATAAAAACTTTACAGCCTCCATGATTGAATAAGTAACAAAAAAACACATTAATAGGCAGTTTAGCTGACAATGTCCTATTATTGCTCAGTCAACGTTTAGATCAGGAATAATTTGATTAGCATCTGCTTTTTGTCCCTCTGTGTTCTTATTATCTTCACTTAGATTTCTGTTTTGGAGGAATCCCAGACACAAATTCCTAGACTCGTATCTTTTAAAAATAATAAAAAAGTCCCTTTTCCTATGAATTCTGTCAAGGAAATATATGAGATGCATATATATGAATTAATTTTGGCAAAGAATGACCTAAATATACTTTTACTTCCCACACAGTCACACAAACAATGACTCAGAAATAAGAGATACAAATTACACACAGCTGCACACATTTCCAAACAAAATCACTCTGTATGTGCATCATTATGAAGGAAGCACTGCGAAATTATTTCCCATTGTGTGCCTTGTAAATAAGCTCTGATGAATGTTTAATATCCCCTCATTCTATTGTAACGTGTAGAAATCCTAACAAGCTGCTGTAAATATGTCTTAATAGGAATAATGACAGTCAATGGCAGCCGTCTATCAGATCAGACCATATGTTGCTTGGGGTGGGGAGGGAATGAGGGCTTACCACAAAGCCTGCCTTATCCTCTGGCATTACAGTGTCTAAGAAAGGATTTGGTCTTTAATTCTTGATTAGATAGAATTTTCTCCTCTGTGCGAGTGTGTAGTGATACACCAAGCACAGATAACCTGCCCTATTTGCAACATGTGCGTGTGCTTGGTCTGTTTGGGCGTGCTTTGGCAGTGCTCCCACTCTGAGGCACAAACATGAACACATTTCCATGCTCTCGGAGGCTGAACCTGTGGTGTCCTATCCCATTTAGCTCTTGGGCTTTTAACACATTGTGATTGGGATATTATTAGAAGCATTGGATTATGATTTAGGATTAAGCCCTGATTGATTTGTATGTCCCAGCAGGAAAAGGATCACACTTTTATTGTTTGTTTTCATCTTTATGATGAGAGTCCTTACTGTGTTTTCTTTTGTCATGAGGTGTGAGAGAGGAGAGATTCCAACATCTTATGCCTCCCAGGATTTGAGGACACAGATTATGAGGACATTCATTTATTTAGTTTCTTCACACAAACAGTCTTCCTCCTCCTCTTCTCTTTGCCTGACTGGCTGCTGAGCTGAGCTGACTGGCTGGCTGGTTTGCTCCCCCTCTCACTGGACTCTCACCATCAGATTCCTCATTCAGAGTGTGAGCTTCAGCGAGGCAGAGTGGGAGTAAGGGGCTCAGCATCCTCAGGGTTCAGTTAAGTGGGAACCTGCGTTATTTTTTGTTGTTTTTGTCTTTTTTTTCTATGCACCTTTTATTTGCTTTTTTGTGGGAATTAGATGTGAGCAGAGGAAAATCTCTGACTCTTTCAGCACAGATTACTGACCCTTACCCCTGTGCTGCATCCATGACTTTGCATACCTGGTTAGTGTATGGATTTGGGATTATATTGGTTTGGATGCTCTGCTCGACACAAGGTGGGTGAAATGCATTTTGATCCTTCATTTGTTTGTGTGTGTGTGTGTGTGGGGGGGGGGGGGGGGGGGGGGGGGGTTGTTGGACACATGTCAAAGGGCATCATTTTACCACAGACATGAACATTATTTAAATCAGATATTTTTTCAGACATGATAACAATTTTTACTGAAAAGCACATAATTAAGGAGCTGCAAAATATCTGGAATAGAACACGAATACATAAAACAAAATGGATGGAATTAGATATCTCAGCATGAGTCACTTTCTAAAGGACCATTCCAATTTAAATCATTTTGTCTGTAAATGACCTGGGGGCTCAAACCCATGTCTGCATGAGGCAAAGTAAATTTCCCTACAGAGCAGTAGCTATTGACCTAAGGAAGTTCAGAAATCCAAGAAAAAAATGAAAAATGTCACTTTCTTTTCATACAGAAATGCTGCTTTATTTGAAGAACAGTGTCTCTGTGTCAGATTACATCCAGTTCTTGCTTCGATCATTTGTGCTAGTTGGCCGATGTTTGACATATTGATCTGGCAGCATTGATGACGGCAGCAGCTTCATTAACACGCATGTTTGATTTAAACCTGAGGCAGGATCTGACTTCCAAAGAATTCATTTTCTTTTAAACCTTTTTATCGATATCCACAGAATTGGAGATATTTGATTAATGGGATCGATAATCTTTGTCAGCCTTGTTTGAATGTAAAAGAGCATTTTTGAATATTAATCACTTGATAAAAAAGATAAGTGGTTTTATTATTCAAATCTTGTGTCTTGTACACTTCAAATGTAAGTGTATGTTTTTAATGTTTTAACCTTTTCTTTAATGGTGATCTCAAGTGGTGGAACAGGTAGTTTTTCTTGTGCTTGTGATTTATGATGGTATATTTTCACATTAGAGATTTCATTGAACTCTAGTGTGTTAAGCAATCTGTTGTCCAGCTATAGCAAGATTGTGAAAATATTTCAAACCCACACGTGTCCCGTTTGCTGGGTTGTTTGACCAAAGACCAAAATGCAGGGAGGACTCAGGAGCAGCATGGAGGATTTAATAACAACACTATTCAGAAACTTACAAGGCTTCTTAGGAGCAGGGTGGTGTTTCATGAAAGTGGCTTAGTTTGAAAGCCAGGCTTAGTTGACCCAGTCTGATTTAGTTTATTGTCATTTGGGTTTCATAAAAAAAATCTTAGTTCCCTAAGAACACTTAAGCCATGGTAGAAGTGCATCACTGGTCACCATAATAAGTGCTATTTGAATAGTGATGGTAGTTATGAAGGCACTATGACCAGGAAGGAGGATGGTACCTAGCGCCACTTAATAGGGGAGTGGAGGCCTACTGGTCCAGTGTATTCTCATTATGAGTTCGCATGAAATCGTACGAAAAGTTATGCACCCTAATTTCGTACGTTTTGGACATTTTTTTCATCGTATGCGCATGCGCATCTTACGCACCATTCAAGAACATAGAATTTAAAATACAATTAGCCCTAACCCTGACCCTAACCCTAAGATATAAAACAGCAAGCAATGTAGTTAGAGACATGAATAAGTGATGATTGCACTGTTTTTCCCAGTTTTACGTCCGTCCGCGGATCTGCTTTTTTTGTCTGTCTGCCTGCGCATCCGCACTGATCTGGTTTTTTGAGGAAAAACGTCCAAAACGTACGAAATAGTGTGCATAACTTTTCGTACGATTTCATACGAACTGATAATGAGAATATGTTGAGTGGTCTGGAGGTTGTGCTTGGAATCCAGAGGTTCTGAGTTTAAGCCCCACTCTCAAAGACTGACACTCTGCATCCCTGAGCAAGACCCTTAACCCTACACTACTCCTGCACAATAGCAGCCCACTGCTCCCCAAGGAGGTGGGTTAAATACAGAGAGTTCATTTTGTTGCTCTGTACATGTAACAGTGTAATGAAAAAAAAAAAGATTAATGCCAGTTCAGTTAGCATACTGACCTATACAGCCCCCAGGAGCTGTATAGATTCCAAGAACCCTTTGCATGCCCAGCCTTCCTCACTGAGTTTTAAATTTAATTTTTTCAATTTACATCAACTCCATGTTACACATGCTAATGTACACACCTTTATCTTTTGGGGCTGATAATGGAGAGATTCAGCCATTTTCTACTTTTGTGTACCCTTGTATTTTTTGTTAGTTTCCAGTCCCAGTTTCACCACAACAATCATGTATGTGTCCATTGAGTATTGACGTCCAAAAGACAAGAGCTGTCTGGTTTCAGCACAGCAAACTTAAGTTCCTTCCTTACCCTGGATAGTGTTTTTACTTTTGACCTTACCTAGCAGAAGGGATAGGAGCTAGGAACAGGAAGTAGGATATACAATTTTAGGTAATCGGGTTGAACCCATGTTTAAACTATGTATCTTCTTTTCTGAACCAGTACCTTAGGGAAGAGTAAAGGCTGATTTAAGGCTGATTTATACTTCAAAACTAGGTCGTCTGCATAGGTGTCGCTGTGAATGCAGAGACGTCCCCGCCCCTCCCGCAGACACTCTGCTGCACCTCTCCCAAATTGTAGGTGACAGTGCCGCAGAGAGGAGGCCTCTGATTGGTCAAATCTAAATCCATTCTACACTATGCGTATCTCCTGTTTGGTACCTAACCGGCTTGTTTTGTTTGTATGACGCGATTGCGGAAAACGACTCGTGAAGATGGACCAGCAAGAAAAGCAAAGTGCGCGAGAACCTTTCTCCACCAGGATCCTCGCTCTTTTTCACCCTCATGTCCCTCTATTGTTGCACAAACTTGCCCCCACTTCCTCACTGCCTCGGCCGTATCTATACCCACAGCTAGTTCATGATTTTCCCCTTTTGTGTTGTGGCTTGGAATAAACTGTCATGAAACGAGGACAGATGGACCCAGTATTCAAGGAGAGACAGTCAGTAGGAAAGTTCAAACGTTTATTAAATAAAACAAAACAAAAGCGGAGCTGTGGCTCGCGGACACTGCAGGCGGGGGGGCGGGGCACCGCCCAATCTCAGACACTCTGGTTTAACAGTCCAGACCAAGAATGTCCCAGTGCTGCAGTTCCAGAGGTCATGCTGGAAGCCGATCCTGGTCAGGGATCCAGAACAGACAGGAACAGGCAGGAACAGAAACAGGTGGCAGGATCCAGACTTCCAGGCATGCACAGGCTTCCAGGAGGGTTCAGAGTCTGACTGGGACCAGAAGCATGACCGGGTGGTCACGCACAGGAGCAGACAGGATCAGGTGCAGACAGGCAGGCTCAGTGAAAGAGGGTAGCCGAGACAGGACGTAGAACTGGAACTTGAAGCAGGACTTTAAACTGGTCTCCTCCCTGGAGCCAGGCTTACTGGATAAAAACTGAACCTCCCCCCATAATGAGCCAAAAACCCAGAGGACTCCGCGGGGGAGGAACAGTGGACGATCAGGAGACAAACACAAAAACCCTCTTTCCACTGGCTGCCAGGATCCAGAACATGAACCAAGCTAAAAACTGAACGGACAGAGTAACAGAAAGACAAGTAATGATCTGGCACTGAATGCTCAGGCTGAACTGAATATAAAGCAGAGTTTCCTCTGCTTTATATTCAGGGAGGGAAAATGGCAGGTGAGAGGAATTACTAATTAAGGAGGAGCAAACAGGCCAGATAATGACATAAACATAGTGCTGACCACGCTTAAATGTTAAGCATAAATCAAAAATGTCTGCATCATACCTGCGACAAGCTCAATGCGACACACTGCTGCTGGAGTATAACCAGCCCTTTATACTTAGAAACTACCGGTAGGTTGTCTGCTATAGTGTCATGGTGAACGCGGGGATTTTTTGTATGACGCGATTGCAGAAAACGACTCCTGAAGATGGACCAGCTAGAAGAGCAAAGTGCGTGAGAACACAGGGACCCTTTTTCCACCTGGATCCCCACTCTTTTTCACCATTATGTCCCTCCATTATTCCACAAACTTGCCCCCACTTCCTCACCAATTTGGCCGTATCTAGACCTACTGCTAGTTCGTGATTTTTTTCCTTTTGCATTGTGGCATGGAATAAACATGGCACAGCCATGCTTCAAAATTGAGCATAAATAAAAAATGTCTGCGTCATACGTGCAACAAGCTCACTGCGACACACTGCTGCAGGAGTATAACCAGTCCTTTAGTGTATTAGCACCCTATGGTGCCATCAAAAATGGAAACAAATTATATTCTACTTACGGTATAAATAAAAAATTTCAATTCAATAAAATATATACCGGTAAACAATGATCTATTTTCAACTTAAACATTTATATATATATATATATATATATATATATATATATATATATATATATATATATATACACATATATATATAGCCTACACAATTTTGGAAATGTCTTAATCATATGCAAAATACCTAAATCTGTTGTCTCCATCCCTTTGTGATAAAAATTCACTTTAGTCCATAAAAGGCATTGTCACACTCATTAGAGCATGTCTTCTCGGATCAAAATAACCCATTCCTCAACCTCAACACATATCTAAACATTACTGAATTTCTAGAGGACAGTTTACAACTTCCACAGGGCTGAGCTTATTTACTAAAGTTGAGCGTTCTGTGTTACATAGATTTTTTTTGTAAAATATCACATTTAATTTGGATATATCTACGGTTATAATGTGCATGATGAAAAAGGTGACAATCTACAGATTGAATGTATCAGCAATTGCCTGCCATCAGCTTCCCCTAGTTGTACTGATGGCAACAGTGTCTCCCTTTAATTTTTGAACTCCTGAAAGCTTTCTGCCCGTGAAATATGGTGCATGTTCATGTTTCACTACAGTTTCTCAATGAACTCTGTGAACAATTGCATGGTCTGCTTATGCATGGGTCAAAACTTATTAGTTTAATTGTCTTCCATTATTAACATTAAGCAAGGGAGGCTTACTTTTGGATATGTTTTGCCTGTTGAGTCGGAGTTGGGTGTCCAAGCCTTTTCTGGGGAACTTTTACAAAAGAATTCTAAGAGAATGACAGAAAAACAACAAAGGAGCAGATGAACAATGTGATGGGCATGGAGCACTAAAGGAACCAGTGAGGAATGAGAGACTTGCCAGATGAACTAATCAGAC
Organism: Cyprinodon tularosa; assembly: GCF_016077235.1. Classification (NCBI taxonomy): domain Eukaryota; kingdom Metazoa; phylum Chordata; class Actinopteri; order Cyprinodontiformes; family Cyprinodontidae; genus Cyprinodon; species Cyprinodon tularosa. Next base: position 669,393 of record NW_024038602.1, read on the forward strand.
AAAATGAGTTGCAGCTGAGGCCAAGGTAGGGAAGGGCAATTAGGTGGTATGGGAAGCAGCTGTGGCAGAAGAAAAAAAAGATCTAGGGAAGTAGAGGAATTGTGACATACAGGACGGCTACAAAAACTCACCTCAGTACATAATCAGGACAACACAGCTGTTTACTGGTATCACAGTGCCAGTTCCCCATTACGAATCACCTGACCAATATCCTACCACACATTTTTATGCTATGACAAACTTGCAAGAATAATGATCAATAAAATAACTTATGCTATTTTAGGAATTTTGAAGTCTGTTAAGGAAGTAATTTCAGGTAATACATCCTTAAACAGAGGAAATACATGATTGCATGATTTAAAAGTGTATCTAACCTGAAGTTATGACTTCAATGAAAATAAAATTATTGTAATATATCAAATAAATCAAAGTAATATATCTTTTTGCAGTAAGAAAATAATAATTGCTATTAAACTTTTACTTCAACATTTTGCAGCCAAAAAAAAATTTCTCCAAGTTAGCTCTTTTAAAAACAATATTGAAAGCATTTTTTTCTTTAAAATTGTTGAGTGGAAAGTACAGAACGTACAGAACGTGACTTTAGCATGATATAATGACAATTCTGCTGCTACTTTTTTTTTTCATTGTACTGAAAATCTGAATAAGTGGTCCAGTAAGTAGCAGTTGTGAATTATGAATTAATTTATATTTTTCACTTAGAATGCAGCAATATTTTTTTTCTTGCGGTGTGCATATTTCAAATGCTTAAAGCATGTTGAATGTATATAAGAAAATAAAAACATGCTTAAAAAGATCAATTGCCCAAAGAGGCTGACAGAAAAAATGGCAATAACAATGGAATTATTGAGTAAAAACAGTATTCTTGTGCTGTTTTTAGTGTGTTTTCTTGAATCACTTCAATAAATTGTCCCTTTTCAGTTATTGTGTTTCTTTTAACAAGAAATGTCTCCATGTTCGCATTTAAAGAGCAAACCCCATACTGATTCTGCAGGGTAACCAAAACCACCACAATGTTTGACTAAGGTGCCAGCACATGGTGCAATAGCTGTTCCTTTTTCTTTTTCAGCATTCTCTTGTTTTCGTTAATCGCAAAGAAAAGAAAAAAACACGCACTCTGGAAATAGTGGGCTCATTTTTTTTTAGATAATAAGCATGCCCATGATGCTAATAATGAGTAAAACCAAAATTAGGTCACAACAGATTCAGAGTTAATCAACATTTTAAATGCATACTGCAAGAAGCCTTGTTGTGGGCTCATATTAAACTGCACTGTATCAAGGGAACTGACTGTTTTATTAATGTAGCCTCATTATTTTTGACAAAATACTCATGGCAGGCAGCCTTTCAATGTTTCATGAATGTTGTGTATTACAGCACAGAAACACAGCTGCTCAATCCAGTTGCTTGCCAGATGTAAACCACAGTTCCTATATTTATTATTTATTGAATTAATTGCTATTTTGAAATAAGTCAGAAATTCTGATAGTGTTTGCTATCACTAGCAGGGGAATAGTGACCCAATCCCCTGCAGACTGGCATGTGTTCTCTGTCCCCGCAAGGCTTTACATTGATTCCAGCCGATTTCTAAAGTGATTTTTATAAGAGCATTTGCATGGGATTAGTTCGCTCCTGAAAGCTCCATCAGAGCTTTTGGTGGGCTATTTAACAGAGCAGAGGCGGCAGGAGGCTGGAGCCCGACGCTCTGTGCTCACACTGACACCAACGGCCTGCACAGATAAAGAGGGAGGATTGGTTTCAGCCAAAGCTGATCTTCTATCCTATATGGGTAGGTTTTTGGAGGGCAAGCACAGGTGTGTGAGCGGGCTGAACTCTCAGCCAATCCCTTTAAGCTCTGATGGATTTGTTCTGGTTAGGCTTAGCTTCACTTTCTTAAGAGAGTTAAACACTTGGAAAGTGAAACAATTGCACTACGCAAATCAGAGGCTAAAAATCCCCATAAAGAAGTACTTTCTTTAAAAGAAAAACATATACCTCATTGTCTCTATGACCTAAATAAATGAATACTGTCATGATCAATCAATTTGGGCTATTTACCACATATTTTTTAGTATGTGTAGAATATCAAAATATTGACATATCTGCAATAACTCATATTATTGATTTATTTTAATTAGCCATCACAGAAACTACATAGAAAATTATCTAGAGGTCAATCTTGTCATGATGGGTTCTCAAAGAGCGACCCAAGTATGCAGAACACCACTGACGGACACAGGAATAAAAGTTCAACAAGTTTATTTTGTTACAAGCACACTGAATGTACAGGTTCTGGCTCGGGCCTGGACACTGGTTCGCCGGAGTCTGCGTGAGAGACAGTTCAGTTAGCGTTGCAAGTTGGAACTTGATTTCTTGATGATTACTGATTGTACCTTGAGGGTTCTTGAGGTTAGCTTTGGGAGAGTCACTGTTGGATCTGGAGAGGAGTTGATCAGCAGAGTCCGCTTGCTGCTTCAGTGTCTCACGTCTATCAAAGAACAGACCTTGGCTTAGGATTTTCCAGCTCTTAGTCCTGAGCTGCATGGAAGCTCTCAATGGTTCTTCGGGTTTGGCTCTGAGGGTCGGCTCGGTAGGTTAGCTCTTCCAGAGCTTCACAGAGGAGACACTGGTTTCCTGGAAGATAGAGACAACGGTTAGAATCCTGGCTGGACTCAGAGTCACAAAATACACAGAGAGTCTAGGCTTAGGCGCTGACCAACTGGATCAACACTGCGGCGTTGAGGCAAGGTCTGAAGACAGCTTAAATAGTGGATCCTCTGATGATCTTGATGGGCTGCAGCTGTGCAGGAGGCTCACTCAGAAGGATCCACGGCGGACTCTGCTGGAGAAAGGTGGAACTTCTCCAGCTCCCAACAGTACCCCCCCCTCAACGACCGCCCCTTGGCGGTCCGGAAGAGGTCGAAGGGCAGGAACGCTCGTACTCCTCGATAAGGGCGGGATCGAGGATGTACGAGCCCGGAACCCACTGGCGATCCTCCGGTCCGTAGCCCTCCCAGTCGACGAGGTACTGCCAGCCGCGACCTCGTCGAACGGTGAAGGCTGGATGACCATTGACCTCCAGGGCGGGTGGTGGGGAGTCGGAAGGCGGGCACAGAGAACTCGAGAGGACAGGTTTGACTTGGGACACGTGGAAGGTTGGGTGAATCCGGAGAGACTGAGGCAGTTGGAGACGGACGGCTGATGGACTGATGACTCGGGAGATCTTGTAGGGACCTATGAATCTGGGCGAGAGTTTTCGAGACATCCCCTTAAGGGGAATGTCCCGAGTGGACAGCCATACCTCTTGGCCTTCTGTGTACTCGGGGGCGGGACGTCTCCTGGAGTCAGCGAAGCGTTTGTTGGTTTCTGAAGATCGGTTGAGGGTGGCGATGGTTTCTCTCCAGATCTTCTGACAGTGTCGGATGTGTTGATTTACTGACTGAACCGAAATCTCTCTCTCGTCTGCGGGGAAAAGTGGAGGTTGATAACCGAGACTAACCTGAAAGGGAGATGGACCAGTGGAAGCAGATTTGAGGGAGTTGTGTGCGTATTCGATCCATGTGAGATATTGGCTCCAGTCCACGGGATTGTTAGAGTTGAGGCAACGAAGGGTTGATTCCAGCTGCTGGTTCATCCTCTCTGTTTGTCCGTTTGATTGTGGATGGTAACCAGAGGTCAGAGAGGGTTTACAGCCGAGAGCAGAACAGAATGCTTTCCAAACCTGGGATATGAACTGAGGACCCAGGTCCGAGAGGATCTCTTGGGGAATGCCGTGTAAGCGGAAGACGTGTTTGACAAGGAGCTGGGCTGTCTGGAAGGCCGTGGGGAGTTTCCTAGGGGGAATGAGATGGCAGGCCTTTGAAAAACGGTCAACAATGGTGAAAATGGTGGACATACCTCGAGAAACGGGGAGGCCGGTGACAAAGTCAATAGCAATATGGGACCAAGGGCGCGAGGGAACCGGAAGCGGCTGAAGCAGGCCAGAAGGAGGTCGATGTGAGGCTTTATTACGGGCACATGTGGAGCAAGCCAACACATACTCCTTGACATCTCTATGGAGGGTGGGCCACCAGAAGCGTCTTGAGATCAAAGCTATAGTTCTACTGACTCCCGGATGAGCAGAAAACTTGGCAGCGTGCATCCATTGGATGAGACGGGACCTGACGGAAGATGGCACATAGGTTCGGTTAGTGGGACCGTTACCTGGGTCGGGTTCAGTAGCCAGGGCGGAGTTGATAAGGTCAGTGATTTCCCAGTTAACCACTCCCACAGTGCAGGAAGCCGGAAGGACTGGTTCAGGCGTCTCGGGATGATCGACGGAGTAAAGACGAGAGAGAGAATCGGGTTTGACATTCTTGGATCCGGGTCTGTAGGAGATGATGAGATTAAACCGTGAGAAGAAGATGGACCACCTGGATTGACGAGGATTGGCTTGCTTGGTTGACTGGATGTAAGCCAGGTTCTTGTGGTCAGTCCATACTAGAACCGGATGCTCAGCTCCCTCCAGCCAATGTCTCCATTCCTCCAGCGCCAGTTTGATGGCCAACAGCTCTCGGTCTCCCACATCGTAATTCTGCTCAGCGGAAGAAAGTCTACGGGAGAAGAATGCACAAGGGTGGATCTTCTGATCCGTGTCAAGTCTCTGGGATAGGACTGCTCCAACTCCAGAATCTGAAGCGTCCACCTCGAGAATAAATTGTTTAGCAGGGTCAGGCTGCATTAGCACTGGTGCTCTGGAAAATAAAGATTTCAATTTATCAAACGCAGCTTGCGCCTCAGGAGTCCACTGAAAAGTGCGTTTGACAGAGGTCAGAGAAGTTAATTGAAGGGCGGTTTGGCTATAGTTCCTGATGAACCGACGATAAAAGTTTGCAAAGCCCAGAAATCTCTGTAGCTGTTTGCGGTTCTCTGGGACTGGCCAATCTAGCACTGCCTTTATCTTGTCCTCAGATGGTTTTACCTGGCCGCCCTCGAGCACAAACCCCAAAAAGGTGACTGAAAACTGGTGAAATTCGCACTTCTCTGCCTTTACGAACAGCTTGTTCTCCAGCAGCCTCTGTAAAACAAGGCGGACATGTTTCTTGTGTTCAGCGAGGTTCCTAGAGTAAATGAGTATGTCATCAATATAGACGAAGACAAACACATTTAAAAAGTCTCTGAGAACATCGTTCACGAGGGCCTGGAAGCAGGCTGGAGCGTTAGTTAGACCAAAAGTCATTACCAAATACTCAAATTGGCACAATGGAGTCTTGAAGGCTGTTTTCCATTCATCTCCTTCTCGGATCCTAAGATGATGATAAGCATTCCTTAAATCCAGTTTAGAGAAAACTGTAGCTCCTTGTACAGGTTCGAATGCAGAGGCGAGTAGAGGAAGTGGGTATTTGTTCTTTATTGTGATCTGGTTCAAACCTCGATAATCAATACATGGTCTCAGGGAGCCATCTTTCTTTCCAACGAAGAAAAACCCAGCGCCCATAGGAGAAGAAGATGGGCGGATTATTCCTGCAGCTAATGATTCATTTATGTATTTTTCCATGGTTTCTCTTTCAGGCTTGGAAATGTTATACAACCTGCTGCTAGGTAGTGGTGCACCAGGTAAAAGTTCAATGGCGCAGTCATATGGTCTGTGTGGAGGTAGGGACGTCGCACTGACCTTACTGAAGACAGGAGCTAGGTCATGGTACTCGGAAGGAACAGAAGAAAGGTCAGGAGAGTCCATCTCCCCCCCACCTCTAGGGGACCCACCAAGGGGGCAGCCGAACGGAGGCATGTTTCATGGCATGAAGTGGACCATGATTCCAGGTGACGCTCAGTCCAATTAATGTGAGGATTATGCTTCTCCAACCACTCGAAACCAAGCACCAGAGGGGAACATGCAGAAGGAAAAACAAAAAATGTTATTGTCTCTCGGTGGTTACCTGACAGAAGTAGCTCGAGGGGCTGAGTTTGATGGGTAACTTGGTGAAGTCTCTTTCCGTCAATAGCAGAAACACTAAGAGGTTGAGTCAGAGGAATGGTTTCAATTTGGAGTTGTTGGACGAGGTTTGAATCGATTAAGTTCCGTTCACAGCCTGAATCGATGAATGCAGAAAAGGAGAGGCTTTGGTTAGAACAAAACAACGTGGCAGGAAGCAACAATCGAGGAGATTTCTTAGTGTTAATTTGGCCCGCCAGACTCCTCAGATCCTCTGGCGGGTCCAGGCTTTTGATTTAGCCGGGCAGGAAGCGATGAAGTGTCCACTCTCACCACAGTAAATGCATAATTTGCTTAGAAAACGTCTTTGTCTCTCCTCTGGGGTGAGCCTAGTGTGTCCCACCTGCATGGGTTCGACATCTCTTTCGCCCAAATGAGAGGCCTGAATAGGCAGCGGTAGAGACTGGGACTTAGGTCTCTGTATGGGCGACTGCTCTGTAGGGGAAGAACAAACAGTCACGTTATGTGAGGCTGATGAAAGTGTCCCCTGCTTTTTAGAACTGTTTCTGGCACGGATTCTATTGTCCAATCTGATCGTAAGACGAATTAAATCTTCGAGGGTAGCTGGTTCGTCGAGAGTTGCAAGCTCATCTTTAATGTGCTCATTTAAGGCCATGAAATAGGCTCCCTTCAGGGCACTTTGGTTCCATCCGGAAGCTGCCGCTTTAACCCGGAAGTTGATGGAAAATTCAGCCACAGAAGAATTTCCCTGCTTTAGATTGAAAAGAGCTCGAGAGTCAATTGTTTGATCAGTTTCTTGGTTGAATACCTGGGTAAATTCGGAGATGAAATCAGAGTAATAGCAGTTAAGGCTATCGTCGGTGGCAAATCTTGCCTGAGCCCACTCCAAGGCTCTTCCTGTTAGCTGAGAAAGGATGAAGGTTATCTTCTTGTAATCCGTGGAAAAGCTGCCTGGAGAGTTCTGAAAAATCAGACGACACTGAAATAAAAATCCTTTGCAATCTTTCATGTTACCAGAAAACCTCTCTGGAAGAATTGGGCGGAACTCGGATGACGTCACTGCTGGTGACCTCGGAAGTGGAACTGGACCCGGAAATGGTTGAGGTGCCGGTGCAGCATTAGCGCTGTTCAAATAGTTAGCAAAGCTCAGTAGCATATGGTTATGAGTATCAACCAGGCGGTATAACTCACGGAGCGTTTGGGTTTGTCCTTGAATTTGGGCATCCTGCTCCTCCAATCGACGGGTGAGGTGATCTGCTGGGCCTTGAGTTTGGCCACAGTGTTCTGTCATGATGGGTTCTCAAAGAGCGACCCAAGTATGCAGAACACCACTGACGGACACAGGAATAAAAGTTCAACAAGTTTATTTTGTTACAAGCACACTGAATGTACAGGTTCTGGCTCGGGCCTGGACACTGGTTCACCGGAGTCTGCGTGAGAGACAGTTCAGTTAGCGTTGCAAGTTGGAACTTGATTTCTTGATGATTACTGATTGTACCTTGAGGGTTCTTGAGGTTAGCTTTGGGAGAGTCACTGTTGGATCTGGAGAGGAGTTGATCAGCAGAGTCCGCTTGCTGCTTCAGCGTCTCACGTCTATCAAAGAACAGACCTTGGCTTAGGGTTTTCCAGCTCTTAGTCCTGAGCTGCATGGAGGCTCTCAATGGTTCTTCGGGTTTGGCTCTGAGGGTCGGCTCGGCAGGTTAGCTCTTCCAGAGCTTCACAGAGGAGACACTGGTTTCCTGGAAGATAGAGACAACGGTTAGAATCCTGGCTGGACTCAGAGTCACAAAATATACAGAGAGTCTAGGCTTAGGCGCTGACCAACTGGATCAACAATGCGGCGCTGAGGCAAGGTCTGAAGACAGCTTAAATAGTGGATCCTCTGATGATCTTGATGGGCTGCAGCTGTGCAGGAGGCTCACTCAGAAGGATCCACGGCGGACTCTGCTGGAGAAAGGTGGAACTTCTCCAGCTACCAACAAATCTGCTGATAGTGATCTGCACATCAATGGATCTCTACAGACCACAGATTCATATAACATCTTAAAATCAGCCTTGCTTTCTTTAAAATATATGCAGAAATCATATTTCTTTTAAGTTCATGAAATGCTGATAGACTGGCAATACATTTTACTGTAAGTGGAAATAAACTAATGCTCTGTCTCAAGATTTTTTCCAAGAATATGAACTAAAATGGTCAGGTTAAAAGATTTCCATGCAAACACCCCTATTTTACACTAAAGAGACAGACAACATTCAGAAAATATTATTCTCTTTGCATTTAGTAGTATTTTTCGGATATTTTAGTTATTACCTAGTTAAAATCATGACTATTACCTTTATATTTCTCCTTAAAAAACCTTTTGCAAAGTTCTGCTGGGTAAAAATGTATGCTATTTTCCACTTTAAATATTAGGGCTATGCAAAATGAATGCATTCACTAATAAAACAAAGATTGTTTATTAAATGCTTGTATAAAAATTAAACATCTCTTTTGTTGTTACCCACTCTTCTCAAAAAATTAATAAACACAGAAAAAATGTCACCATATAAACATCAGTTTATTATCATAATCATCATTAAGGAAAATAAATTATCATATTATATTTACTGTCTAAATATATTTAATTATCTAGTTACAGTATATTCACATACCTAATTTGATGACTCGTTGAAGTATAAAAAAAATTATTTGGATTTTGAGAACAGAATGCATGTATGTATGTATGTATGTATGTATGTATGTATGTATGTATGTATGTATGTATGTATGTATGTATGTATGCATGTATGCATATACACTCAACAAAAATATAAACACAAAACTTTTAGTCTTGCTCCCAATTTTATGAGATGAACTTAAACTTTTTCCACATACACAATATCACCCAGTCCCTCAAATATTGTTCACAAACCAGTCCACATCTATGAAAGTGAGCACTTATCCCTTGCTGAGGTAATCCATCCCAGCTTACAGGCATAGGACCTCCTTTCATGTTCACCTCCAGGATCGTCTGAGACGAGCAACTCGGACAGCTGCTGTAACAATCGGTTTAGATAACCAAAGAATTTCTGCACAAAACTGTCAGAAACCTTCCCAGGGAAGCTGATCTGCAAGCTTGTCGCCCATATCAGTGTCTCCACCTGACTCCAGTTTGTCATCGTAACTTATTTGAGTGGACAAAGGCTCATATTTGCTTGCATCTAGCACGTTGGAGAGGTGTTCTCTTCACGGATTAATCCCAGTTTACACTGTTCAGGTCAGATGGCAGATGGCCTTTCTGGGTGAGTGGTTTTCTGATGTCAATGTTGGGGATGGAGTGGCCCATGGTGGCAGTGGGGTTATGGCATGGGCAGGCATCTGTTATGGAAACACACAGGTGCATTTTATTGATGGAATTATCAATGTCCAGAGATACCATGACAAGATCCTGAGGCCCACTGCTGTGCCATACATCCAAGAACCTCATGTTGAGGCAGCATAATGCATGGTCCCATGTTGTAAGGATCTGTACACAATTCTTGGAAGCTGAAAAAGTCCCAGTTCTTTCACGGCCAGCATACTCACCAGACACATCACCCATTGATTAAGTTTAGGATGCTCTGGATTGGCGTATACAACAGGGTGTACCAGCTTCTGCCAATATCCAACAACTTCGTATAGCCATTGAAGAGAAGTGGACCAACATTCCAGAGGCTACAATGAACAACCTGACCAACTCTATGCGAAGGAGATGTGTTGCACTGCATGAGGCAAATGTTGATAACACCAGATACTGACTCGTTTTTGGACCCCTCCCCCCCTCCTTTTAATATTGTTGCATCTGTAGTATTGTGCTGTGTCATAAAAATGCACCTTTCAGAGTGGCCTGTTATTGTGGACAGTCTAAGGCACACCTGTGCACTAATAATGGTGTCTATTCAGCATCTTGATATGGCACACCTGTGAGGTAGGATGGGTTATCTCACAAAGCAGACTTACGTTTGTGAACAATATTTGAGTGAAATGGTGATATTGTGTAAGTGGAAAAAAAAGTTCATCTCATAAAAAACAGGAGCAAAACTAAAAGTGTTGCATTTATATTTTTGTTGAGTGGATGTATGTAAATAGTTTGCATTTAAACTCACCTGTCTTAAGTCAATACTTAAAGATAGATTTTTAAATGGTTTTTAAAACATAACTCAAGTTCAGTCGAATTGTAAGCATAGTATCTCTTACTAGAGATTCTTAATTGGATTTAGGTCAAGACATTTCAAAACAAATCTAAACTTTGATCTTAACCATTATTATTGATGCTTTAGCTGGGTTGTTTTCCTGCTGAAATGTGAACCTAAGTCACAAGTCTTTTTTAGCCTCTAAAAGTTCTAACTGGAACCATATTTTTTCCTGCTTAGATCGTTTGACTTCATGCTGCTGTTGCTCTGTAGTTAAATTCTGAGGCATTCCCAGAACAGCTAGATTTATACATAGATTAAACTAAACACAAGTGGCCTAAATGTACTGTTAGATGACATGCATTTTAGATCCCAGCTGGCGGGTTACCAGCATTCTCTCTGGGACAACGGCAAACGAAATGAGAGTCCAAGACACAGGTGTATTGGAATTTGGAAGACAGGCAGAAGGTCAGAACCGTGAACGTGAGAAGGATGAGCCGTTGAGTGAAGCCAAAGACATGGTTGGGGACATGGTTGATAGTCGGAGCCAGGAGTTTAGCGATCCAGTGAGGTGCCAAAGGATCCATTTTGAATTGAAAAAGCTTCCTTGATGGGAAGGGAACCATCTTCAAACTTGGAAACAAAGTCCTGTGGATTGTTTTTAATTCCTTTTTTTGGAATGACTATGACCTGGATGACTGAGAAGCTTCACCAGCATATTCTTAGACTTCCTTTATTGTCATTGCACAAAAAAACATAAGGTGAATCTTGACAACGAATTGCTGGTGTATATTGCTGGAAAAATGCGTGAGTATAAGAAATTGCTTAGAACTGTATAAAACCTCGAACCCAATGTTATTCCTGACATTTGTAATTGAAAAAGCTTCCTGGATGGGAAGCAAAACGTCTTCAAACCTGGAAACAAAGTCCAGTGGATTATTTTTAATGTTCTTTTTTTTGGAATTCTTGAATACGTCTCACCAATGGTTTGAAATAATCTGGCACTGATGACTGGTCTGAAGGCTGGTTATATAGTGGCTAATGTAGGTGGATCAGATGAGCAGGTAATTAGAACTGGGGAGAGCTCAGTTGTGTGAAATGAGTGATCAGACTAGGCATCAGTGCTGAGATCATGACAGTCATACCTTAAGAGGTTTTGATTTGGGCCACATTCATATTCACATTCCTCTTTGACTTTATAATCCCAAGATAACATATTTTACATTGGTTGTTTTAATAAAACAATAAAAAATTAAATAGGTAAAAGGGTGTGAATACTTAGGCAATATATTGTATGATTGCTCAACTGCTAATTTTAGAACTGGTTTTAAAAACAGATCACTTACTCCCGGATACAAGCAGCTGAAATTAGTTTTCTCCGTAGTGTGTCTGGGCTCTCCCTTAGAGATAGGCTGAGGAGCTCAGTCATCCAGGGAGGACTCAGAGTAGAGCCACTGCTCCTCCACATCGGGAGGAGCCAGTTGAGGTGGCTCGGGCATCTGATTAGGGTGCCTCCTGGACGTCTCCCTGGTGAGATGTTCCTCCCAAAGGGAGGAGGCCCAGGGGGAGACCCAGGACACGCTGGAGGCACTATGTTGGTTCAATATTTCTTCTCTGTTGGTAAATAGACAGGGCTGTATAGTAATTTTGGTCACTGATACACTGATGATGGCAAGGTGTATTGTAGCCACAGCTGTTGTGGGGTACACTGATAGAAGTAAGGCTGCCATACACAGGCCCAAACAGGCCCTCTCACCACCATTAGGAGGCAATGTGGGTGACCGAGACGGACGGAGCTGGGGTTGTCTTTGTCAGATGATGATTTCAAACAAATTCAAAACCTTGTTTTTTTTTTTTCAGGAATAAAATACCGAAACATTCAGCTTGGTCAAACATTCATATATCAGCTCTCTTCTTAATAGTTTTTCTGAAGATGCATTATGCTAAGATCAGCATAGACAAAAATGGCTAAGTCATTTTCCTTTGTTAACCTTTGCAGTCCAGGGTCTGCAGTGCTATGGCTGCAACATCATCCATGGCCAGAGGTATGTGGACTTGGGCTGCTCCAACCCAGAGGTCATCACCTGCACCCACTCACACAATGGCTTCAAACACCGATTCTGCATTAAGACAGAAAGCAGTGAGTGAAAATTATCATTCTCTTTTAATTTAGAGTGAAAATGTTATTATTGGCAGTTTTTTTTTTTTTTATTCTTTGGTTTAATTCACCCTGATGTTGCACTGGATATTTCCATAATCATTTCTAATCCTAAGTTTATGAAATGTTCTTTGTCTGGCAGATTTGAATATTCCATTTCCTTGCACAGAGGATAGTTATATAACTCAGATGTGGTCTGCTGAGTAAATTATAAGTCATTCAATGTTTGATGTTAAGTCAAATGAAGGATGCAGACGTTCAAGGCCGGGACGATGATGGAGCAGATTCATAGAAGCGTGGGCAGCCCAGCTGTTTCTCTGCCGGACATCTCAACAAATCTGCTCATGTTGAAAGGGCTGATGTGGCACGGTTTTGCAGTTACTAAGAGAATCAGAAAAGAACTGCATGTCATACAGTGTAAGACAAGCTCTTAGTCAAAACCATGTACCAATGTCTTGGCAGTAATCTGAGGCCAGTCAGCCCATTTAATCTCCCTGTGACCCTGTCAAACACAAATCAAAGAGATGCTGGCAAACTTCCATGATACCGTCTTACAGTTGTGGTCTCTTTTGTTTGAAAATACCGGACATTTGTCCCTAATCCTATACATCTTCAGCTTCCCTTACTTCTAAAAATATGTCTTATTCTTAATTTGCCTCCAAATCAAAGCTCAGAACAATTGATACTGTGAAAATGTTACATAAATTGTGGTGTAGCTGCAAAAAACTAATAAAATGTCAGGAACATATTAATATGCTAAAAGATTGAGTCCTATAAAACCTCTTAAACAAGGGCAGCAATGTTTAAAAAGTCAGAAATAAAACATGTTTATTAACCATCCATATAAAGGAGAACATTATTCCCTATGACCGAAAGTGCTGAAAGCCTGAGTTCTGTTAAGTCAAAGTTAAAAAACCCATTTGGTTAAAGCTGCCTTTGACTGTTAGAGTAATCAGTTAACTGAGGTATTATCATTATAAGGTTGTGGTCTAGCTGTTTCCTTGTTTAAATACCAGATTTTAGGATGTTTTTATTTTCGTTTGCTTTTATGCTGAATTTAGTTGTCTTCTATTTTATTGTTTAATTCATGTAAAGCACTTTCAATTGTGCATATACTGAATTGTACTATACAAATAAACTTGCCTTGCCTTATAGGGAGGCAATCATATAAAGTTTGATGAAGAGGTTTGTTTTTTAGAAAAATAATGTTTATGTTATAAGTTACATCAATGATTTAATCTCACATCATATTTATTTCTTTGTGATCATGCTAAGATCTATCTCCTAGTGATTATCTAAACTTGAAATAAAACCAACCTTTTAAAGCTAATTCTGTATTCTGTCACATCAACTAAATTAGAAATGTATTTCTTTGAATATATCACTTCTTCTAAAACTTATGAGCTGAAGTTAGGCTTTCTGTCCTTGCATACACATTCAGTGTAAAGTTACCCTGTACTGTGTGTATTTTGTCAGTTAAATAAAATAATTATGTCTTCTATAAAGCAATATTTATTTATAAAGCAAGATCCAAAACAGTAAATATGGAAACGTCATGATTTCCGATTTGAAGATTATTGTGTTGGACCTAATATTGTTAAAAGGACTGTTAAAACTATGTTATGATGTATGTTTCTGTGCTTCCATTACATTTGGCTGCATCAACACTCAATGGGGTTTGAGATTATTTCAGGGTTATAGTGTGAAAGGGGTGCACAGCATCACTGATGCTGATTAATTGAAAAGATCCACTATGGTGCTAACAATGCTCCTTAACTTGGGGCCTAACAAATGAGAATGTTTGTCAAACCAGAATTGCTGTGAGAACCAGAGATCCCACCGCAACCTGAGATCCGTGTGTTTTCTTGAACTAAATTTCACACCATTCAAACTTTAGCTGACCTGAGAATCTCAGCACAAATGCTGTGTACCAACTTAAAGTTTTTCCTATGGCAGGGATCTAGCTGCTGACTTTTCTGGCCCTTGAATTACTCTAAAAGGAAGAAAAAAGGATGGAAAATATTGAAAATTGAGCTGAGGAAGAGGAAACATGCATTAAATAAAACAAAACGACAAAACATTTGCTGTACATACATTTGCTTATTTCTCTCTAAAAATCTTACATGTTTCTCAGGTGTGATTATTATCACCTTGGGCTTCCTTCTTAATTCTATCATTATTTGGCACTTTCTAGGGGGGCAACTGGGAAAAATATATTCAACATGATGCAGAGTTTAGGCAAGGCAAGATAGATCCCTTCAGTGAAATGACAATTCAAAGTGCTGTTCATGACATGAAGGAAAAAGAAAAGAGCATTGCACTGGCAAATTTAAGGCAAGGACAAAAAGGGGGACCACAAACCTAAACTAATAATTTGCCATTAATAGTTTAAATAGGACAAAAATCGAAATCAGTTCCAAACCAATAGCTTTTTAGTCTTTATCTAAAAAAAACCTCAAGGTTTCAGCAGTTTTAAAGTCTTCTGGACCAGGTGAAAATAGCCGAATTGCTAACTCAGATTTATTTAAAAAAAAGGCTGTAATTATAATGTGCATCTTTCCTTTTAAATACATCTTTATATTTGAATAAGAACTTAATGCTGGTTCTCCATTTGTGTTGGTTGTGGTTATGTAGAGTAGACTTTACCCAGAAGACCTTGGTGGTCTGAGCGGTTGATACACTGACATTTTATCTTTAGTGATTTTGATGCAAAGACAAACAGAATTTTTTAGGCTATCAGGAGTATTTTAAAGTAAATTCTCGGGTATACAGGAAGTAGGTGTAAGGAATGTAGAATTGGCAGCAGTATTCTGGATCAACCACACTTTTTTGGACAAACTGGGCAGACAGGGTTTAAGTAATCTGTTCATTGCAGATGAACAATGAGGTTTTCAAGAACCTGCTGAGTCCTTTAATCCTGTAAATGTTTATTATGGGATATAAGGCGGCTTTTGATCTGTTTTTCTGTGCCTCTGCAGGTTTCGGTCCAAATCTATCATTGGACCTAAATGTCAGGTTTGATCAGTGGTTTCCAGCTGCAGTTACTGATATAGTGTTCCAGCACTTGATAATTTTCCTCTATTGCTTAATTTTTGTTTTTTTCAGAGGAAGTAAATGTTGGTCGATCCATGCATTGATATTTTTCAATGCATTTACCCAGCATGGGTTCATAGTTACCTGGTGACATAGTAATGTGCAGTAAAGCTGTGTGTTATCGGTATAGTAATGGTAACATCCTTAGGGTTGTTATAATTTGAGTTTTCGGGGCATATAGATATTGAACGGGAGGGGCCCCCACATAGAACATTGGGGAAATCTGCATGTGATTTTTGTGGTAGGGTAGTATCAGGTCCTCCACCCTTTGTTTAATTTTCTTCACCTATCAGCTTCTTGTAATTTGAACTTTTCCTACTGAAGGCCTCCTCCATTAGGTATTAACAGGGAACAGTCAGTTAGAACAGGCTTTCTTTGCTGTTTCTGTGAGATCAGGATGATGCCTGGTCTATGGGTGGCTACTGTGATATTTTCTGGAAATCAAAGCCATCTACCTTGTTAATAATACCAACTGTAACACCCTCTCACTGCTGTTGGACAACAGCTTTAGATATGCTCCAGTGATCTTACTTTCTGGCAGTGTGGGCATGGTCGGGTGTCTGCCATGCCCCAGAAGGAGAGGCTGAGTGGGTCAGGAGAGACACTTTGAGATGGACTGAACCAGGAACTCTGGAAACTCAGATTTCCAATGCGCTATCTATGACATTTTCCAGTTTGCTGCCTGCTCTGTCATCTTATCAATGCTCCCTGCTGCAGAATCCATTCCTGTTCATTGCTGCAAGCCTTCTCCCACCCTGTGTAAAACACATCTGTATATAAACTATTTCCATGGGGCAAACTTTGTTAAAAAGGGGAGCACTTTGACCAGATCTTATTTAATGCAATCATCATTTTCAAGGACAGAAGCAGATACATGTAAGTCAAAGGAAAATACAGTTCATAGCAAAGGTTCATTCAGAGAATCCATGCTGCTTCCTGGCCTCTCTACTAATAGTGTTTAAAATTAACATGAGATTTACAGAAGATGCAGAAACTGACATTGCAATCAAGCACATATATCTCATCCTTATATCCAGGTACAAAAAGGTAAACCCAACACAAGCACAAATCTGATCTTAGTCTATTATTATAATATTACATTATAACATTACATAAAAAAATTTTTAGACTTATATGACATCCTAGATCTGTGTTTGAGTATTCAGCATCCTCGACATCCATTTGCGTCCATTGTGAAAACTCTTTTTTTATAAATGTATTTTTTAACAATGAAGCATAATCTCACACCTAAAGTAATGAAAAACAATCTAACCTTTAATTTGGATGTATTTATTCACTGGGGGAAAAAATTTTAACATTTTATTCTTGTTGGGGGATTTTTTCTGCAAATGTTAACAAAACACTTGTCTTTTCAAATGATACGTCACTTTCTTTTGTTACTCATTTATCATTTTTAATTGGTAAATGATTACTTTTTGTTTTCCATATGCCTAAATAAGATGATGATTTCACTTAGAACTCAGAAGTGTAGCAAGGAGAGGCAGCTCATCCAAATATGCCGTTTAATGGCTATCTATGAGCTAGCCAGCTGTTTTTGAAGCATGTGATGAAAAGCGTTTATGTCCTACCATTACAAACATAGAAATAGGCTGTTGTCTAAAAGCTAATATATTTCAATTAAACCCCAGCGTTCGTCAAATCAAAGCGATTCCAGGTGATTTGACGAGTAATAAAAAATCCACCTACTTTAGATAATTTAAACCTGGTGAAGGATTTAATGTTTCTGTTCCAAAAAAATTCCAAACTGTTTCAGAGTGCATGATAATATGAACTTTATCACTACCGTTTAACCATTAATAGGGCACTCTGTGAAAGACTTATATCTAAATTTCCATCAAAGAGTGCACTTAAAGTAACTGAAATCTAAGTAAGTCAATTTTTCTTAAAATAAGTTCATCTTTCTTGAATTGAGCAGGTAAATAACACACTTTGCCAATGGAACAAAAAAAATAACATTTAAAATAAGGGAAAAAAATGCACTCTCCTATTTCAAGTGCATACTATCAAATAATCTTATTTTAATGATAAAAATGCTCCTTATTTACCTACTCAAATTAAGGGTAAATACACTTATCTTAAGACATTTTCACTAATTTTTAGATCTTTTTGTAGTGTGTTATTGGAATCCAGGACAAGGCCTTATTACCTTTGTAACATTTAAAAAATATGTATATTTTGATGGCAAAAATGAATGTCAATGTAATAAAAAGAAACTCCAACTTGCCCGACTATATTAAGAAAAATAACAGAAGTGTTTCTATAAGAAATTCGTGAAAAACACTCTCAGAGTGAAAGAAACACATTTTATTTTAGGTACAACATAACCTTAGAGGCTTATTAACCTTTTAACTTTACTTTTTAACTTTTCAATTAGCTTTTTGGGGCTCCATTTGTAAAGGGTATGCAAGTGATCAAAAACGGTAATTTGCCGTAGAAAGGGGGTTAAATAAAAATGTGGTGCCCTCTGATAAAGACCAAAAGTAAATGGTGCTTACAGGATAAGGATGTATGCCATGTGGCCAAACCAATCCAGAAATTTTTCTTCAAACACAAGTAAACTCCCTTTTATGGTCAAATAAAACATGTTGGGTGAGCTGATGAGAAAAGACAATAAACAAGGACAGAGACTCGGGACAATCTGGACAGGTTGTACAATGAGGAGTCATCAAAGAGCACTCTAACGGTATGCTCCCATTGGAGACGTTCAACTGAAGAGGAATAAGTGTTGGCAGAATTTCCAGAAAAGGGGTTGTACAATTAATGCCGAAAAAGAAAAAATAAATTATTATCTATTATCAAGTGAAATTAAAAACATCATTGTACAAATTGTGCTTGTCAGAGAGCTGTTTTCTCTGTGTATTCTTAAGATTTGTAAATGTCTTTCTAATTATCCACTTGCAGCATTTGTTGCTTCGTTAGGTTTTTTTTTTTCCTGCTGAGCCAAACACCAGCTCATCACTCTTATCTGACTGACTGACTCAACATCCCTCCCCCCTGTTCTGTCCCTACAGTTGCCCTGGGTATCGCCCTGACCAGTGGCTGTGCTACATCCAGACACTGTCAGCAACAAGAGCTGCCAGGGGTGCGAATTCACTGCTGCGACTCTGACCTGTGCAACAGCACCCCACTGTGGCATCCAAGCACACTCCATTATGTCTGCTCACTGGGTGTCATCCTACTGAGGTTATGGTGGTGATCTGAAGCTGCAGTGGGACTAACCTTCAGCGTCACTGGACTGCGCATCTCAAAGTCTCAGTGTTATTCAGTGTGGTGTTACTTGAACGCAGCTCATAGATAAGGCCATATCACATCCTTGGCTTGGACTAAGAATCAAAGGGAGGAATCACAAAATATCTCATAAACATGTTTGAGGAAAAGAAAGATGTAACATTTTACATCCATCTGCGAACTTGTGCACTAACACTTATTCAAATGTAGCATTAAGCATGACATTTTATGGATTGTTTGTGTTAGAGTTTTACTGTATGTTCAGTGAAAAAGATGTGTCACATAAACACACATTAATAACCCATAAAAATAAAGATACCCATATTAACCCATCAAAAATAAATAATCCATAAATAACATTAATGACCCATGGAAATGTTTATTCTAGCTTTATGAAATCTTACTTTTACTTAAAAGCATATCTTTCTCTCTGTTTAAAGGGGTTTGCTTTAGTTTTCAAGATCCAATAAATGCTTGATGTTGTCTTTAAAATTCATTGTCTATTTACTTTACTATGTATTTTTTCATTTTGGTTTGTGCTGCAGTACAACCGGCCAGCTGGTGAGAAACTTAAAGATCTTCTATGAAACGCTGATTAGTAAGAGCATGTATTGTTGTGAATTTAATCAATAAATGTTTCATATTTTTCAAAGGAAAACTTGCGTTCAATGCAGTGTATCTTGACAAGAAAAACATTCAGAATAGTCCCAAATCAGATTTTTATTTTTTTATTTTTTCTGAGTTTGTCAAATGTTTATACTGAAGGACTAGTCAGTCAACTGGGAAAAAGCAGGTTACTCTCTTTAGTTAGAGAGTTTAGTCTCAATCTCCTTTAGTCTCAAACAGTGCTAGGATCTTGATGTCCTGTCACAGAGTTATGGCAGGATGGAGCAGGAAATCAAATCTGAATCTTAACTATTGTCATGAGATGTTGACTTTAACCTAAACAAGAGGTTGAAACTTACAAAAATAGAAAAAAAAAAACATTAATTTACAAACTGCAGGTCTGTCCCTTTACTGCTGTAATTTTCCTAAATAATAGACAAACTTTTCAACACCAGATTAGATAAATGACTTGATAAACACAAACTGCTCTCTGAGGGTCAGTTTGGTTTTAGGAAAAAATAATGAAATCATATTTGACATTTGGAAAGCCATAGAAGCTAAATGGTGTTTAGGGCAAGAGACAATAACTTACTAGGTAATATAAATATAATGTTTATTAATCGAGAGGAAGGATATAATCTAAGAAGTGATTTAAATTTGAAAATAGTAACTGCCCGCTGAGCAAACCGAACATTTTTTATTTCCAGATGGGGTGTTAGGCTGTGGAGTGGTCTAAATATAGATCTCTGAAGAAATGGTTTGACCTTCAGCTGGGCTGTATTTCAATCTCAATACGTGTATATATAGCGTCATAGCTTAATTCCATATCAGTAATCTGAAGTTTAAATATTTTCTGATATTTTAATATTTATATTACAGAAAACAGCTTTTGTAACTGACATTTGTGAAGCTTTTTTTGTTTATTTGTTTTTTAAAGCAAATCTTTCTAAAATGTTATGTTTGAGGAGTTTTATAAGCATGGCAAAATAAGTGTCAGCAGTTTCTACAGGTATCTGTGGTTGAGATTCTTGGCAGTCTTTCTAAGACCTTTTTTTATATATATCAATATTGAAATTATATTGTATCGAACAAAATACACAAATGTGTTTTTTTGGCCATATCGGCCAGCCATATTTCAAACAATACCAGAATAAGTGCATGGTTTAATGTTATTAGAGGCATTTGAGATTTATGGTTAGCCAACCAGTTCTACTTATCTACCCTACTTATATTGGTAGGGTTTTTTATCAGTTTGTTTTCTGTTCACTGGACAGCATAAGAATTATTAGAAGAAATCAACAGATCCCAGTAGTTAAAGGAGAGGGGATGGGATTTTATACTGTAAGCGTTTACTTCTAACCTCTCCTATTCTGATAACGGATCCCAGCATAGAGGTTGATTGGGTTGTCTTGTTTGTCTATGCTAAGCTGTTTTGTTTCAGCTGCTTTTTCGGCTCTCTCTCTTGTCATCTTTTGAACTTGCCCAAATAAACAAATATCAAGAAAGCTCAGAGAGTTTAGAGATTTTGGAGTACAGATAAAAAAAACTTTGGAGAACCATATTAAGGTCATGAAGTGTCTTAGCCAGTCTTCATACCTCAGTCCTACAGAAAATCAATGGAGGTATAGCACAAGTTTTGAGTTGCCAGTCTGAAGCAAAGAATATATAATAGAGATCAATAATCAAATAAAGATTTTTCCAAAATATCTATGTGTGCAAACAAAAAAAAACACAAGCATTTTGTACATCAAATTTTAAACTGTCTTTTTCTCAAGAATCAAATACTTATTTTTACTGAATAATGTGGAAAGAAAGAAAATGTATAATTATTGTTTTTCGTTTTTTTAAATCTGGCTTTTTGGTTGAAATTTGTAATATAGCTACAAAACAAACTTTTTTTCTGAAAGATCACTTTTGAAAAATATGTTTCTATCATTAGGATAAAAATTGAAAAGCACAACTCTGAATACACATCTAGTATAGAAAAAGAAAAAAACACTTAGAAAAAAATACTCATTAAGCTGTTTCAATGCATTTCCTGTTATGTCTGAGGGAAGATAATTAACTGTACCTATGTGTCAATTAACTATGCCATGTCCACTTCTGCTGACTAAATATGACATCAAGACCATTATCTGGTGAAATGAAAGTCATTAGTTAGTAGGTGCGATATACAGTCGATATAAAACAAATAGAACCTAGAAATTCATTTCAGGTCCTTTTCCTGTACATCTTTGCTAAAAAAAAGATTACAGTTTTACCAGGTAAGAGCATGTGATTGAAAATAACTGAGTACACCCCCATACTAATACTTTTTTGAATAACATTTTGATTTTATTACAGCAGACATCTTTTGGGTATGATCATGGGACATCTCAGCTTAATATTGTAAACTCTACTTTGAACATACGTAGGACTGATTAGGAGGTCGCCTTCTGTGCTCAGTGCAGTTTAGATCATCTCACACATTTTAACTGAAATTAGAAGTGAACTAGAATTCGGATACTAGATCATTTGTACCTTTGTGTTGTGCTGAAAGGTGTTCTTTATATTCAGCATTTGCTGTTTTTTTAATGGTTCATAAACCATACAATGTTACCCAACATTCTTATGCAAGCTTGACTGTATGTCTTCATAGAAAAATAAAAATCTGTCTTTTCATCTTACCCCATAACCCACACATGGCAAGAATATGGAAGATTGTCATACTACTCAACCACTACTTACAAGAATTTTTTTGCTGCTCTTTTAATGATCTGTTATACATCTGTCAATCGTACTGACCAGCTTTCTTCTTTTCTTTTTATAAATTTTAAAAGATCTCCATTATTTGGAGGGGAGTGTTGGCCTAGTGGTCAGAGCAGTGCACATTTGTTCTAAGAAGGTTGCAAGTATCCAGTTTGATCCCCACAGCTTGCACTGTGGGTCCATGAGCAAGACCCTTAACCCCACACTGCTCCCCAGGAGACACACAATGGCAGCCCACTGCTCTCTAAGGGGATGGGTCAAAATGCAGAGTCAATTTTTTTTAAATATTTTTTGGACTTGATGATGGTCTTTACTCTTTTGCTATCTTATATCCATTATATAACTAATTTCTTAAAATTGGTCAATTGTATTTACCCTTCAGCGTTATTCATACATGTTGAAAATTAGATCCCTCTGAAGTTTTGTAGCATCTCTGTGAACCATTAACACCGGCTGTAAAATATAATTACTGGGGGATTACTCTAACTTTAATTTTATCATTGAATTTAGACTTAAAATGTATTGTTATTGTGTATAAACAGAGTGTACACAAATGAAATTAAGTTGCTTACACCCGGGAAATGAGCAGATTACAACAGTGAAATGAACATTAAAATTTAAAGGGCGGCAGTGATCAGAATGTAAACAGTGTAGGACAAAAGGAAAACTAGTTTAAACAATATTGGTGCAAAAGGGCAATAATATTGAAAGCTTCATTATGATTCAAAATAAATATGGTACAAAATGCATTATAACTTTTAAATGTGTCCTATTTAAAAGCAATAGAAAAGTTTTGGCTTCGTTGGTAGTGCAAAATAATGTTGCAAGTGTGATGCAGAGTCCAGTTAGAGCTTGACAGTTCAACAGTCTGATGGCAGTGAGGGAAAAGCTGTTGCAGAACCTGCTGGTCCTGCATCAAATGCTGCGAAGCCTCTTCCCAGATGGCAGCAGGGACAACAGTCCATGGTGGGGGATGAGGGGTCACTGATGATGTTACCGAGATTACTCGGGGCATGCAGCGCTGGGATGACATGTCCTTAATGGAGGGAAGAATTAATGAATGAATTAATTAAAGTATTTAAACCTTTTTAATTGTTTCGAAAATGACCGTTATTTGATCGGATCAAATTCTCGCAACCAAGTCGATGCATTTGATACATCCTCTTCTTCCTTTAGCAAATTAACTAGTAAGTCTATTACTGTCCTGCCCAAGTGGCAGGTCAGGATATTTGGACCCACAACAAAAACACTTGAACGCATTACGCTTGTAATTTCCACTTTACATGTGTTAAGGATCCTCTTAACCAGACCAAATGAAGGCAGCATTAATTACATGCGGTTTAAGTAGCAGGAGACAGGTTTAACCTCCAAATGCTCCAGACCTTTTTCCAGTCAAGCATGTGGTGAAGGTACTGAACAAACAAGTCCAATTATTAAAGTCCCCACCTTGCAACTTATCGAATTTAAATAACCAGCTTCTATTCAGTTTGGCAGGTTTACAGGTGTGGATGTTCATTATGTTATTCCTGTCTGGTGTAAGGGTGCCCTTGCAGGACAAAAGTAGCAAACGCCCCACATCACACATACCGGGCCATAGACAGTAAAACAGAATATATACTTTTTTTTCATTATTAAAGCTGTGACATTTAAGCTGCTGTCACATACAACATGTCCAATATCTCTATGTTGATGTAAGTAATGTTATTTTAAACCTCTGACATATAATAATACGATCTTTTCCAGTCTCCACTCCTACTGATGGTGCTCAAACAGCAAATCGCCGCATACAAGGTTCTTTGTCCCAGAAGCCCATTGTATAGAGCCGAGGAAACCCTGTGCCGTAAGCAGCCATCTTGAGCCAGGATAACCTGCAAACCTGTTCTGAACAGCTTCAAAACAACTAAAGATTCCAGTACTGGTAAGGACAGACAGCCTGTATTCCTGAAAGGTATCGTTAGAATAGAAATCTACCTAGTAAACAAAGAGGCACAAATGTTTAAGTGGGTAATCTATAGAAACCGGTTAGCTAAAGCTCTGTCTGTCAGTAGACAGCTAAGTGAAAAGCTAACGAAGCTTACTATCAAAATGTTTCTAACTGTTTAACATTGTATGCTTTTATTTGGTTAAAAACCGTTGAAAACGTTTTTTTGTGTTGCGTGTGTGTTTTTTATTTTAAGGTCACAAGTTGAATTTCCACAATTTCTATTAACTGACAAAGCAGCTTGGTAAAGCTATTGCTATCGTACGTTAGTTTGTTGTTTTATATTATTTGTAGAAAATAAACAAAACCATCACCAAGTGTTTTTGTGTCTTTTGTTGTTTTCATACGTTTTATTAAATTGTCTCGTTGTGCAAAAATAGTCGTAAGTGCGTCACGTCTTGTTTGCTGCTGTTTGTTGTCGAGAAACATACATTGACGTTAGCTTGGTTATTAGCTATAGCTAATTGAAACTTCGGCTTCAAAACACAATGTAGAGCTGTAACTTTTAACAGTTACTAACATATATGTGCTGTTTTGTACGTGGGTTTATGATAGTGTGTTGTCTACTGGGTTTAATTGTGTTTTTGCCTCTAATAAGCGATAAAATAGTCTACAAAATCAGTTTTTTGCCGGGTTATAAGCTAACGTTTAGCTAGCCTGTTATTTTCGGAGCTAAGTAAAATATAAATGTGTTAAATTAAAATAAGGTAACAGCAGGTAGCAAATACTGGCGTCGCTATTGCTATTTGTCGTATTTAATAATAGAGTAAAAATAGATTTATAAAGCCTGTTTTGTGGTGCTCATTTGGCCATATCTTCTGAATTTGTTTTTACAATATAAAGGTGCTGTTCTTACATTTCTATGTTAGAAGAAGCACACTTGTCATCAAAGTCGTTTTTTTTAGAGATTCGTGTACTTTAAAAAATAAATAAGAGTGCCCATTGATATTAATAATAATTTAAGTGTTCGGTGCCTTTTTATCTGTGTGTAAATCGGTATTAAGTTGAAGTACTACGACTACTGTATTTATTTTGCTTCAATAATGTTTTAGTGTTTGTTGATCACATTAAAACAACATCATTATTTTAATTTTGGTTAATTTTAATAAATTACCATATGTAACCAGATGATTTCACAAGTGGGCCTGTTTGTCGTATAGAAATTATGACAATATAATTTAGACATGATTTTTCTCATCCTACAATATTACCCATTTTAATGATACTAAACCTTGGCTGTTAATTTGAAGGTATTTCAAACGTACTTGTTATATTTTTTTAACAGCCTCCCCAATTGAATAAAGATTACAAAGAAAACACTGACAGATGAGACAGATGATATTACCTGTTGTCATATTACATAGTCTTAGAATTATGTTGGCTATTTTTCTGGGGAATCGTTGGTTGTGGCATATAAAATTAACTGTATATATACAGCACATTTCTAACAACCAGGGTTAACCAAAGTGGTGAAGTGCCTGCTACCTTCTGAGATTTGGCATTTAGCATGACTCCTATATGTAAATCTAAAGAAAATATGATTGTTGATCCTGTGAGATTAAATATTTTAGCATAGCATCTTCTAGATTATTTAGTGAAATCAAGTTGTTTTACTAATGGTGGGTTCAAAGTATGCTAAGATTTTTCTTCCAATTTTGTTGTTTCTTGTTATTACGTTTAACATCAAAATATTGAGAGTAAAACTGAAGTCCTAATTGCTTAGTTATTATAAGCAATCTATTCTTTTCTTATTTATTCCTCAACAAATCATGTTTGTCTCTCACAAGTTAAACAAACCACTTATTGGAAAATAAGTTCTTATACGCTGAGTAGGGGCTGTTTAACTTCCTCCCTGGAAAGAGAGTCTCAGTGTTTAAGGGAAATATGAGACTTGCTGAAGCTGCAGTGTAAGCACACAGTCTTGATCTTTCTACATCTTGACCAATACTAATCCTTTTAATTTCTTGACCTCACATGTGGTTTTTAATCTTTTTTGAAATAACCACTTTTCCTGTCACACTTGGGATGCAGTGGGCAGATGAGGGTCAAATAAAATTCCGTAAAGAAAGACCCGAAGCGCTATGCTGGGATAAAAAAAGACACTACTGTGTAACTGCTTCATTATGATTTTACATTTGAATACTGAGTTTTCAGTTAGTGGGACATGAGCCATTTTATGTGAGGAACTTCCTTTTTGTTATAAATCTGTTATCTCAGCAAATGACAAAATGAACTGTTAGGGGTAAGTGAACTCTAAAGTCCTCTTAAAATATCGACATACTATGTTGACTTTAGTACCTCTATCTGGGATCGTCATTGTGATATGTTTATACTAATTCGATAATTTGGTACTCAAATAACAGGTGATGAATGTAACATGTACATAAGAAGTAATTTTAGATGGTGTTGCTCTGTGCTTGTTAGCTAGTGTCACTGCTTGGAAGCAGGTCAAATTGCATTTTATGGAGGGCTTTCAGTGTAAGGCAAGTGTTTTCTTGAACCATTTGCAGACACCGATTGCACACTAAAATCATGAAGTGTTTATATAGTCAGGATTTCCCCAACTATATCACGAAGTTGAACCCCGTTGACACTAACTTTCTCAAAGAGAACTTAGTGTCATGTCACAAAATGGTTAAACACTTTATTTTCAGATGTTTGGGGAGCAGTAGAGGAGCCCTGAAACTCTCTTGTTTACTTGGTACCCAAGCGGACTACAGCGGAGCTCATTAATGATAGCGGAGCTACAGCTAGATGAGCCAGCTAACATTGGTGCTAACATATCTTCAGAGCATCCCCCTAGCTGCAATTCTAAATACTAAACAAGCAGATTTAACCCAAAATGTTTAGGGGACTCTGAATTTAGCTGATGGCTCTACAAAACAGAGCATGTTTACTAATAATATTGCATTTGCAAATTTAATCTTTTAAAATTAAAAGTTAGTGATTAAATTCAACATGAGAATTGCTTTTGATTTTGATATGTTTGGTGGGTTTAGAGCCACCATTGCCAGCGGACAGCCAAAGGATCTTTGGATTCCTCGTTAGAGCTCCTTGTTGCAACTTATAACGAAGATGCTAAATACACGTACACTCTCTCCACCATAGATGGATAATATGTGCATTTGCACTTGTGACGTAACAATATTTTAGAAGCAGAAGCAATAAAATGTTAACCTGACAACAGCCAGATGCATGTCTCGCTCCGCCTAGCTCCACTCACGTACATCTGGGAACCCGCCATAGGAATTGCCTTTACTGAAGGCTGGGCTTTATCAAAACTCCTTGCATATGATTGGATAAGCCACTTGTCTGTCATCTTTATTGACGTGCTATTTCAACCACTCACACCGAAGCTAACCCGTGACGCTGTGAGAGGAGGAGCCATTTGGTAGATCTAGCTCTTGCCAAATCCGGTCGGGAGAAGGGCGAAAACATCGTTTCCACCAACAAAAGCCTTCAAAGCCGTTCTCTGATGTTCTTTTAATGAAACAATATCAGATAGATTGGACAACACAGAAGAAATAGCACAATCAATGCTAACGCTTGCTTCCTCAATGCGAGCCGCCATTGTTGTTGGAATCTCACGGTCGCTTCTCCACTCCAGGACACACCCGCCCTGCGTCCTGATTGGACAGACCATAAATTCGGTTGGGGAAATCACTTTCAATGAGCGGGTTCCCAGATGTATGTGAGTGGAGCTAGGCGGAGCGAGACATGCATCTGGCTGTTGTCAGGTTAATAAAATGTACAAAGAATACACTAAGATGAAAAATCTATAAAGTATTTTTTGTTCTAGATTTCTCAATCACTAAAGCCTTTGAGTCAGTGATTAACATGGAGCATGAGGAAATAATCCACAGTTTAAATTCATTGGCCTTGAAGTCAGTGTATTAGTTCCTTGATTGCTCTTTATTTATTTTAATGGTAAACCTTGCCAGTATCACACTGCTTATTTTAAGATTCACTGGCTGATTACTTATTCAGGATTCAACGCAAATGGAAACAATATTTAAAATGAATACTTAAAAAAAAAAGTAAAAATAAATAAAAGCTTTTTTCAGAACTCTAAAGTTGTTTAAAAGTTGTCAATAATGTCTGACAATAAAATGTTTATGAATACTTAACTTAAAACTAACACACTCTGGGATGCTGGTGGGCTAGCCTAGAGACACCCACCATAATAGCCTGTTTTCTGTCGGAAATTTTGTGTAGTTTCACATTTATATAGTTTTGCTTTTAAAGTAACCAAATTAGGACATAAAACATTGGAAATGACTTCCATCTGGTTATTATTGAAGAAAATTAACTACAAAGAAAAACATGAGAACCAAACCAGAATTTCAAAGATCTGACACAGATATTTGGAGGTTTGATCATAACTGTTATATACATCTAGGGCTGCAACTAATGATTACTCTGCTATTCGATTAATCTGCCAATCATATTTTCAATTAAAAATCGGATATCAAAAGATTTATTAAAGAAATTTTTTTACAAAATTAAACTAGGTGAAACAAAAACGTTACCTCTTGAGGAACTCTGGATTAAGGTTGTCAAAAGTATCGATACTCAAAAGTATCGATACTGAAATGTTGTATCCGGATACAATACTCGTTTTTAAAAGTATCGATACAGTGCTACCACCAGTGGCACTTAAGCAGTCATTCATCTAAAGTGCAGAATAGAGGACAATGCACTTTCAGAACACCGTGTGATTGAATAATTCTACGCACTTTTCAGTTTCAGACCTTTTTTTTTAAGAGGTGCAGCTGCTGAGAATTATTTTTGTTTCTTAACCGGTTTGGCTAGCGTCATTGCTATGTGTGCAAAGCATAGCCAAGGAAGGAACACTTAATTTTAATTTTATAAGTTTTTTTATCAAGCTTGCTTAATATTGTGCACAGCATACAACCTTTATTGTATTTATTTATTGATGAAAATATTTCTGTAGAATTTTGGAGTCTTTGTTTTTATCCTTGTGGTATCGAAAATGGTATCGAGTATCGAATATTTTCCTTAGTATCGAGTTGAAAAGTTTAGTATCGTGACAACCCTACTTTGGATAGAGCATATTGACAGTCCAAAATTATTATTTTTTTCATCTTGAATGCAAAATATTTATTATTTATTTATTTTTTTTATGTTTGGGTATTGTTTCTGCTATAAGTTGGTCTCTCTTTCAGCCAAAGGCATGTTTAAGTGTCTCAATACTCCAGTAAACGATTCACTGATTGCTAAATTAGTTGACGAATATTTCAATCATTAATTAATCACGATTAATCCAATGAATTGTTTGAGCCCTATATACATCATATCATTGCTTCTCCTTACCTCATGGTTAAACATGGGTGTACAGAGAGGCCTCTGCCTTAAGTTACTCCTTATGTTTTTATTTTACTGTTCTCTGATAACTATCTTGTGCCCCAGTGTATTAATTGTATTAAAGTGGTTTTCAGCTCCTGATTTCCAAGTGCTTGGTGCTTACTAGGAATTACCTTGTATATTTGTTTTTTAAAGAGCTTGGTTTATAAAAATAGATTTTGGTAAACAATTCTCGGGAGAAAGGTTGTAGGAAAACCAGGAAAGACTAAAGGTTTGAACTCTGTTCATCTGTTTGTTATATATTTGCACCAAACAAGCTTGTACCCTTTTTCGGGTGTCTTCTGCTGTAGCTTTCCTGACTTCCAGCGGTCTGTTAGAAGAAATTGTCTTTCAGGGTAATTTACTACTGGCAGCAGACTCCAAAAAACATTTTCCTGCCTTTTGCAATGAAACTTGGATTCGTTTCAGAGGAAACTAAAGTCTTGTGGTTTTAAAAGCTTGTGAAATGTTGCTGCTGAGTCTAAATCCATTTCTGAATCAAAACATTTTAGTTGCTTGATTGAAAAACTGCAGTGAATTGAATGTTGAGTTAAAATAACTTGCTTTAGGAGAAATCTTTGAAAAATCTAAAGGGAGCTAGATTGCCCAAGTAAAAAGATGCAGGTCTGCCTCATTGAAGCATAAAAGTCGGACGTTTTGATATTCTAGGTATATTTTGATAATTAAATTGAGCTTAAAAAAAAAATCAGTGTCTACCCCTCTAAAATGTACTTGGCAAGAAAAGTTTAAAGTACAGCTTGAAATCCTGGATTTGTAACCAAGTCCCATTTCCTTCCGGTTTGGGATGGTCCTTTATCTGTTCTTTCGCTCGTCATTCTTGCTGTTTTTTTTTTTTCTTTTGCTTATCTTATCACAACCCACCCACGTTTTTCTGTGGTTGTGTCAGCACTAGTCCGGCCAGTCAAACATGGTTACTTTCCGGCCAGTGTTGGAGTATGAGCCACTATGCCAGGCAGTTCTGGGTTGTGATGTGGCATAGTGATATCACATGCAGAGAGCTGCAGCACAAATTAGTTTGAAGCTCCACTCGCTAAAAAGCACAGCCTTAAGGCACACCACTTTTTAAGCAGTGGGAGAGCAAGAATCTATTTAAAGGTAATACTTTCTAGTAAGTCTTGAAAGTATTTTTAGTATCAGAATAAACCCAATACTGTATTTCACTAACGTTTTGTGATTTATTTTGTTCTTAATGAAAAGATTTTGTTGCCAATGAATAGTTGTTTTTGTTTTTACTGTAATGCTGCTGTGTTTGGTTCCCACTATAAGTTAAGAAAGAAGGATGTGAGGATAGTGAAGATAATATCACTGGAGTTTGTGACACCCCTCTCTGTTACCATAAGTTAAATTACCAATCCCAGTGAGAGCTAATTCATCTAAAATGAGAATCCAAGAGCCATAAACCACTAATAAACCGCTACTTCAGTCTAAATAAATCTGTAGAGGATGACACGGATCCCTGACGCTTCATGCTGGCCAGAGAGAAGCATGCTCTGAAATAGCTTCATTTTTAAAACATCTGAACAGGGTGCCTATTTAAAACCAGTGAATAATTAACACCCTGCAAGAATATTTGTTAGCAACACAATAATAAAATGATAAAAGGCAAAAGACAGTACGAAGACTGACATACTGATTTTGCTCTCTGGAGCTAAAAGTCAATGTAAAAAGATTCATATTTAGGATTTATTTAAATGCACTAGTTCTGGTAGTTCTATAGAAAGTAAAAAAATATATAACTATATAAATATGTAACTTAAAAAAAGAATGGTCTTCATAATATGAATTAAGTCGTTCAGCAAATTCATGCTTAGTTCTGGCTCCTGTGTCTGTTTAACTGATGTATTTGTGTAAATACTTTTTAGAAAGAGTTGTGTGGGACAGTGTGTGCATGTGTGGTCAATAGACAGTCACTTTAGGGGAAAATAGATGCGTTAGTAGGATTTCAGATAGCCATGACCTGGGACTGCTGAAGATGGGCCTTGGCCCTGTTACAGCCCCCCCTTTTGTAAGGAGGAGGGGAGTAACGCGACAACCACAAAAATTGACAGAGTCTAGGTGAACGTTTTAAAAGACATAGGGATTTATTAACAACAAAAATCCCAGAAGGCTTGTACACACTGTGGGGGAGAAAGGGACGGTTAGGTGGTGCCAAATCAAAGAAAATAATAAAACAAAACTGGGCCTAACTACCATCTAGTCTACAGAAAAGAAAATAGAAAACAAAAACCCTGCCTATCTAATCTAACAAAGGAGTCCAACCAAACTTTACATGGGCGGCACCCACCTGCTTACCTAGTGTGTCTAACAAAACACCTGCGTGATGAAATGTACAGGGTACCCCAAACTTACCTCGCCCACTAATCTCCCACCACAAACCTTCAAACAAACAAGACGTGTGTCAGCGTAACAGAGCCAGTTGGAGAGAAAGGCCGAGAGCCCTAGAGAGACCTCAGCTCCCCAGCTGGGCTTCTTAAATACAGCCTCCCTAGATGTTGATTGGTCCTCGTCAACCATGGCCCAATCAGGGGAGATTGATGCCAGCTTTCATTACTTCCACACTACCTGTGAAGACAAACAAAAAAGGGGGAGGGGAAGGAGAAACAAACAGCCTGGCAGGCATGTAACACCCCCACCCTTACAAGTCCAAACAAAATGTTTGGAATACTCAAAGTAAACCAGTCAAAATGCACGTGATAAAGCATCTGCCAACACATTCTCTGATCCCTTTTTATGACAGATCTTGAGGTTGTATTCCTGCATGATCAAAGCCCACCGCATAAGTCTTTGATTTTGATTGTACATCCTGGAAAGAAAGACAAGTGGGTTATGGTCTGTGAAGACAGTGATGGGTTCCACACTCAAGCCAAGATAAGCTTCAAAATGTTGTAATGCCAAGAGTAGAGCAAGCGCTTCCTTCTCAATGGTAGAATATCTACTTTGATGAGGATTAAACTTCCTTGAGAAGTAGCTCACAGGATGCTCTATGCCGTCTTTATCATCCTGTAGAAGGACAGCTCCTACCCCAACAGCACTGGCATCTATGTCCAGTTTAAATGGCAGACTGAAATCTGGGGCAGAAAGAACAGGAGAACATGAGAGCAATCCTTTTAGATGTTCAAAAGCATGCTGACATTCATCAGACCAAGTAAAGGGTTTAGATGGGCTGGTCAAGGTAGTCAAAGGAGCAGCTACCATAGAAAAGTTTTTGCAAAAACGACGGTAGAATCCTGCCATTCCCAAGAATCGACGGAGTTCCCTTCTGCTTGAAGGAACTGGAAAGTCAGAAATGACCTTAACTTTTGCATCCACAGGACACACTTTTCCTCCTCCAACCTATTGGCCAAGATAGAGAATGGTACCTTTACCAAACTCACACTTTGACAGATTGAGGGTCAATGAGGCAGCCGAAAGACGTTTGAAAACCTCACGCAAAACCGCAAGATGGTTAGACCAGTCATTTGAGTATACCACAATGTCGTCTAGATATACTCGGCAATTTGGCACATCTCCCAGTACTTTATTTACAAGTCTTTGGAACGTAGCCGTAGCATTACATAGCCCGAAAGGCATCACAGTGTACTGGAGAAAACAGTCCGGCATAACAAAAGCTGAGATGTCAGAGGCCTGTTGTGTTAGAGGTACCTGCCAATACCCTTTTAGCATGTCAAGTTTAGTGACAAACTTTGCCGGTCCTATCTCATCAATACAGTCTTCAATGAGGGGCAACGGGTGTGCATCAAGGACTGTTACAGCATTCACCTTACGAAAGTCTGTGCAGAACCTTGGACTTCCATCAGCCTTCATGTCTAATAGACATGGAGAACTCCATGGGCAACTCTGAATGGCAAGTCCATTTTTAACAAGGTACTCCACTTCCTTCTTCATGACCTCCCTTTTAGTGGGATTGACACGGTATGCCCTCTGCTTTATAGGCTTAGGATTGGCAAGAACAATGTCATGAGACACCACATTAGTCTTGGTAGGAACATCCCCAAACAGACATTTGAAGTCTGATATGAGTTTTGTGATGTCCTCCACTTTGTCATCGGATAAATGTGACAGATAGTCAGGCAGGCTAGCTAGTATTTCACTGTTACTAAGCCTTGCAACTTGTGGTGGTTCTTTGCGTGTTACCATATCCTCAGCTAACTTTGAAACACAGGCTACAGGGGCAACATCTTCAACCTGCCTCTGGGTTGGATGGTCAGTCCCCCTAGAATGATACAGTTTCATCATGTTGACATGACAAAGCCTGGTCTTACGACGGCGATCAGGAGTTTGAATAATGTAGTTGGTTTCACTAAGTTTCTTTTCTACCACATATGGTCCAGAGAACTTTGTTTCCAAAGAAGAACCAGGAATGGGTAGCAAGATCAAAACTTTATCACCGGGGCGAAACTCACGAATAACTGCTTTCCTGTCATAATGTTGCTTCATTTTGACCTGCTTGGAAGTCAAGGTATTCCGCGCAAGAGCACAAGCTGCCTGAAGGCGCTCTCTCATCTTTGACACATATGCTGGAATACTTTTTACAGAGTGAGAGGGTGAGGTTAGTTTGTCTTTAAGGACATTTAGAGGTCCCCTAACCTCATGTCCAAACACAAGTTCAGCAGGACTACAACCTAAAGTGTCTTGCATTGTTCCACGCACAGCAAACAGCAGATATGGGATACCTTCATCCCAGTCCCTCTCTGTATCCATACAGTATTTCCTCAGCATTGCCTTCAATGTCTGGTGAAACCTTTCAAGTGCACCTTGGCTTTCAGGGTGGTAAGCGCTTGAGGTGACATGCTCCACACCCAACTGTTTTAGTGCCTGGGCAAAGGTTCTAGACTTAAAGTTTGTACCCTGGTCAGTTTGGACAACCTTGGGAAGCCCGAATAATGAAAAAAACTTTACCAGAGCTTTCGTGACCATGGGAGCTGTAATCCTCCGTAGGGGCACAGCCTCAGGAAACCTGGTGGACGCACACATCATTGTCAAGATGAACTGGTTTCCACTTCTTGACTTCGGCAAAGGCCCTACACAGTCTACAATCACCCTTTCAAATGGTTCACCCATGACTGGAATTGGGAACAAGGGAGCAGGAGGTATAACCTGGTTTGGCTTTCCTGCAACTTGGCAAACTTGGCAGGTACGACAATAAAGTGAAACATCAGATTTCAAACCTGGCCAAAAGAAGTGTTTGAGAATTTTGTTATAAGTTTTATTTATACCAAGATGTCCTGACAATGGGTGATCGTGTGCTAATGCTAACACTTGACTGCGGTACCTTGTTGGTACAACCACCTGATAAATGGCACTCCAGTCTTCTAGGTTTTCACCAGCCCAGCGTCGCAACAGAAGACCATCAAGAAGCATATATGCCACCTTCTTCCCCTGGGCTTCCTCCTGTGTAAGAACAGAAGAACGACATTTCAACAGAGTCATGTCCTGTTTTTGTGCAGTGATGAATTCCTCTCTGGAAGCTGGTAATTGCATCGTCTCTGGACCTGGAAGAGGAACTACATTTTCAGATTTTTTAAGTTCAGTCTCTGATCCGGCAGTTGGAGTCTGCTCTGTAGCAAGAAAAGAGTCAGACAAATCAAGACTGTATTTCTTCGCCTGGGCCCGCGTAACCACACAAGCAGGGAAAATGTCAGACTTTGGTTCAAAATTCACGCTTACGTCAGGTGTGTCCAACACCTCAGGAACAGGCAATACCTTTCCACCAGCCAAGTCATTCCCCAGAATGAGATCAATCCCCCTTATGGGCAAGGTGGGAAGAACAGCAACCCTGCAAAAACCACTCACAAGAGATGAGTTAAGGTGGATATTATGCAGTGGTGCTGATACAAAAGTCATTCCAATACCTTGGACAACCACTTTGGGCTGACAAGATGACCCGACAGGCAAAGACAAAATACCCTCCCGAATGATTGCTTGGGAACCGCCTGTGTCCCTCAGTATTTTGACTTGTCAGCCATCTTTTGGATCCCCTGTTAAAGAAACAAGACCCTGGGTAACAAAGGGTATGAAACAGGGATCTAGTTCATTCTCATTTTTAACAGTCTGATAGCTGGAGTGCAACACATTTTTCAGCAACCCAACACCTTTTGTCTGTGTTGCCAAAGCCTTGCTCTTTAATGACAGACAGTCAGCAATAACATGGCCTTTTTTATGACAGTAAAAGCACTCCCTTACCTCACGTGGAGAAACAGGTGTTTGCTTGGCCTTAGCTTCTGACTGAGTGGGGTCAGGTTTTTGTTGACGAATGTTCAAAACTTTATCTGCACGAGGTACAGACACAAATACATTCTTGTGGGTCAACATAAACTCATCAGTGACAATTGCTGCTTTAGACAAAGAGGCCACCTTCTGCTCATTCAAGAAAACTACTAGTCTCTCAGGCAATGTGTTCTTGAAGTCTTCCAACAAAATTAGTTGGCGAAGGGATTCAAAGTTACCTTTAACCTCACTGGCAGCACACCATTTATCAAAAAGTAGTCCCTTCTCACGTGCAAACTCCACATAGGTCTGGCCACCAGACCTCTTGTGGTTCCTGAATTTTTGCCTGTAAGCTTCAGGTACAAGTTCATAAGCACGCAAGACTGACTTTTTCAGTACATCATAGTCCATGCCATCCTCTGTTGACAGCGATGAAACAACCTCCTGTGCTTTACCTATGAGCTTACACTGCAACAGCACGGCCCACATCTCCTTTGGCCACTCTAGTGCTATAGCAATCCTCTCAAATGCATTGAAGTACGAGTCCACTTCTGACTCTCTAAACACAGGCACCAAAGCAATATTCTTGCTGACATCAAACTTGTTTTTGTCTGACACCACCTGTGGAGAATCAGAGTACACAGATGAACGAGGAGGTGCGTTGCTACGTGAAAGCCTCATAGCTTCTACCTCCAGCTGTTTTAGCTTAATCTCCTTTTCAGCTTCCAGTTCCAACCTGCGCATTTCAAGTTTGAAATCAAACTCAGCTTTTCTTACCAACTCCCTCTCCTGTGCCTCCAGCTGTAGGCGAGCCAGCCGAACCTTGAGTTTGACACTACCACTGGAGCCACTGAGCTCTGGTGACACCGGATTGAACCGTGGTAAAGTCGCAGGGGCCGCCTGTGCCTCTGCCAACCCCTTTGGGGGAGTTGCCATTACAGCAGCTCCTTCATCTTTTGACGAAGGGAGTCCTAGATCAACAGAAGGATGATCACAAACATCTATATCCATTTTACTCGAGTCCGCTAGGACTTTAATTTCAATCAGTTTTTGAACAACAATGTTTTTGATTTCAGCTTTTGAAAAATGTTTTTTCACTGAAATGTCAAAATGCTCAGCCAAACATAACAAGTCGTCCTTACGACACAGTTCCAGCTGTTCGTGGCTAGGAGCCTGTACGAACTCCTCTAAGCTGAAGCTCATTTCTGAACAGACACAAGGATCTCTCAAATTAATGTGGATGTCTACAGCTCAGGGAAAATGATCCCGGACAAGCCCCCACTTGTTACAGCCCCCCCTTTTGTAAGGAGGAGGGGAGTAACGCGACAACCACAAAAATTGACAGAGTCTAGGTGAACGTTTTAAAAGACATAGGGATTTATTAACAACAAAAATCCCAGAAGGCTTGTACACACTGTGGGGGAGAAAGGGACGGTTAGGTGGTGCCAAATCAAAGAAAATAATAAAACAAAACTGGGCCTAACTACCATCTAGTCTACAGAAAAGAAAATAGAAAACAAAAACCCTGCCTATCTAATCTAACAAAGGAGTCCAACCAAACTTTACATGGGCGGCACCCACCTGCTTACCTAGTGTGTCTAACATAAAACACCTGCGTGATGAAATGTACAGGGTACCCCAAACTTACCTCGCCCACTAATCTCCCACCACAAACCTTCAAACAAACAAGACGTGTGTCAGCGTAACAGAGCCAGTTGGAGAGAAAGGCCGAGAGCCCTAGAGAGACCTCAGCTCCCCAGCTGGGCTTCTTAAATACAGCCTCCCTAGATGTTGATTGGTCCTCGTCAACCATGGCCCAATCAGGGGAGATTGATGCCAGCTTTCATTACTTCCACACTACCTGTGAAGACAAATAAAAAAGGGGGAGGGGAAGGAGAAACAAACAGCCTGGCAGGCATGTAACAGCCCCATTTGTCCTTGTAAATATTAGCTTTTATAGGTGGAGCGTGTAACAAAAATAATTTCCCTCAGGGATTATTAAAGTATTCCTGATTCTGATTCAGATATCTACAATAGGAAAGTTGTTCTCTTATTTGATTATAGAAAGGTAAAATGGGTTTCTGTTATTCTACTAGTCGATTGAGTATTGTAGAGTTTTGTTTTTCTTAACTAATAGTCTACATAAATTAGGATTTCAATCTTTAATTCTTTATAAATTCAGCATGGGCACTCATGTTTGGTCTACATAGAAAGGTATCACTAAAGATTTCAAGAACTGATTAGATCTTTTCAAGATTGAATCAGTTCATTTTGATTTGATCTGGTTTGAGCTATTTCAAATTGGGTTGCTTGCCTAACCAGAAATTTTTTTTTTAATTCCCTAACACTAAAGTCAAAAGCTTGAATGATATAATAATAATTATTATAATGATCAGTAATAATCATTGGTGTAATAGTAGTATATTATATACTGAGTAAAGTTGACAAATACTCTAAAATACTATAGAATTTAGCTCAGAGACTTTCCAAAAAATAAAAACAAATCACTGTACTATGTTTTCCAAGTTTGAAGACGTTTTGCTTCCCAACCAGGAATTTTTTTCAATTCAAATTGTCTGGATTTCAAGCATTTCAAGATTTATAAAGTAGCCCAACAAAGCCTTGTTATGGCTTAGAAAACATGCAAATTCAACTGGAAGAACAGATGCACCCCTTAGTAATGGAGAGTTGTCAAGGTCTTGTTAGCCTGCAATACCCGATACTTGCCTATGCCTCTGAAAAGGGGAGTCTTTAGGGTCATTGTTGGCCTGGCTGATCAGGCGAGATGTCATGGTCCCCTGCATGGAGATGACATTGAGGTGATAGCAGGAAGGTTTAGGAAGTTTTTGAGAGCTGAAACTTGAGTCACTCCCCTCTGTTTAAGGTTGTTTTTTCTCTCTTAACATAAATGGCTTCATTCACACCCCTTTCAAACTACCTCTCTTCTTTATTCAAAATTTGAGCATTTTGGTCTTCAAAAGAATGAACTCTGTCCATAATGTATAGATGGACAGCCGAGTCTTGTGCGGGGGAGGTAGCCCGTCTGTGTCTGTGAAAAAAACTCCCTGGATGGGAGGCGAAACGTCTTCAAACTTGGGAAAACAAAGTCCAGTGGGGTTTTTTTTTTTTACTTTTTTGGAATGACAATGACCTGGATGACTGAGAATCTTCACCAGCATACAGCTCAGAGACATGATTGTACTCTACAGACTGTAAGCACAATGCACAGAGCATGGAGGACTTTATGGTTTTATGATAAATAAAAAATAACTGTACATTTTCCTGTCTCCAAAATGCTTTTCTCAAAAGTTTAGAGCCAAGAATGTTGTTTTGCTGCATACGGTTGGTAAGGTTTACAGCAAGTTCTTTTACAGTTCATCCATACTTGGAAAAAGTCCTCCTTCGTGCTGTTAGATGGTACAGCTCTGTGTGTATCTGACACACTCGTTCAAAGCTGTGCTATGGAAAGCTGTAATGATAACCATTCAGAGTTTTAATGGAAACGTCATTAAAACCAGTATAGCTACCTGTTTTAATAAATAAATGAGGAACAATTACATCCCTGCTCTGCATTAGGGCTGCAGAATTTATTGTTAAATATTATTATGTCTATTTAGATGTACAGATCAGGATTTTGGGAGCTGATCTTGATGACCATAATGAGTAAATGCCGATCCCAATTTTGCCGTTAACCAATCACAACATCAGATCCATACATTTTTCAATTATTCATTAATATTATATGATTGAATATAAAAAATAGGAAATGAGAAAGTATTGCAAATTTACCACTTTTTTTAGTGAGGGAGTGCAGCAAAGATTCTTTTTTTAATCATAGTGGAAGATGGATAAAATAATGTTGACAAAGGATGACTACTCTTAAGAGGTTTGTAAATCGTTTTTTAAAAAACATTTGAAATTTAAGCCTCTGAAGGATTACTTCATCGTCCTAATACCTGGAACGCAAACACCGGGCAGCTGTCTCTCCCTCGTCTTCAGCTCTCTGCCCAGTTGACTTATCTAATTTAATGCCATCCTCCATCTATCTTCCGTTTTTTAACGGCTATAGCTAGCCAAGCTGATTTGTCCCCAACATGGGACAGCGGGGCACAGAACTGGTTCAGAGATAGGCAGAAGTACCGTTAAAAGTAATCATCATCCAGGCTAGCTTCTGGAGGAGGGGCTGACATTCTCCATACTGGTTCCGTCTCTGGCTATCTGGTGAACCCAGTGAGACGCACTGCATTGTTTGGCTCTCAAAAGTAAAGAAAAGTACACTATATTGCCAAAAGTATTTGCTCACCCATCCAAATTATTGGAATCAGGTGTTCCAATCACTTCCATGGCCACAGGTGTATAAATTCAAGCACCTAGGCATGCAGACTGTTTTTACAAACATTTGTGAGAGAATGGGTCGCTCTCAGGAGCTCAGTGAATTCCAGCGTGGAACTGTGATAGGATGCCACCTGTGCAACAAATCCAGTCGTGAAATTTCCTCGCTCCTAAATATTCCACAGTCAACTGTCAGCTGTATTATAAGAAAATGGAAGTGTTTGGGAACGACAGCAACTCAGCCACGAAGAGGTAGGCCACGTAAACTGACGGAGCGGGGTCAGCGGATGCTGACGCGCATAGTGCGAAGAGGTCGCCAACTTTCTGCAGAGTCAATCACTACAGACCTCCAAACTTCATGTGGCCTTCAGATTAGCTCAAGAACAGTGCGCAGAGAGCTTCATGGAATGGGTTTCCATGGTCGAGCAGCTGCATCCAAGCCATACATCACCAAGTGCAATGCAAAGCGTCGGATGCGGTGGTGTAAAGCACGCCGCCACTGGACTCTAGAGCAGTGGAGACGCGTTCTCTGGAGTGACGAATCGCGCTTCTCCATCTGGCAATCTGATGGACGGGTCTGGGTTTGGCGGTTGCCAGGAGAACGGTACTTGTCTGACTGCATTGTGCCAAGTGTAAAGTTTGGTGGAGGGGGGATTATGGTGTGAGGTTGTTTTTCAGGAGCTGGGCTTGGCCCCTTAGTTCCAGTGAAAGGAACTCTGAATGCTTCAGCATACCAAGACATTTTGGACAATTCCATGCTCCCAACTTTGTGGGAACAGTTTGGAGCTGGCCCCTTCCTCTTCCAACATGACTGTGCACCAGTGCACAAAGCAAGGTCCATAAAGACATGGATGACAGAGTCTGGTGTGGATGAACTTGACTGGCCTGCACAGAGTCCTGACCTCAACCCGATAGAACACCTTTGGGATGAATTAGAGCGGAGACTGAGAGCCAGGCCTTCTCGTCCAACATCAGTGTGCGACCTCACAAATGCGCTTCTGGAAGAATGGTCAAAAATTCCCATAAACACACTCCTAAACCTTGTGGACAGCCTTCCCAGAAGAGTTGAAGCTGTTCTAGCTGCAAAGGGTGGACCGACGTCATATTGAACCCTATGGATTAGGAACGGGATGTCACTTAAGCTCATATGTGAGTCAAGGCAGGTGAGCAAATACTTTTGGCAATATAGTGTATTTTGAGTTATTTGGTAAATCCATGTTTGGTGGAACTAACAACCAGCAGACTCAGTGGGGAGGGTTGATGAATTATCAATTCTCGTTGCCAAACTGTACTGGTTTACATCAGTTTTGTTCTTTTTTTTTTCACCTAAAAAATTGCTTTGAAAAGAGTCAATCATTCAATATTTATACCCATATTTGTTCATAAGCATAGTGAACACAGTAACATCATCTGCTATAATGTTTGCTGCTCTGGCCTTTATAAATAAACCGCTGACTAAAAAGAAATTAAGGTTTTTATTGCACTTCCATGATGTTCATCATTTTATGTGGTCTTTTTTAAAGAACGTTATGCTCCTGTTTCTTTACTTCAAGTAGTGAGAAAAAATGTATAGTCAGTGATGGATTTGACTGCTAGGAGGGATTGAGTTGAGTGCAAGGTCAATGAAGCATTATGTTTAGTTTTCCTGCTTATTAATGACAAAATGCCCTTTTTTTTCCTTCCAGAGCCACCATGGCCACTGCACCATATAACTACTCCTACATTTTCAAATACATCATCATCGGTAAGTGACGTGATCACAGTAACAGGCCTTGTACAATTATCCAGGAGTTATTCGAGTTAATGCTTAAGATTGTTGGTTATATTCATACCTTTTAGCTGTTCTTTGTATAAACTTAAAATTGAATAAACATTGATTATTGTTAAATATGCTTCTAATTTAGCATCTCAGTGATAAACAATTAGCTTCACTGTTTGTCACCTTGCCATCTTCTTGAGGTGCAGTTTATTTATACAATAAAATAGACTTGATGTAAATGTATTACTTTGTTAAATAACTACAAGTAGCAAAAATGAATCAAATCAAACTGCTGATGCAGTACTTGATTGCTACAGTTGGATACACAGACCAAAGGAGGGTAAAAATGTGCAAGTTGTTGCAAAATATAAGGTTTTACATCTAAAAAACATTGAATAAATCAATGTCTCTTTCCTTCCTAGTCTGTTTGCTTGTCTCTTAAGACCCCATGAAATGTTAAGTGTTTTAACTGTTGTATGTTGCCAACACTGCAGGCTTGAATAAAGAAACGATTACTCCTCTGTTTCCTTTGTTGACCTGAGTTTCTCTGCACGTCTCTCTCAATAGGGGACATGGGGGTAGGAAAGTCCTGTTTGCTTCATCAGTTCACAGAAAAGAAATGTAAGTACTGGCCCAATTTTTAACTCCGCTGTGTGTCTTTGTGTGCACCTCAGTGTTTGCAAGGTTGCCAGATATCTCTGGAGTGTCTAAATGGCTTTAGATTTCTTTCTATGCCAGCGGATGCCTGTGGCAAAGAAGATGAATGGTAGCTCAACAGTGAGAGTCTCTTCTCCTGTGTATGAGCCAGCTGCAGCCTCCCATTACCATTCAGCTCAGTCGTGTTTAGTGCTGCTATTAAAAAGCCAGATGATGTGTTCCTCATTCATGTCTATAATCACATCCTGGACAAATTCACACAAAGGTGAAAGGTATTTTTTATCTTTGAAAAAGGTGTTCAGTCATTTGAAGTAAAATTCAGTGTAAAATTGAGTTTTTCTGCCTTGTGCATATTATTCTTCACAGCAGAAATTATTTCAAAATCTTACATTTGTCCTCAAATTTTACAAAAGGTCCAGTTAAATTTGTTATGCATAAGATTATATTGA
This sequence comes from Cyprinodon tularosa, assembly GCF_016077235.1. Taxonomy (NCBI): domain Eukaryota; kingdom Metazoa; phylum Chordata; class Actinopteri; order Cyprinodontiformes; family Cyprinodontidae; genus Cyprinodon; species Cyprinodon tularosa. The sequence goes on from NW_024038602.1 coordinate 712,125, forward strand.
ACCCTGGAATGTAAGATTTAAAAGATCATAAAATGTGAGTCAGAGAAAAAGGTCCCTCTGGTTGCATAAGACCTTAGCTGTTGGTCACCACTCCCTTTTAACAGAGAATAACGTCAGGTCTAAAGCAGAGAGGAAAGGTCATCTGGCTGAAGGTTGAGGGGACAGGAAGCATTGGGCTTCAAAATATAACTGAGTTGTTTTTAAAAAAAGAACTAGAAATCAATATGTTTAAAATGATCTAATTGCTTTATTGAAAACAGAAACGTTTTTCCTTAGTCTTCTGAAAGAAGTTAATTTGATTTTATTCTGATTTTTATCTATCACATTTATTTTGCGACCATGATAATTTCCCCATGATCGTCTTTCAGCTAAGGATTATGGAGGACCTAGAGAGTCGCTGAAAAATAAAAACAGCCACTTCAAATATAACATTTAAATCATGCAATTTGAAGTCCAATTTGAAAATCTTTTTTCTAATTGCACATTTTACATTGAATTTTAAAGTGGAATTGAATATTTTTATTTATTAATTCTTAAATAAAATACTGGAATTAAAAATTTATTTTTAAATCCAATTCCAAATAAAGATTTTTAAACCAAAATTCATAAATCTGATTATATATACCTTTCCTAATCACACATTCAAAAAGACGATTCCTTATTCCATTTTCCTTTTCAACCTCCTTTTTCAAATCTTTTATTTTGCATAAACTGCTCCATTTGCCTTTCTTGTTACCCTTTTGGTCCCTGTGAAAACTGAAAACATGTTAAGCCAATCACAGTTGCTACTCAGATATAACCAGCTCTCATTGGTTAGACTGCCACACTTTGTTCACAAAGTAACCAATAAGAGAGCTAGTTATATCTGAGACAGAACAGTGATTGGCCTAACTGGTTTTCAGGGTTACAGAAAAGGTTAATGGAGTGGGTAACCGCGTATTTAGAAAATCCTTAAATTGCATGATTTAAATGTTATATTTGAAATGTCTATTTTTATTTTTCTGGGATTTTCTAGGTCCTCAATAAAACATATGTTTAAAGTCCAAGCTTAAATTGTACTAAATTATAAAAAATACACAATTTTATAATTTTTATCATGTTTTCATACCTTCAAAATAAGTTTCCTTATAGAGTTTCTGTAAATGTGTTGAACACCGACAGTGATAAAAAAAAAAGTGAAGATGCAGAATAAATTGATTTCACTTTGGCCTTTCTTGCTGTCTAGTTATGGCAGACTGCCCTCATACAATCGGTGTGGAGTTTGGTACGAGGATAATCGAGGTGAGCGGACAAAAAATCAAGCTGCAAATCTGGGACACAGCAGGACAGGAGCGCTTCAGGGCAGTCACCCGCTCCTACTACCGCGGGGCCGCAGGGGCACTTATGGTCTACGACATTACCAGGTAAAAATGCAAAGTTTACGTCATGTTCGTCTTTGAGGATGTGGGCAGCAGCAGATAAATACCAGTCTCTCCTTCACCCTCAGAGTTTATATTGTATCTTGGGTATGTCAAATAGCATGAGGAGAGTATATTCAAATTGATGAGGAAAGCCTGTTATTTGCCTTTAATTTGGGAAGATGCTGCACAAGGCTGCAAATAATAAGAAATTATTCTCGTTCTGATGGTTCTATTTATCTAATGTACAAAATGAGAGCACGTTTGTTTATCGTTGCTGCTGCCAATGTATAGATGTGCACTTCCTGTAATCAAAGGGTGTGGCTTGTGAGGACTAGATGTTATCATGTTTTCTCTTTTTATTGTTTCCTTAGTCCAGATCAGTTTAGAGAGAACTGTGTTTAAAAGATAAAGAAATCAGCATACATGTTGCATTAAGCTGCTTCTGTCAAACCCTCTAAAAGATTTTGAAAATAACCGTAACCTCAAACTCGTGCTCTGAAGCTGTTCATATGGTGCACCTGCTGCTGCTGCTGCTGTGTTCTCTCTGTGCAATAGCTGGAGATTACGCTTCGACTTGCTGTCATAGTAACGCCCTGTCCGTGTTGTTGTCCTGCAGGCGAAGCACTTACAACCACCTGAGCAGCTGGCTCACTGATGCCAGAAACCTCACTAACCCCAATACTGTAAGCATACAGACATATTTCACAATTAAATCGCTGTTTTCTGTTATATCTCAATTTCCAAGATCAACCATTATTTCTTAATCTTGCAGCCAAAATTTTCCTTAGTCACTCCATCTTCTCTACCATTTAGTTTCCCATCTTTTTTTTAAAAGAACTACAGTCCCTGTTACCTAACTAGATTTTTCTTGGCAAACTTGATTAGCTCTAAATCATCCAGCTCACCATCAAAGGAGCAAAACAGGCCTTCTTCTATTCCAGGCTTCTGACATATATCTTGAGTTATCGAGCATGATGGGAAGCTTACACTGCTTTGCACAGAAATTGCCACTATAATGTTTTTCATACTTACGTTAATAGTTTAATCACAATTTTATTAAGATTTTAAATCATTATCAAAGGCAAGTTTTATAATCCATGTAAGAAATAGCAAAACATAAACCCCATTGATGTAAAAAGGACGATATATTCTTCTAAATGCATAAAATTTTAGGTCAGCACATTTCAATGGGTTTTATATGTTTAATGCATTTTAATTTTTCCTGAAATTTCTTGTATTGCCAGCAATAGAGCCCTGGTTTTGTGTAAACACACTTCCTTTCTTTATCTAAATCATAAAGCTGCTTTTAGTGTGAGTGGTTAAAAAATGCGACTTCATGCTGTGTAAATGTAATTTCTAAACATTAGGTTATAATTATCTTTAGCAGCAATTAAATTGTGACACCAAACATTTTTTTCTTTCCAAGAAGTTGTTTCTAGAGACAAAGGTCAGTACGTTAGAGATCTGATGATAGTACAGCAGCTAGGCAGTCTGCCCCAAATGTTCCTGATCTCTGACGTTCTCCTAGTAGATAAGTAAAGTTCAGTCTTCCGGTATTTATCTGTGTGAGATTTGTGCCTGACTGAAATTACCGGCTAGATCGCCTAACGCTGCTTCTTCCTGAATCGTTAGGTCATCATTCTCATAGGAAACAAAGCGGACTTGGAGGCCCAGAGGGATGTCACATATGAGGAAGCAAAGCAATTTGCTGAAGAGAACGGTGAGCTGCACATCCCTGCCACATGTTCCATTGGAACCCTTAGTTGAGCGATGTTATGAGTTTTGATCAGAGGAATTTCAAGTAAATTTTCCAGTTTTGAGGCTTCAAATATCTTCTGTTCAGTTTCAAAGTAAATTTATATTTCATCCAGAAATGACTACAATTGACTTTCATTGGATACTGTTGCTTTTAAAGAAGAGAGGATAATGAGCTGATTTCATAATGGGATGAAAAAGAAATTAGCTGGTGAATGTGGGAGTGCATTTTAATGACTTATCGTTTGTTTCTCAGGTTTATTGTTTCTGGAAGCCAGTGCAAAAACGTAAGTGACGACCACCATAAGGTGTCGGCTCCTGCATCATACAGGGCCTTGCAAAATATGTATATATTTACACCTCTTGTTGTCACATCACAACCTCAAACTTTGGCGCAGAAGGTAGTTTGTGATTCTGAAGTGCAAGGAAAACTATACATGGTTTTAAATCTTAAAAAAGGCCCTGTGTTGGTTTCCTGCTCCCAAGTATATAAATGCAATTTGTTAGCTGCCAGTTTTTGTTTGTACAAGTGGCTTTTTTTCACAGCAGTCAGACAGGAAAAGGAGATGTAGTTAAGGAAATGAATCCTACGTCAGACACACAGTGTCCTCTCTGTTGTAATCCTCTGTGTTATGTAGGAGAGCAAAGGGGGTTTAATACAAATGCATGCTATCAGTTAGGGAATTTATTCATAAAAATATACTGTAAACCATGTATTGTTTTCCTTCCCCTTCACAATTATGATCTACTTTGTGATGCTGCAGCACATAAACTTGTTTTTGGTTGCGATATGATAAAATTGACAACATTTTAAAAGAGCCAGCTATTGCGTTCTTGGACTCATAGATGTAATTTTCCTCTACAGAGGTGAAAATGTTGAGGACGCCTTCCTCGAAGCTGCTAAGAAAATCTACCAGAATATCCAAGATGGCAGCCTGGACCTAAACGCCGCCGAGTCAGGGGTGCAGCACAAGCCCTCAGCACCTCAGGGCGGTCGACTAACCAGTGAACCCCAGCCTCAGAGGGAAGGTTGCGGCTGCTAATGACCAAGCAACCCCCCCCCCCCCCCCCCCCCCCCGCGCCTTTCCTCCTTTCTGTTCTGGCTGGGCTCCCTCCCTCAAGCAAACCCCTTCTTTCCATCCATTCCAACGCTTTCGTACGTTCATCCCTCACTGTTTCAGGAGCTGCATGAGAGCTGGGCTGGGGAGGAAAAGAAGGGCAAACATCGACTTAAGCCAGACTGAGCTGGGCTACGTGGACTACATCTCTCCCTCTGTCTATCTCTGTCTCACTTCCCTCCCATCTGTGTCTGGCAACGTTCAGCCTAACCCCCCCCCACCAGTAGGAGTGTAGATGGCACCAGGAGTCTCACTGATCACTGACACCTTAGTGTTCAGCTGATAGTGGTGAAATGCGCACACTGCAGAAGTTTCACATGCCCCTTGTCAGTTTTGTATAAATTAAATCTGAAATTTAAACCCCAAACTCTTCAAATGCACGTTTTATGATTTTTTTTACTTTATGCAAATAGGTTTACTTTTCAGTGAGGGAAGAAGGTAAGAGAGATATATTTATTAAGCAGACACACACAAAAGAAATTCAGACAGAAATTCCTGGCAAAGTGTTAAGTTATAAAATCCCTGCATTGTTTTTCTTTTGGGGTGTTTGATTTAAGTCGGCATTAGATTTCATTTTAAGTCATTGACTTGCTCAGCTTTCCCTAATGCATCAAACCTTCAAAACTCTCCCATCACTGTCAACACGTCTTAACCAGCATCTGTTATTGTTGCCTTATCGGAACACTTTGTTTTGTTTTTTTTATGCTACCACCGGCTTCACACAGAATCAATAAATTAGCTCTTACATTTTGTTAGAAAGTAAAAACAAATCTCCCTTTTCTTAAAGCTGCACTGAAGAAGTGGTCTGTTTATCTGGACAATTGTTGATGCCTCATATAACCAACACAAAGCAGCATGCAACCCCCCCCCCCCCCCCCCCCTCTTGACACATTAAGTTGTAAAACAAAGAAAAATGTTTTTATTTCCTTAAATTACATTATTTCTGTAACATAGAGGTTCCCTGACTGAACAGCTGTATATATATTGCTTCTTAACTGCTGGTGATAACCTTGCTACTGTACTTTGGTTTAAAGAAAGTTATCTGCCAAGATCTGTACAGTCGGTGTGCTAGTGGGTTGCCTGTAATTCATGCTTTGGGAAATTCTGTAACATAGTTTCTATTAATGTGTGTAAAGGACAAACCCAGACGAGTCCCCGCCCCACCACCATCCACCCTGTCTGCACACTACCAAGTTAGCCGGTACACTGAGGGGGGAGGCAATCCGGTTTGAGATATTCAGATTTTATTTATTTCAAACTTTAGAGTCATGTCTGTACAGATTAGACACCGGGGCATGTTTGTGTTAGTCTGCTTCATTTTCCCCACCCCCTGCGTCTCTGTATTATCTTTTTTGGGCTGCAGGGATTGGTTTATATTTCTGGATTTGGTGGGCTTCCTTGTCCCCATGTCCCGCCTCTTTGCAGTTTGAGTGACCACTTCCTGCTTCGTCTGTCCACAAGTTAAAAAAAAAAGGAAAAAAATGGCAAAACTAGTAAATATGTATACATTTTTAAGAAGCTGTGCTAACATTTAAATGCGTTCTTTGCGTGTATATGATTTTAAAATGTTGACATTTCGATTTTAATGATAAAATACTCTAGTCAGAAAAATAAATTATACATAACCTGAATTTGTATGTGTGCTTCTTGGCTTGAATTAATTAAAACAAGATGTGTCTGTTTTCTATATCCTTTTGAAATACAGAATATAAAAAATATATGAACGAGATGAACCATATTAGCTTAGGATAGGAAACCATAAAAGAGTCACACCCAGATTTCCATTTCAAGTAGCTTTTGTATTTTTACTGCAACAAAAATTGCACCCAGGTTAGAAAGGAAGAAACAGTTACAAATAGAGGCCAAACTTTTACAAAATGTGTGATTGAGGCTTGGACACAAAAGTAGAGTAGTGGTATGTTTGGTAAAAAGGAGGAATTAACAAAAAGCAATAATGACGGTACCATTGAAGTCAAGGCCAGAAGCTGTGACTTTTGTCCAAAGGCTTCGCAGTCAGGCAGGGCACAAAGGTAAAAACGATTACAGCACAAACACCGAAAATGTTCCAGGAGATTCCGACAACTGGAGGGAGGGGGGATTAAAACATTAAGGTGGAATTTCATGGTTATTATGGTTCCCCCCCTTTCAGTCATTTTGAGACAGCAATTGACAGACGGGTTAACGTTTTAGTCCAGTGTTTCCCAAGGGGGTATTTTTTCTTTTTGGGAGCGGAGGGCCTCTGCAGCCATCCCTCATGTCTTTGGAGCAGAGGCCTGCCAGGGAAACACCAAGCCAGTGTGTTGCATCCTGTTAACTGATCTAACAGCATGCAGCAGCAAGGCCAAGGCTGCTACTGATGGCTTATTTATTCACTGGCACAGAGAGGAAAGGATTACATCAAAATAATACATAGAAAATCAAAAAGGAAAGGTCCAGTCTGAGGAAAACTATACAAAAGGAGAAAAATCCACTAGGATGCAGATCTTGCAGCCCAGATCCATTTTTTTTGGTACTGCAAACATTTATATCCAAAGAACAAAACCACAACCACACTCAAGCATATGGAATAATTCAACCAAAGCCATACAGACACGTTTACCGCCTACACAGCCTCACATGTACTTGTTAAGGCTCTAAATGTTACTGTAGTGAAAGGGAGGAAGCAAAAGGAGACTTTAGGCTCATTCTCCTCGTGTTGTTACTTTATGGCACGAATGGCTGCAAATACTTCAAAAAGCACCAATACAAAATAGACAGCAACACAGTTTCATCTGTCGGCAAACGATCGGTGACGACTGATCAATAAAGTAAAAAAAAAAAAAAGGACGGTTTTTCTCTATTTCTAAAGCTGAGAACAGAAAAACCAACTGGAAATGTTTTCAAAGGCAAGTTAAGCTAATTGTCACAGCAAATGACTTAAATTCAGATTAAATCAAATATTGGAGGCCAGTTTTATGATGGTGTTAAGTGATAAGGGGGCAAAAAAATTAAATATGTAAGACATGGTTAATTCAAAGATGATTGATGTAGAGTTGGTCCACAGCCTAATTAGGGCTAAGATGACAATGTTCATATATAGTTACGGCTTTCTGACAAACATCCTCACTGTTTCCTTTGAGTCCATCATTGAAACCACAGGAATAAGCGAGTGGGACAGTAATGTGGCGTCATCCTACGCTGCTCCTCTTCATCACACCCCACCCATCAGGCACATCTCAGAGGGTCAAAGTTCGTATCGGTTTCCCATTGAGGCGCTACCTCTGAACAATGTCACTGATCTCTTTGACAGACGACAGCAGCTTACTAAAGTCCTGCTGCGCGTTAGCGCCCCCTGTAGCCGAAGGACAGATCTGGAGCTCGCGCAAACTGCTCTCGAGCTTGGTGATGGCCTCGCGAAAAGCGAACTTGTTCCTCATCTGCTGGATGGAGTCGACGTAGCTCACGCAGTATTTGGACAGGTTCTTCCCGGCCTCCAGCACGCCGTTGTGGCTTCCCGTTTGCTCCGATATGCGGGAGATGGCCGTGCGGAGCAGCTCGGCTCCCTCCAGGACCATCTCACGGGTCACTGCTGAATAGGGTGTGCGCTCGCTGCCTTGGCGCGGGGTGGTTTTGCGGAGGGAGGATCGGGTTCTTGCAATAGGGGTGAAAGCTGATATGTTCTGATCGGCAGGCGGGCCGCCTCCCTGGATTTGGCTGGAAAGAGAACTGGTCACAGAATTAGCGGATGCTGAGGCTTTTAGAGTTGGAGGTTTAGAGCCCAAAGGCCCCTTTTTGGATCCCTCGCTGATGGGCGAGCGGGATTGGTCACTAGCAGCAGATGTATGGGGGGGGTCTGTAAAGGAAGGAAGGCCTTTAGCTTTCACGTCTGAAGGGGAAGATGAAGGGGATGATGAGGGGAATTCTTGAGTCGGGCTCCGGGGGATTTTGCCCGATTTAAGTCCGGTGGGTGGTGGTGGTGGAGCGGGCTTTGGCTTCTGTATCTTACTTCTATCCCTGAATGATGAGGGTTCCACAGTATGCTTGTTCCTGCGGGCCCTACACTCCTCGCCTGCTGCCCCCAAGGCAGGAAGAATGTTAGCCTTCAGAAGTTCTGCCTGGAGGGCGCAGGTCTTGGAGGCCTCCTGCCCGCTCACTCCTGGTCTCTTGACCACTTTAGGTGTCGATGCTTGTGGACTGGAACCAGGGCTGGGATCAGTGTCTTTACCCAGGAAGGAAGTGGAAACATCTGGCGATGTGTTAAGACGTGGAGGGGGGGTCAGGGTGCCCGTTCGACGGGCGTTCTCTCCTTTCTGCTCATTGGTCCTCTTTCGCGGTAAAGCAGGCTTCCCTCCTAATGTGCTGGAGTCAAAGTGACGCTGGCCCAAATCTCGGGGTAATGTCACAGACTTCCATTCGGTGCCGTCTCGACCGTTGGACACGATGGGGGACCAGAGGAAACGGTTGGAACTGGAAAGACCGTCCTCCTCACTGGGTGGCGTCGTAGCCGGCTTGCTCCCCGGGCCTGGCACTGCAGGGGGGCCCTTCTTACGAGGGAACAAAGGTCCTGGGTAGCTGGGAGTCCCGCTGTTGATCCCTCCGGCACCGTTGTTACCTCCCAAGAACTTTGAGGATTCGACACCATGCGTGGTGTCATTCAGAGACAAAGATGTACCATTGTTGAAGTTGTCACTGTCTCGTAGATCAGGAGTCACTCCTCTCCTTTCAATAGTTATATCTGCCTCTCTGAAAGAGGAGCTTCGCTTGGGTGGAGCTGGAGCGTTCCTTTTCTTTATCTTGATGCGGCTGAGAAAACTATTGCCTCGGGTTTTGTCCTTGTCTTTGGGGATTAGGCGGTCATCTTCATTTAGGTTATTGTCCAGCAGAGGGCGCTCTTTCCTTGGTAGCATTGGTGATGACACACCCACCTCCAGTTCAACAGGGTCTGAGGAGCAGAATAAAGGGCGAGATTTTATGTAACAGATTATAAAACCAAAGGATTATGGGTGGTTCTCTACGGAAACCGAGAGCGGTCGTTTCCCTCAGATACTTTTTCCACTGTTAAGTTAATTTTTTCATTATCTTAAGATAACACAAGCTGTTTTCTCGTCATAACGAGATGATTGGATTTATAAGTATAAGTCAGGGCAGCCAATGTGAAATTTTTTAAATAATCCTGTTTTTAACTTTTAGGTAACGAGACGACGTTGTTGGTTTGATGATTTGCTTCCACTTCTGATTCATAAGCAGTTAGACCTATGCCTCCGGCGCCTTAGCGCCTAGTGTTACTTCTGTAACAGGTATAAGATGCATTAACCCCCAAAATGAGTCCAGATTAAAGTTTTTCATTAAAAAGCAGAGTTGTTTCTACTTTAACCCATGCAATCCAATTATCCACCACGACCTGACAATCAATGAAAAGAAATAGAAAAACTTATTATTTGCGCACAAGCGGTACCCCAACTTCATACTATGGTTACCGCAGGCATGGATGGACTGGAAATCCAGGGCTGTTGGCCAGCCTCGTTCATTATTCATACAGGTTAATCATCTCGTTATCTCAATAAATCAACAACTGTTTTCTTGTGATAACGAGATAGGTATGTCATTATCTCGAGAAAGCAAAGAAAAAAAAAAAGCAGAGTATGACCGCTCTCGGCTTCCATAGTTCTCTAACGGTTTACCAAAGCATATCTATAAAGTGAGCCTGGCTAACTCATGTTTATGCCTTCACCCCCCTTTAGTCTGATGACCTGAAGGAGATTCAGGTGCAGGTAATTTAATAAATTGTACTGAAATACCAACCTAAACATTAATATAGCAAATTAAATTGAGAAAAACTTAAACCTTGATTTTAAAAATACCAAAAATTATGATCAACAATTAAAAGTAATTTAAATAAACAATTTAAATTTAATTACTTTAGTAATGCGTTTTAAAACATTTTATTTGGGTAAGAAATTTGACAGGATTGATTTCTCAAGAAAACTTGAATGTCAGTAAGAAAGAAACCAATAAGAAAATGCAGTTAGTGTGACCTATATCTCTATTTAAGTTAAATAAAAACTGAAAAGAATAAAGGAATGAAATTATTTTGTGGCTTAATGAATAACCAACAAGCATGAAGAGCACAGACTGTGGCTGTAACCCACCCGGACTGTCTCTGTTCCGGTTTTCCATGTTCTTATGGAGCGTCCTGGTTTTGGTCGGCAGTTCTGGAGCCTGTTGGATGGAGCCTAAAGTTGTCTTCTTCCCCTTCTTTCCCAACTCCTTTTCAACTTCTATTATTTGGCAATAAAAAAAAAGAAAAAACATGAAGTATTAGGCTTTGAAAAGCAAACAACAGAGGATCACCAGGGCTTAAGATAATGGAGAAGGCAGCACTGACCATCAGAGATGCTGGACTCCTGGAACATGGTTTCGAAGGCCTGATGTGTTTCAGCAAATGATGGCCGTTCTAAAGGGTTCCACCGCCAACCTGAGAGAAAGGAATCGGAAACCTCAGATAGAATTTTTTTTTTTATAAAATCAGGTTTATGGTGTTCTTGTCGTACTCACAGGCTCTCATGAGTTCATAGACCTTCTCAGGACAGCCTTCTGGTCGTTCCATTCGATAGTCTCTTTGCAGCAGCTCGTAGACCTGGGACAAGTCAATGCCAGGGTAAGGAGACATGCCATAAGTGGCGATCTCCCACAGCAGCACCCCAAACGCTAACAAAAAAAAATAAAAAAAATCATTATACTATAGATGATTCATTCCAAAGTAACAACATAGGTAAATGAACCTACCCCAGACATCAGACTTTATGGAGAATGTGTTATAGGCCAGACTCTCAGGAGCAGTCCACTTGATGGGGAACTTGGCACCAGCGTGAGCCGTATATGTATCTCCGGTCATTAACCTGCTCAAGCCAAAGTCTGCAACCTTCACCAGGTGGTTCTCCCCAACCAAACAGTTCCGGGCTGCCAAGTCCCTGCACAATAGAACCAACAAAGAACCAGAAGCTGTTTTAGAGAAGGAAATGAAAACAATCCTTAAACTAAAGAATAACGGCAGGCAACATGCTGCAAATAAACTGAAAGTTGAAAACAGATTTCCGTCCTCTGTTCTGCTTTGGAGCTGGATTTCAACATATGTTTGGCTCAGTACAGAGTCACAAGCTGAGTCCTGAAAGGCTCCAGAATTTAAGTGCAGTTTCCAAACATTAAATACATAAATCATTGCATGCAGTTTCTAAAAGAGCGTGTTAAAGATGCCAGGACTATTACAACAATGAACTCTCTGTGATGCAATAAGATAAAGAATAACTTCTTTATTTAGTACTTTACCAATGCTCTTTTTTTCTTTCCTTTTTGATTGTGATGCAGCTAAAAACAACTCCAGACAGTGGTACTCAGATTATAGGCACCTGTGTATAAAGTTCTTCTTCTCCAAGTACTCCATGGCAGATGAGATCTGTGTGGCCATGTAGAGCAGCACCACAGCGTTGACCTCCTCTTTGTTGCAATCCCTCAGGTAGTCCAGCAGGTTCCCATGGGTCATGAACTCTGTGATGATGTAAAACGGTGGCTCGCGTGTGCAAACACCTGGGAGGATAGAAATCAGCATTGAATCTGGTTTAACGTTTTCCTACAGAAATTTCAAAAATGTACGCCTGCCACATCTAAAACATTATTTAAGTCTTTCTAGGACTGGAAAATAGAGCTGATATAAACCACATACTTCTAAATTTTGTTTGATACCATATAATTTTAATAGATATTAAAAGAAAAATGTAAAAAGCCTCATGGATTACACAGAATGACCACAACAAATGTCAGTACTAGTTTATGACAATCCTACAATGTAGCATTTAAACTAGACAATTCCCCAAAATGTCAGTCAGCGTAATCAGAAGTTTCATATTACTGTTATTATTAAAATTATATTGTGTGATGTTATACTAATATGAAATTACTGTTCAAACCTATTTCTTTCCTGTTGAATCTTTACTAGAATTCGCAGAGTTTGTTCCAAATCTGAAATGGATATTTATGGTTTTCTCCCTTTGTGCTTCTTTTCCATAAAAGCAAAACAAGGTTGACGGTTTGCTCCAAGTTAGCCGCAGATCTCTGCAGCTTCTCAGAATATCTAATCCTTCTGGAGAGCTTCTCTGGTTAATAATCTTAATGCAGACCCTTTCAGTTCAGGTTAACATCCATTATTTATTTATTATTTTAATTGATGAATTCATTGCTTCTAAGTGAGACATTCAAAACCGTGGATATCTCTCTATCCCAATCTTTCTGGTGTGATGCTCTGTCTTCATGTTCGTAGCATTTTCTAGCACGCATCTATGGTCTTCAAGCACAACTGAAGCTAAACGGAGATTAAAACACCCATAAGTTTAATAAAACCATGAAGGAACTGGTTAAATTTTAGTTTAGGATCATTGTACCTAAAACAGCAGGCTGACTTCCTGCCGTGTTTGTGCGTTTACAAATGCACAACAATCTATCTTGTACTACTCCCTCCATAACAATATGAAAAAGACACAAAATGGGCCAACCAATCATGTTGCAGCATTATGGATTAAGGCGGGACATGTATATGTGTTGAAAGCAAGAGGTGCTGAGCCCATAGCGGAACCAAAATAAACATCTTTCCATCAGTATCTATGATTATAGGTTTGAAAGAGAAACATAAAAGCTTCCGCTCTTGTTGTTTCTCATGGCATCTGCTGCCATTTCATCTGTTACGCTGATTGGCTAAAACCAATCTGGTTCTAGGTGTTGCTTCTAATCAGCTCAGAAAGCTCCTGAATGTTAGTGGTACACATTATTAATCTGGATTACCAGGTTACATTCAACCCTCCGCTTCACAATTGTCTACTGTGTTGTGTTGGTCTATCAGTGTCACACTTCAGTCTGCTTCAGTAACAATGTGGACATGTTAGCTGGTTAACTGATTTCTAAACGCACCTAATAGCTGCACCAGGTTGGGATGTTTAATCTCCTTCATAACTGCAGCCTCCTTAAGAAACTCCTCCACCTCCATTGTGTCCTCCTATAAGTTTGTTGCAAAAAATAAAAAATGAAGTTAGAAATTAGGTGTAGTTCCACCTCTGTGACAGCAGATGGCGGCATTATTCAGCCTAATCCAACATTTCTATCTGATAACCTCCTAATATTTGATGCTTGAGATTGTTTCTTCTCACCTTAAGTGTTTTGACAGCCACAGTGAGGTTATACTTCTTCCAGACACCTTCATACACCTCCCCATACTGGCCCCCTCCCAGTTTGTGTTTCATGGTGATGTCAGTTCGCTCCATTTCCCACTTGTCGTAGTTGGGAGAAACTCCATAGATGGTGGGTTTGTTGCGCTTTGGTGCCGGGTAATGCAGTGTGGTGATGAGGCCGTCCTGCACGGTGGAGTGGTGGTGCACCAGCTCCGCCAGCGTGTTGAAACGGCTCTCTGACGACACGTAGAGCTGAGTGGGAGGAACATTTTTTTTACATCTGAGTGCAGGGATGTGCTTATTTTTTAAAGCCAGAACAAAAGGCAGTTATGTAACGTAAAGAAAATATTTTAGAAAAAGAAAATGAAAGTAGACTTGAACTTCATCAAGTTTCTTTACTCTATACCAGCAGCTAAACACACTGAGTGGAAACATTGGGTGAAGCTGGAAACAGTTATATCTGGAAAAGTTAGATTGTGCTTCGTTCCAAGCTTTGAAAGACATTCATCAGGAAGTTGGTGGACAGACATGTTTTGGTCAGGGCTCAGCGGACAGACTTTTCCATTATTCCACTGTTGCATAATACTAAAAATAGTATCCTTGAGCATGACTTGAGTGCATAAATTAAGGGAATACAGAGGAACAAAAAAAACACATTAAACTGCCAACCTGAGTGGCTGATGATGTAATCTTCAGTTACTGGGGAAATCCATCATGGCAGATCTCTCATTTTCAGCTCAGAGAGATGAAGGAAAACCTTGTGCATGTGCCCTATTCTCTCCATCAGTGCATTTTTTGAGCATACATGCTTTGCTACACTTGCATGTCTCAATAAGGGGGTAAGAATCAGAGTCAGGCTTTGTGTTTTTGCTGCTCCATACATGAAGCGCGGTCGTGGTCAGAGGTATTTTGGTCATGAAGCCAGCTCACCTCTCCTCGTCACAGAAAGGAGGATGATACAGGCTGAAAATTTTCTTTTTCCACCCAGAGATCCGTCGAGCAATTCATTTCCCAAAAAAATACCCTGAGATTTCCCAAACAAATTTAACAAATGTACACCATATACTCTATTTAATTAGACAAAATGGAGCTTCCTGTTTCTTTTTGTTTTCTCTTCATAGGACTTTCATTTCCAGAGGCTTTTAGCAAGTCTTTTTTCACTCTAGTGACAGCCTTCCATACTAAAGGAAGCTGTTAGCAATACATGTAAGTCCTTAGTTATGGTCCATTTACTGCCTGAAAATTACACTTTCAGCTTCTCTGGCCAACCGCAGATCAGATATTATTCTATTCTAAATGCCAACATCTGGGTGCATCTTAAAACAGACGCAAATAATGAAAGCATTGATTTGAGCTTTCTTTGTGAGGTAATAATCTTTTGAATGTGGTTGTTATGAGAGGCGTTTGACGTTTAGAAAGTACAGGAGGGAGAGGTAAAGGACAGGACTGAGCAAGCAGGAGGCTGTTAAATCTTTCCTTTGTAAAAACTAAGTCGCTGTAAAAAGATCACTGTTTTTTGTTGTGACTGAGACCTGCTAGAAGAATAGCAATCACGTATTGAGCTTCCAGCTTGCATTGATTCTGACCAGTGTGAGGGTGAAAGGCATTAAAGCATTATGTCAGGCAGGGACATGTTAGATTTTAGGTGCTTTTTGTCGATAGTGCTATGAATCGAGGACTTTTTTACCTCCTTAGAGATTTATTCTGTTTTTGCGTTGTTTCAACACACTTTCTTTTTGGGAGGAAGCTGATTTCAATAACAAACAAATGTAAATAACAATTATTTTACTTACGGAAATGAATACCATTATTTCATTTCAGCCACACTATGGGACTTTTTAGTACTGACACTTCTGATTGGATTTAAATCCAAACTTTGAATGCGCAGGGCTCTATACGGTTGTAGTGCATGTGTTTCCACTGGTGCCCACCTTGCCATCTGAAGCAGTGTTAATCCTGTAATGGTAGACTCTCCCCTCATACCGCAGGGAGATGGACCTTTGTCCGGGGCTGCTCTCGCTCTCCCGGACCAGGAAGCTCCCGTTGATCCCCGAACTAAGCAGATACTCTGCGGCGTTGCGTGACACGGGGCCGTGGTACCAGCTGTGCTTCTCCAGGCTGTTGACTGGAGTGATGTAGTTGGACGGCACCCAACCTTGGCCATTTTTGGTCTGTGCCTCGCACCACTCCCCGTTGTGGTTGTAACCCAGCACACGCAACTTCTCCCCTGTTCAATCAGAAAGAGTAAAAAGGATAAAAAATATTGTACAAAATATGTTAAGATGAAGTCTGTTAAAGAGAAATTTTAATATTCTTGAGAAAACAGTGGAGTTGCTGGAAAACAAAGATGGAGGTTGTTCTTTTTTGCATCAGCAGAATAAAACGATTGCGTTATCTGATCTCCTGGCCAAACAAACCCTGATGCAACAGTGCACTTAAAGTTATGTTTTGTTAGAGACCTTCTTTGTTTACTCAAATGGCTACATTCCCTCCTTCCTTCCTCCATTTGTCTCTGTGATCCATCTGCAGCATTGTTTCACTGGAAGCTCAGTAGGAAAAAAAAATGTCAGAGAATTGTCAGGAAGTGAAATGAGGACAAAGAGTGTAGGAGAGAGGACTTAACACGGAGATTACTGGCAGTACTGAACCTCACGGACCAGTTATCTCTAACAGAGGGACTGATTGTTCTTCGGAAGACCAATACAAATGATAAACACAGGCAAACATTACTTAATCTATTATCACCAGGGTTCCTAAACACATTTTCTGTAAAACCCACAGCTTTCCAGAATTGGTTTTAAATTCATTCTAAAGTATGTTTTATTTTAGTTCAGCAGGAATGTCTTCCTGAGAACCTGCACTGACCAACTGTCTCCCATTTCCCCTCACATCCCAGTCCTCAAGGAAGGAACCAGCTCAGGGTTAAATGACTCCAGCACTGTTGCCATTACATCTGTGGTCATGAACTCCTCTGAGCAGCGGGGTGTTAAGGCATCTGAGGGACATCACAGGCAAACTGCAGGATCCCCTTTAATTTGCTCACTGGGGAAACAACTCGGAGCTCTGCTTCGTCCGGGACCACTTTAACCACCCAGGAACATCCGCCAGGATCCTGTTTGTGGACTTTGTTTTGAAGTGAGATGGTCCGCACAAGGACACTGTTCCCAAGAGGTTCAAGCAGGTTCTGTTATCTATTTTTTCCACTGTTCTAACATCTGTGTGATTTTTGCCGTCCAGAAAGCAGGACGGGTCC
This sequence comes from Cyprinodon tularosa, assembly GCF_016077235.1. Taxonomy (NCBI): domain Eukaryota; kingdom Metazoa; phylum Chordata; class Actinopteri; order Cyprinodontiformes; family Cyprinodontidae; genus Cyprinodon; species Cyprinodon tularosa. Next base: position 728,845 of record NW_024038602.1, read on the forward strand.
AAACTGTGACAGATAATTTGGCATGCAGAGTCTAACGTCTAACCTTCCCACTTCTAGGACCTGTACAGGTTTAGGGGTTTAAAAAAGGGGAGCTCAAATCACTGAGGACCCCATAAACAGATTTTACCTTCAGGTCGGAGCTACAGAGCCCTGTTTGTGAAAACGAGCTCTCTTTCCCAGTGTTGTCACTGATGAACACTTGACGGTCACTGTTAAATATGCCTATGTCAAAGCAACACCATGCATATTTTTACTTCTTAAAAATCATTGTTTACTTACCAAAAAAATAGAATTTTTTTCTATGAATCTGCATTTAAAATTTCAACTGATAGCAAAGTGAATCAGGTCAAATTCCTTGATATTCCAAGATTTTTTTCATACCAATCCAGACCTGAAGCAACTGAATCAAATTCCATACTTTTCTTTCTAGGTCTGAAAATAAAAACTCTGCAGTTTAAAAACACAAATCACACTGACCTTTAGTAATGCTAAGGGTGTTGTCACCACTTGCTACAAAGTCATAGAGTGCAACAAACAAGTTGGGGTCATTCTCGCTCGGTCCGGCCAACAGGTTCTCTTTGGAGTTCCAGCGAGCCGCTTCTGACAGACCCTGAGCCTCAAAATCTGGTCTCTGGAGAGCTTCTAGAAAAATACACAGAAAAAGAAATTATTCAGTCAAAATATTTACAAATATGAACAAATGCATGAAGAATTAACAGCAAAATAACAGCTGGAAAATATTTAGATCTGTATATTAAGCTATAATCTTGTGAACCCTCTTGGATAATGCCCAGAAAACACTCCTTTAATGTGCTTTTTCATCTTTTCTGCATCAGTCTCAGCTTCCCTCAAGTGTTTAGCCTTCTAAGAAAATCCCTAGCTGAGATGCTTCTATAGGATTAAACCTAATCTTGCCATCTTTAGTGTCTGTGAAACATGTAATTTCCTGAATTGTCCGTACTCGCTTAGAAGTTTCTGTAGGATCTACATTAAGCCATTGATATCACTTCAGACCATGAGCGTAAGACTTCACAAAGAGTTTCCTGGGAATATATAAAGTGGATCAGCATTAATTTCCTCATTAAGGTCACGTTCAGTAAAATGCTATAGATCATATTAATGTTAAAATCAACAAAACTATTGGATAACTAAAAAAATGAGAGAAAAAGGCTGACCACAGATTAGAAAGACACCCCACTGAACTGGTGTTCATTACCAACATGAGCAGTATAAGGCAGGGTTTTCGTCTTATAGTACTATGACTACGCAATTCACTACTTTTGCTCCTTAGCTTAACAACTCTGATGCTACACAGGACCCTGTAAGCATTAAAACGGGTTATAAACTATTGAAATCCTGGTTTTTCATTCCATTTATCATCAAATACAAACACACTGAAAAGAAACAGTCAGTCAATGAAAAAAGGACAATGGAAACCTAAGATTCAAGTACATTTTAGAGTATTGTAGAAATAATGGACACTTATAGGAGACAGCCTTCATGAAGTCTTTGTTCTTTATACATCCAGATCTTTGATCGGACTGATATTAAAAATAAAATTGGGGTAAAGAAACCAGCCACAAAACTGTCATTCTTTTTTATCCCCTAAACCTCATCAATGACAGAAAATCTACATGAAATCATTGCATTTCCTTCCCTATAGCAGAAATCAGAGACACTGGAATATACTTCTGTTTAACTTATACATATAAAAACATATTATTTTTCTTTTTCACTGGGAAAAAAGCGTTTGTTTTTTTTGACAAAACAGCTTTTAGTGAGTGTTCTGTTCAACGTGCAGCTGTTTTAGATCACATCGATCTCTTACTGATTAAAATCTTTATTTTTTTACTCATTTCCAAACCGTATTAATAAAGGATGTTCTTGGCCACTGCTCATCTATTGCATGATTTGACATTACTCAAGACATTGCATAAACCCAGATCATTGCCTTGTCATTACCTCTGCAACACAAAGGATTTATTGAAATGACTGCAAAAGCAACATATTTAGCAAAAAAGTCTAAGTGGAGGATCTTGTAGATGGGATTGTAGTTTATTGTGATTCTATAAGCTCACATACAGCTGGTTTAACATTAAGCTGTGAGAGCAATTTTTACTCTAAAGTATGTTGCCATCTGATAAGACCTGGGTTTCTAAGATGTAGGAAATAAACACTAACATGCTGCACTAAATCTAATATAAATGGGAAAGTGAAGAGCCAAACAGTTTATCACAAGACATTGTTGACAAGTCACAGGAATCTCTGGTTTGGCTTAACGACCTAAACCCATTAGGAGCATTTTTTTTTTATTAACTTTGAGGAAAACACCAAATATTTTCTCAGAATCTAAACTCCGATCTGAGGGGGGTTAGATTTCTTAATCTAAGGCTATAATTTTTCAATATACGAAATAACTGATATTCCAAAAAAAAAAAAGAAAATTGAAAAAAAAACCACTGGACTTTGTTTCCAAGTTTGAAGACGTTTCCCTTCCCATCCAGAAATTACATAATTCTGTAAGAAAGTTTTAACGACAGATGAGGCCAGAGATGGTGTTTTATAGAAGAAGACAAGCAGTAAAATAGATGTAGATCCAGGATTAGGGACGACTACGGTACTATAAGCATTGCTGTGCATTAGGGTTGTCAAGAGTATCGATACTAAAAAAAAGTATCGATACTGAAACGTTGTATCCGGATACAATACTCATTTTCAAAAGTATCGAGTACCAGTCGCACCTAAACAGTCATTCATCTAAAGTGCAGAATAGAGGAAAATGCACTTTCTGAACACTGTGATCGAATAATTCTGTGCACTTTTCAGTTTCAGCTGCAACAAACAGTTGCAGCTGCTGAGAATTATTTTTGTTTCTTAACCGGTTTGGCTAGTGTCATTGTTATGTGTGCAAAGCATAGCCAAGTAAGGAAAACTTAATTTTAATTTTGTAAGTTTTTTATCAAGCTTGCTAAATACTGTGCACAGAAAACAACCTCAAAATGTTGTTCTTATTGTTTATTGTATTTATTTATTTATTGTATTTTAATTATTAATCAAAATATTTCAGTTGAAATTTTATCCTTGTGGTATCGAAAATGGTATCGAGTATCGAATATTTTCCTTAGTATCGGTATCGAGTTGAAAAATTTAGTATCGTGACAACCCTACTGTGCATGCCAGCAGCCGTGATCATACAAATACACGTAAAAGGCTTCAAATACTGCTGCTTTTTATGCAAGGACTTGCAGATGCATTCTGGCCCAAATAAAAGAGACATGAGGAAGAAAAAATTCAGTGAAAAATGAAATTCACAGAGTAAACCAGAGAGGAAACGAAAGGGGGCAATTAGTGATCAGACTAAAGCTCTGCATAGCTGCAAGTAGGAAGAAATGACAGCATGAATTGGAGTCATATCTGAGGTGTGTGTCTAAATGATTAAATGAGAGTGAAGCTTGTAAAGAATTCACAGCCATGACTGCACTGTACTGAAGTAAAAGTGAGGCAAGAGATTATGCAGAAAAAGTTTTAATTTAAAGGATTAAGAAACTCAAGAGCTTACTTGGGAGTCCTCCACTGCTGTAACTCCAAAAACAATATTTATTATTTAAGGTTAGTAAGAATAACCCAAAAAATGTCCATATATTTCCTTTGCATTAGATAAAACATTGTCAAATATTGTGCAGTTTGGCGTCCAATTGCCTAAATGGGACTATTTATTTACAGACAACTGTTGTAACAGAGTTGATTTGATAGGACACCTTGCTTAAAGACACCTATTCAGCTCTAACCTTAAACGGTACCCATATCTGGAGTTTACAACATTGTAATAGACTTGGTAGAATGCTAAGCATCATAGGATACGTTAAAGACCCATTTGTGCCCAACTTTAAGTTACTGACTGACCAAATTCTGGGGACGGCTCTTAATACTTTACCTCAATCTTTCAATGTGATGTTCTTTCCTTCTTGTGAAATCTACCTGTCCCTCCAATGGCAACAACTCTAAACTTTAAAAGTCTTGAACAGATCCCAGGTGTTTCAATAATCCCAAATTTTTTCCTTCATTAAAATCAAAAACACAATTTTCATTCCATCTGATGAGAGGACATCTGTTCAAAATAGAAGCCTTTTCCCTGAAAGGAATGACACCAGCTTCAGCTAGCACCCTAACGCTCCTGGCCTAAAACATGCTAACATTGCGTCCTGCAAGCTGGATTGTTACGAGATCTGTGTTTTCAGTCTAACAACAATGCAAACTTGAAAGACTCCTGCTAATACGGCCGTCTCATAACAACCAGCGCGTCGGACCAATGACTTGCCAGAAGTGTTTTTTGTAGGAATAACAATAGTCAGAAGGGCCTTGCCAGGGGATTAGAAACATGGCTACGCTGGAGGACTCACCTGTCCATACCACAGTTGACTCTGTTTTAACCAAAGTAGCAACAATTTCCTGCTTAAAAAAGGAGCAAAGAGAAGCACTTTGTGCATTTGTAGATGGGAAAGATGTCTTTGCTTTTCTTCCTGAAGGATTTGGAAAAAGTTTGAATTATCAGCTTACTCTGCTTGTTGTGAAAACGTCAGGATTTGCTGCTTCGATTGAATGAATTATAAAAAAATTATGGAAGGCTGGTACTAGCTAGCACGTCAACCCAACTATTCGAAGTATTGTACTAAATATCCCTCCTTTTCATGAACAGACTGAACGGCAGCCACCCCAGATTGATAACGTAGAACTCAACTCAGTTCTACACATATTAATGTGGCTACTGCCAGGTTAGATACTGCATACACAGTTCCTAGCAAGATTTTCAGCTCTAGTGTAAAGAACAAATTAAATTACTGAATTGAAATAAGGTGACCTCTATGGAAAATCTATTAATTCCATAGTGAAACTTCTCTTAGCAGCAGGAACTGCACACTTATTAGATGGGTGCATCAGTCAGTTCTTTCAGTTGGCCTATTCAACCCCTAATATTTCCACCTCCATCCCCCTTTCTGGATCCGGCCAGGTGCAAGGCATTAAAACCAGAGGTCATGTTCTAAAGTCAAGCTGCTGTTTCAGAATTTATTTTAAAATGGCCTCAATTTCTATCATGCAAACATCTAAAAACAGCGGTTAGTAGATAATTTGTTAAAGACATACTAAACCTTAATTAAATCGGGTTTTGAACGAACAATAGGCCTATAAGGCAGACCTCATGATAACATGCTCATTTAATGATGAGTGATATTTTATGTCTTAATCAAATTTGGAAATACTCTACCTACTTCCCTTTTTCCATCAGACAAACGTTGTTGGGTTTCTAATTAGGGATGTATTCCGATCACTGGCTTTTCTTTAATATTCTTAGTAAAAAATGACCAAAGATTGTCAGTTGGGAGCAATAGAGGCTGGAGTACAACGTATTCTATCCCCAAAACCAGAAAAGAGTCTTGAAATAATGCTAAACAAATACAATGGTCTGCAGCCAACCTTAAGAGGGTCTACCCTAAGAGTGATCTACAGGACCACATTTTCCTCCATTGTTTTGTAACAATTTTTGCAAATTGTTCTTTTAAAAGGTGATGCTTACGGTTTAGGTATGCTTCGTTTTGTACGAAAATATGTGTTGAAATTTCTGGTTGTTGACAATACACCAATAAAACCAAAGCATTGAAGAGGTTGTTTGACCAATTTGCAATTTAAATGCAATTGAAGAAAAGGTGATTGTCAAATTGCAGAGGTACTCAATTCTGGTCTGATTACATTTCACGAGTCTGAGAAAAAAAAAATTCTTACTCCAGCCCTTTAATTAGGGTAATATGTTTAAAGTGGGTTTGCTTCCACAAAAAAAGCAAATATCGTTCCTGCAAGCATGCAGATCTATGCATACCAGTAGAAGTGAGCACTTTTCCAAATGAAGGTTACAGTAAAGTCCTGCAGCAACGGACTCTGGATTATCAAAAAATTAAAACCTGGAGTAAAACATCTACACGCTTGACATTCGTTCAAAGGAAATTAAAATCACAATATTGGGTAAAAATAATCACAATTTTAAATTTTGCCAAAATGGTTCAACCCGATCTTATCCATGTTAACTACATGACGGTTCAACATTTTCGCTATCATCATACTTGTATTGTAGTTTGAACAAATGAATGAAACCTTCAGGCATCAGGAAAACTATACCCAGATCAACTAGACTCATGAAGGCCCACATTTCTCCTCTTGATATGTTGTTTAACTATTTTCATTTTTTAGCAATTCCCACAAAGAAGCCATATATTTGAGGTGTTGCTTTAACATAAACCCACAGGTATGCCCAGGTTAGCTCTAGTATTGCAAAACAAACAGAAAAGAAACGTTTAAGGCCATTTGGACCTTTCAAAATTGTTAAAGGAATTGTACTCTTACTTGTTGTGTAAAAAAGTATTATTGACACTTCTGCTGCACAGTAAAAAAAGGAATTAATGATTAAAACCAAGGAACTAAACTGGTTCCACATCTAAACAAACTCTAGTAAAACACTTTTAGACAATGGACATGGATGCAATGGACCTTCCCATTGTATTTATTGGATTAGACTAAGAAGGGAATAATTAGACAGGAAGTCAATGACGGAGAGCAGGAAACAACTAAAAAGGAAAATAAATGTGTGTAGAAAAAAATCGATCATTGAATTATTTACTATATGACCATAAGTGTTGAAAGTCTGCCAATCAGAAGAAATCATACCACGAAAAAAGGTTGTCCTGCTTCAGGATCTTAATTCAGGGGGAATATTTTGAGATTTGATGTTCCACCTTTATTATTGAAGACTTTCCCCCTGTCCATTGCATCATTATGAAAATCACAGGCACTTAATCTGAACGCATTAAAACATTTATGTCAATAAGTCTTTCTAAACATGTATAGGCAAACTGAAAACTAATGAAGCAATAAAGTACAACAATGAAGCGAAAAGCGCAGACCGAGATTAGATCCCCCTCCCCTCCTAAACAAGAGTTAAGTGGGACATGGCCAGGAGTCAGGTTTCCTTGTATTCTTTTCGCTGTCTTTTTTCCCACTTTTTTTTTCCTCTGTAGCCAGCCAGAGTGTCTGGCCTCTTTCACCCTCCCCTGTGCTTAACTCTGTGCTTACCCTCCCCACTCTTTAGTTTCCACATCTCAGAAGTCATCGTTAAGCCTTAATGTTGCAAAACCTTTTCTTGTTATTTACTCTTTAGCTCCGTCTGTCTACCTTTTGTCACCTTTCGAAATAAAATCTGCTTTAAATATCTGCAAAGCGAATTCTAAAACATAGTTAAAAGATAATTATGGTTTTCTTACCTTCCAAGTAACAGCTGGAGGATGACGAGAGACCTTTCTTAGATTTACACCCCACCAATTTTAGGCATATCTCCAACATTTTCATCTGCTTTTTTTCCCCCCTCCTTCCAGCTGAAATTAAGATAGCTTGATTAATTAAACGTCACTTCAGCGTTTCTGTCTACATCTGTCCCAAAGATAGACGAGCTCCAGTTAAGATTTGCTTTTGCTTTTCTCAGGTGGTTCCAGCTGCTGAAAAATCCTTCTTAACTTCACTTTCCTTTTCACAAGCAAAGTCTACAAACTTTTTCTTCTCGTCTCCATGTTTTTTTTTTCCCGCTGCCTCGTTGAATTTAGGGCTTTTAGCTACCTCCGCTTAAGAGAAAAAAAACCAAAATAGAAATCCAGAAAAGCAGGTTGTATCCAGATTATGGATAGGTTTATAGAAATGCCAGTTAAGCGGGTGTTAGGGTAGTCTGAGCCTTGCCATTCCTCTCTCTTGTCCCCAGTGTGAGCGGCTATCCGAAGCACAGGGACCACTCGTGCTACAGCAGCCAACAAAGGGCCTCTTTCAAGCTCTCCCTGCTCCACTCAATGACATCAGCTGAGCCCTCCCACCTCCAAAAAGTAGGAGGAAGAGACCGCTACACCACACACACACACACACACACACACACACACACACACACACACACACACACACACACACACACACACACACACACACTTCGAGAAGATCACCAACATCTCTCAGGCATCCACACGTTATATCAGCTTTTATTGTAATGGCTACAAACCTTTTAACTCTTATTACCCATGTAGTTTAAATTCTGAAAACATCTGAAACAATTTTCCTTTAAAGTCAAACTGTGACTAAAATATGCTCCTCCTCCAACTTTTCAAACCCTTCCCCCTCCCTGTCTTTCTACCATTCTCTGTCCTCTATCATGTTCTCTATCATGTTCCCTCTCTATCTCCACTCTGAAATGTTTACAGGTTAACGAATCATTTCTGGAAACAGGACTGTGCCGTCACAGTCATAACTTCAGCTCTCAACTAAAACTAACATTTACTCATTCTTCCTGCACTACACATCTTTTTTTTATTCTAAACGGGAGTTAAAGAGACCATCTGAACACATCCAACTGACAATTAGAACATTATTTTATTTTTTGTTATCTAAATAAATGTGATTGCATTAGTGACCCTGAGTGGAGGGAGCAGAAATCTACTTAGCAAGCTGCATAAAACCAAATATATAGATTAGCAGTTAAATATTGACATACTAGTGGAACTCTACCTCTTTAACAAACATGGTACTTTCCTCTAGACATGGGCAGTCACTTGTTTATCAGAGAAAATCTAATAAAAATGGTGATTTTTTTTCTTTCCATTATCAACTGATAACATTTAAAGAGATGTCAATATAAATTGGTTTATTCTTACAACTTTTGTTTCACCTTTTGTTCAATGCAAGCATCAGTAGAGCCACTTTGCCACTAAAAGCCCAGATTTTCAAAATCGGGACCGGCTAACAACCAGCTTTTGGCTCTTTTCGCATTTGACAAGCTGTGTTTCTGATGACGGCATCACGCTGATGTAGACAGTGCGATGGAAATCAGGGAAGTAAATAATGGAGGGCAACATGGACAGGAGCCAGAGCGTAGTAAGTGTGCTTTATTGTTTCCCTCTGGTATTTTTCCACATCCCTTTCATCAGCACTGTACCATGTTTATCGAATGTAAACAGAGCTGTTTCGGCCTGCTAAATAAGAAGCGACTGGCTTGGTGTGTCTGTACGTTGTGCTCAATGGTGTCATGTTATTTAGAGGGTCAACCCGGGTCTAGTGTTCCCACAACATGCCAATCAGAGTCGAGGCGATTTTAACGCAGTTCACTTGCCAAGTCATTTGACCCGAGTAGACACGCGACAATGAGCTGTTCCCACTGCCACTAAAAGCCGTTTTTTCCCCGGGTTTAAACAGGTTTTTTGGTCAGTGGGAAAGGGATAGGAGTATGATTTAACCAATTTCAATAGTTTTGACCTCTTTGATTAAACACTTCCCGACTCGATGAAGCTAGTATGTTAGAGGATTAGGGTCACTGGATTTTTTTTATTTTATTTTAATATGGTAAAACTTCAGAGATTTAAGTCAGAATTCTGAATTTTTTCCCATATTAAACAAAAAAAAAAAAAAAAAAAAAAATCGGTTACTTTATTTTTTCCAGTGGTCCTAATCATCTTCCGTATCCTGATGTCCTGAAGCAGTACATTTAATTTATTAGGTAAATTTACTTTTATAGCAGTGCAGCACTATGAAGCTGTGGCTGCATGTTAAGATATATAGCAAAAGGTAAATATGTTTAAATTTCCACTCTAATCATCTTAATAAAAACGACTAAATAGTTAAATGACGTAAATCTTTAACGACGTATTCCCGTGTTTCCCGAAGACGAGGGCTGTGTAAAAAATCTCTGCCCTGATCACTATTAAGGGCGCTATGTGTTCCAAGGTCTAGTGGATCAAAAAGTAGTGTACTTTTTCCCACAATGCACCAAGAAAAGTGGAGATCATCCATGGTTACCAGATGAGCATATCCTGGAATGCTTTTCGCAGAGAGGTCTCCTCGCACAGCATTATGGGATTGGCTGTCACTACCGGACGGCGGCGACAAATAACTATGGTGCAGGCACCGTGCAAGAGAGGCAGAGTCACATGACCAACAGGAGGCGAAAAGTAGTGATCATTTGTCTGAACGGTCAGTTAACTGAGAATACTATAAAGTCTGCAATATAGTCCCTGCTCTTTTTAGTGATTGAGGGATCTAGGGGTTAGGGCGGGTGTTCAGACACAGCTCTGGTTTTACTTTCTTTAGATGTTTCAGAAAGAGTTTTTTCAGCACTATATACGCTGTGTGTCTTTTCATTCATTGCATGCATGTGGAATACCTTATATATGGTCAAAAAAAAAAAAAGAAAGAAAGAAAAGAAAAAGGATAAAACAAAAATGAAATAAACTAAGCAAACAAGGTGCCATAATTTAAAAAAGCCTTTGTATGAAACCGTAGTGAGCTACAGCCATAGAAACTTGAGAAAGTCATAGGAAATGACTAGACCGCTTTAAAGTAAATTGTTTCATTACAGAATAAACATGTTGTGTTGGACGGAAAGGATTGCTATTTATATTTGATTCTGTTCATTTAATATATGTTTCACATTTTATTAATACAAAATGCAAGGAGAAAAAAAAAGGCTACATAGTTTAAAAAAAAGATTGAATTGTGCTCTGTGCTTCTACAATGCATACGAAATGTGTTTTCGCTACCAACTGCATGAACAAAGCCTAAAATATCAAGTGTGGTTCATCGGGAAACTAACTAACTTTTAAACAAAAATGGGGAAAATACACTCACCGGCCACTTTATTAGGTACACCTGTCCAAATGGTCGTTAACACTTAATTTCTAAGCAGCCAATCACATGGCGGCAACTCAGTGCATTTAGGCATGTAGATATGGTCAAGACAATCTCCTGCAGTTCAAACCGAGCATCAGTATGGGGAAGAAAGGTGATTTGAGTGACTTTGAATGTGGCATGATTGTTGGTGCCAGAAGGGCTGGTCTGAGTATTTCAGAAACTGCTGATCTACTGGGATTTTCACGCACAACCATCTCTAGGGTTTACAGAGAATGGTCCGAAAAAGAAAAAACATCCAGTGAGCGGCAGTTCTGTGGGCGGAAATGCCTTGTTGATGCCAGAGGTCAGAGGAGAATGGCCAGACTTGTTCGAGCTGATAGAAGGGCAACAGTGACTCAAATAACCACCCGTTACAACCAAGGTGGGCAGAAGAGCATCTCTGAACGCACAGTACGTCGAACTTTGAGGCAGATGGGCTACAGCAGCAGAAGACCACACCGGGTGCCACTCCTTTCAGCTAAGAACAGGAAACTGAGGCTACAATTTGCACAAGCTCATCAAAATTGGACAATAGAAGATTGGAAAAACGTTGCCTGGTCTGATGAGTGTCGATTTCTGCTGCGACATTCGGATGGTAGGGTCAGAATTTGGCGTCTACAACATGAAAGCATGGATCCATCCTGCCTTGTATCAACGGTTCAGGCTGGTGGTGTCATGGTGTGGGGAATATTTTCTTGGCACTCTTTGGGCCCCTTGGTACCAATTGAGCCTCGTTGCAACGCCACAGCCTACCTGAGTATTGTTGCTGACCATGTCCATCCCTTTATGACCACAATGTACCCAACTTCTGATGGCTACTTTCAGCAGGATAATGCGCCATGTCATAAAGCTGGAATCATCTCAGACTGGTTTCTTGAACATGACAATGAGTTCACTGTACTCAAATGGCCTCCACAGTCACCAGATCTCAATCCAATAGAACATCTTTGGGATGTGGTGGAACGGGAGATTCGCATCATGGATGTGCAGCCGACAAATCTGCGGCAACTGTGTGATGCCATCATGTCAATATGGACCAAACTCCCTGAGGAATGCTTCCAGCACCTTGTTGAATCTATGCCACGAAGAACTGAGGCAGTTCTGAAGGCAAAAGGGGGTCCAACCCGTTACTAGCATGGGGTACCTAATAAAGTGGCCGGTGAGTGTATAAAGTGTTTCAAATACGGGTTCTGGTAACAACCATTAAACCTCTGTATTAAAAAGCATTTTTCAATACACTTGGTTTGCATCACTATTTTCTAATTCATGTTTGATTTCTTGATAATAGCAATCCACCTTACTGAATGTGAAGGACGGTACAATAACCCAAAGGTAAAATACCATAGAGTCCCAAAGATTCCAACATTTGTAAATCTAGTGCTTTTTGGTGTGTGTGTGTGTGTGTGTGTTTTAGTCCACTTCCAGTTGGTCTCTGTTATATAGTCAACATAAACGGCCAGTGATGGTGATTAAAGTTAATCCTGCTAACTTTATGACAAAGGCAGCTGCCTTTCACAAAGTCTGGTAATGATTTTCCAGTAAACGGATTTCTGAGATAAGTCACATCAATGACTGCTGGGTACAAAATGACAAAAAGTAAATATTAGCCCTGTCCTTGCTTCATTGGATTCCAAATAAACAAAGCTGCAAGCAACTATTTTGGGGGAAAGCTGGTTTACCCAGTAAAGAAAACTCAAAATGATAATATTTGAGTATCCTGGATATTAAAAATTTAGAGAACACACACATTTTTTTTTTTGTGGTTTATTCCCAAAATGTTTTTTTTCTTCCTTCTAACACAACTGTGAACCATTCAGCAAGAGAGAGAAAGCACATCACTTTAACCAGATAAAATAAAAGCTAAATCAGTTCACATTTCCGTCTTTTATCATCTGCCCTGGAACACTGTCGGTTTGAAAATGTCCGATAACTATAAAATAATCTAAAAGTTAAGATAAAGCTAGATAGTTGGTAGGCAGACAGTTCAGTTTTAGTGATGTTAGCCACACGTGTGATGCTGCCTCTGCTCCAACTTTAATAGTAAAAGAGAATTCACTCCAGGTCTGCTAGAAAAACAATAATTTCCATATATTTCTGTATAAGAGCTCTGAACAGACAAATTTAAACTTTTACATAAAAAAAAATCAAGACTTTAAACCAAAAGGCAAACACACAAAACCAACGATATACCTTATATTAAGCAGTGTAATGACAGCCTATTCAAAAAAATAAGATAAAAACTGAAAGGACGTAAAAACTGGATGCTTGAATACGAGATATTTGTTCTAGAGTATCAAAAAATCTTTATCAAAATAACAAAAAAATATATCATATGCAAGGAAACAGGTTGAGCAGCCAATCAAACTACGGTATAGAGTCTGTGTGCGACAACATAAAAGGCTTGATATCATGTTGGATATTTGCAGATTAGCCATCACAGGAATCTGTCAACATGGCATTAGTAGGACTTCTAGCATTCTCACTATGCAAACCCCTCTACCCCCACCCCCCTCACTTCAGTGTTGGTATGGCAAACATTTGCCTACTTCTCATCCACCACCCCAAAACACCAATTATAAAGAAATGCAGGCTTCCTCAAACTCAGAAGGAAGGCCTATTAACTTACCGCAGCCACATAGTGTTGGGGAAGATGAGAGGATGAGGGCAAGAGAGGAGAGGCCATAAAAAAAATGGAGGCAAGAGGAAAAAAGGTTGCAGATGGAGAGGCACGAAGCACATTGTTTGGATATGAGCTCATAGCAGAACAGCTCGAGTGCTATACTGTGCACTAATGGTAACGGTTAGCTGACGTACATCCACCCACGACATGGTTGCTCCTGCTTTCTTTCTCTCTCCTCCTGGACTCTTTCCTCCAAACCTTACTGATATACTAGTACGCTGGTACAATGACTGATGTTTTCTGACTTTACATTTCACAGCTAAGAAAGTATTAGACTTGGCATGTAAGAATAAAAACACAATCGCACTGACAGTGGTAAAATGGTGCCTGCTCACACTCAACACAAATCCTGCCCATCAATTATGTGGAAAGGAGTTATTATAGTAACACTTAAACCAAACAAGCTTTCTAATAACAGAGCGTGGAAAAGGCCAGGGGGCCGAAAGCTGTTCCTGATGCTTTTTCCCCCCTATATAAAAAATTTGATATAACTTTTTTTTTTTTTTTTTTTTACCTCACTAAATTTCAAACTATCAGTGAAAGTCAAGAGTAAAGGGGGAAAAAAGGACAGTCAGGAAGCAGGTATTGCGTGGATGTTTGCACATGTGGCTGTTTACTTGGCTCTCTAGTGACTGCAGCCGGGGTGTCTGAGGCATGCAGACCAGCAGATGAAGCTGGGGGACTTAGATTTCCTTCTAATTTGCCACTTAGTGTAGTCTACAGGGAGGCTTGGACATTTAAGAAGCTTAAGTTTAAGAATTAAGATTCTTCTGACAATGATCACAGATGCTGAGGGGTCTTTTTAGTGAAACCTTCAAGTACATTTAAAGTAATTATTTTACATATTCAATAATGGAGTTGAGTAGCAGTTAAAGTACGGATTATTCTCCATAAGGATATTACATGTAGGGATACAAGTTATATATTAATGAATAGAAGTTAATTGATTTTATTCATTGACAAATGTTAGACCTACAAGCGCCCATTTTCTTAAAAATCTGACATTTATCTTTTGTATCAAAGTGATATTTTCTTAACATCATGGAATAAATATTTTTTCATAACATGTTCAATTATAAAAAACACATTGTTATATTTTTATAATTTATTCTGCCAGCTGTATTTAATACTGACTGAATTAACTTTAGTAGATATAAAACTTATTAAGAATACCGTATATTAAAAAACTACAACGGAGTATTAGGGCAAAGCTAAAGATTTTTTTTTTTCGAGAATAAAGTCGTAAAAAATATAATATAGTCGCAATGACAATAGTCATAAAATCATAAGCATAAAGTTGTCTTTTATGACAAATTTTACAAGAAGCACTTTCTTCCCTAAAATGAGGATCGGTTTGACATATAATGAAATATTTTTGCATCCCAGCATCAACTTAGGCAGTATGTCAAATTGGACTCAGGTTGATGTTTGGTGGTGTTGAAAGGCCGTCATATGCTGGTCGGAGCTCAAAGCTTTCTTTCTGAAACGGGTTGTGGTATGATGACTTCATTCTCGTTATTTTTTAAACTTTATTCTTATAATATTCCGACTTTATTCTAGTAATGTTACAACTTCATTCTCGAAACAAAAATAATCTCTAGCCTGGCCCTAATACCCCGTTGTACAAAGACAACAACCTATCATATTGCTGAATATTAAAAATTGCTGATTAAAAAGTGGTGAAACGTCTATTTGCCACTTTATTTCAAGTGGATGCAACCATTGATGTAGCTCTCTGTTCTTAGTGTAATCCAGCATCCAGACTTGGACTTAGACATCCTTTATTGTCATTTTGTATACAAATTGTGTATATAAAACAAAATTTCATTTTGTACAGCTTCCGAACTTTTCCATTCCATAAAGTGTGGCAGTGATCAAATGTAAACAGTGTAGGAGAAAAAACATGGTGCAAGAAAGCATTGATATGGAAGTTCAGGGGATTAATATATATGGTGCAAATATGCAGTATTTTGGTTTGGTGTTATCAGTGTGATGCAGAGTCTGTGACATGATTTAAAGTTAATCAACAGTTTGATGGCAGTGGGGAAGAAGCTGTTTCGGAATCTGCTGAACCTGCACTAAATACTGCAAAGACTCTTCCCAGAGGGCAGCAGGGAGAACAGTCCATAATGGCGGTGTAAGGGGTCATTGATTATGTTACGGGCTAGGGAGACACACAGACACTTTAAATGGGGGGTTGTGGTTGCTCTCAGATGTTAAACTTGTCTCCACAAAAGCTTTCACCATATACTTTGCTAGTTGCTAGCATGACTTTTTACTATAACGCTGCAAACGTTTTGCATAAAGCCTTTTACTTTTCTATCACCACAGCCTTACCTAAGCACAGCAGAGTGGTAACGCCGCTCTGCCTGCAGATTTCAGTTCTTTTAAAATAAATTGTCATAAAAGTTTACATGTTTTAAATGAGCTGGTTCATCAGAGTCCTGTCTGAACATCTCAATTCATCCTTTCAAAATTGAACTTTGTGTTTATAACATATTTTTTAACCGGTATATAATATCAAACTTACGAATCCAATCTGACATTGCAGGTACTTTTTTATTTTATCATTTCATTATTTCATTAAAATAATTCTGATTGCAGTAAGGTCCCAGACTGAATGCTGGAGGGAAAAAAGCACCTCAGCATTTATCCCTTAGGAAGGTATTCCAACAGAATCTTTGTCCTTAGTTGCTGCACCTCAGTTCTATTCAACCAGACAGAAGAACGACGACATATCAACTTTTCCATTTCTTACAGAGATATAGCAGCTTTTAAGAATTGGCCAATATTGACAATGAACTTCTCCAATAACCCCAATTGGTGTCGGCTGGGGTCTCGCCCTGGCTGTTTCATGATCTGACTGTGGCGGGTCCTGGGCTGGGATGGGTCATATACTGGGGGTAATCTGGACACGGCGCCCTATGGTAGGGGGCCGGCTGTCTGCGTGGGTGGGGGCCCTGTGTTCAATAACATCTGCACCCCGTCCCTGCACCTCTTTTTTTCCAGGGACTGGCTCCCCCATCTCAGGTAAGCAACATCCTTTAATAATTAGGAATGTTGCTTATCTCTCTAGGTATAATTCTGTGATTTAGCAGTACAAAAAGTTACACAGAAAACTAACAGAAAAATACAGACAAACAGCCCTTTTGCACATTTTTCTGCTATCAACTTTAAATGGTAGGAAATGTTATCTATATGCCTTGTGAAAGACCCGGCCTGAGTATCCGCCTGAGCAAAAAAAAAGCAACAGATACACAGAGTAGAAGCTCTGGCTATGAGACTGCTGAGCTTCATTGGTGAAACTGCTCAGGCTTTTCTCAGTGTCTAACTGGATCCAGATGCCACTAGCTTTACAGCCCTTCTCTTATCCTCTTACAGCACAATGAGGAGAAGTTTAATGCAATGAGAAGCTGTATGTTAAAGGAAGAATTTAAAATTTAAATCATATTCAACTGATATATGAATAGACTGATGGTGAGGAAGACAAGCAATGCCTTCTCCACAAGAAAGCAAATTCTAGCTGATCTCAGCTCTGTCTTCTTGGCGTCTGAGGTAACAGGTTGTCTGTACAGATAACAACAGCTGTGTCTGGAGCTGTGACGGCCTGCTTGGGCATGGAGTGGGGAACGCCAGTGGGGGAATTTTTTCCTGCATGAATGTTTATGTGTGCATGGAACCAGGTGGCGACAAGTTCCCAGGCTGCATTCCTGACTTCACTTGGACTTCACTCTCTGAGCAGGCAGATATATGCAATATATGTGCTAATGCAAACTGAAGTGGAAAGACTACGTCTGTTGCTCTAACACTAAAAAGATACCATGGTCAAACTTTCAAATCTATTTACAGATAAATCTGTCGAGGTTAGAAAAGGTGGACACCTGTGTTAATTTGGTTTACAATTTAATTTGATTCCAGCCTGGTTACTAAATGTAAATATTTTTTCGTACTTTTTCTGGCACTTGTTATCATTTAAGGTTTAATCAACTACATCATAAAGTCAATAAGTCAGAGAGAAATCTGATAAAAATAATTGTGGGGTGTTTTACATCATTAAAAAGGTGCCCAGTCACATAATATGCATATACCAAAAACACCATAAACCATATGTTCATTTTAGAAATACAGCTATTTATATGGAAAACGGAAACATTCGTCATGATAGTGTTTACCTAGTCATTTTCTAATTGACTGCGGTAAACATTGTTATACTCCATTGCCATCTGCTGGCAGTACCAATGCATCAATCAGCGTCCCAGCTTTGGCTGCTTTTTCATGGAAAAACCAACATTCATCAAGTACTAAATATTTTTAATGGATTTATTTTTATGAACCCTAAACTAATTCCCTTGGTTTAACTTACTGACAATTATTGTCCCCTTGTGATCACCTTTCTTTCATAAATATCAACATCCACCAAACTCCTAGCAATCAAATCACCGAGTCAAAAATGGTTTTCTGAACCAATTTGGGATTCAACATGGCAAATATTACCAAAAGGTGAAGGATTTTCATGTCTGACTTTAAGATGCCAGAAATAAAATGATGAAACATGCCCCTAGTTTTCTTAGACTTGCAAATCAATGTTTGTTTAAAAGCAGACATGACTGTTAATATTACTTATTTTTTTCAGAAAACCAATCAAAAGTTGCAGATTTTAGAACAAAAGTTTTGCAATAATGACCTGAACCCAAATGACTAAGTTAGGGTCAATCAGTGAGAATTGTTGTGTGTTTTACCAAACTAACAGGGATACATGTTTCAGTTAAAAAGCCTGCCCCATGTTTAGACATCATTTTAGGCTTCATGGAAAATAAAGGCATTAACATTTTAAGCACTTTATAAAAACGTAAATTGTCACCAATGATAAAACAGAAACGAGGGGGGGTTGCACTGGTTATTTGTGACAGGAATGCACAGATCACCACATGTTTCTCTTCTACAGCTAAGCCCTAATGTTTAACTTTCTCCACTTTTCCCTGTGCATAAAGAGGCAATATTACTCAACCCACCTTTGGTGCAAAAGACCAGATACAAGCATGTGATTCACTTGGAAGCAGAGCGGACAGGCTCAAGAGAGACTTTTGGCAGGACCCCAAGAAGAATGTGGTCATACTGAGTAGGGTTACACAATTGGCCTGATTTTCTGTGCAGAGGAATTTAGCATGCTACAATGGAAAGAGTGCAGGTGAAAATATCAAAACCAAGTTGAGAGGAATACAAACATCAAGCTGGAAATGTTTAGGTGGCATATAATAATAAACTGAATATCACAGTGTTGGAAAAAGAAAGCTTTAACAGATGAATTTATAGTTGCATGCTAAAAAGTTGAGAAATGCACTCTTTACAGCAGGAAAAAGAAACTTTTTTTCCCAAAAATAGTTGGGATGATGTCTAAAAACCATAAAAAGATTGTAGTCATTAGGAAATCTATAAAGAAAAGAAAAGCAACATCAGAAAACCACTGGGTGTCACCCTCGAGCAGGACAATAAAACTCCAAAACAAACTCTGCTGTGGCAACATCATCACACAGCTACAGCTTAGATGGCTGTTTATGATTATAAAAAAGGCTCCAGGAACAGTATAAATAAACCTTATATATATATTGCATAAAGATACAGCTGTCCTCACAATTAATTAACCCCAATACAGTATTTTTGCTAGATTTAAGTGTATTTTTATTTTATCTTGTTTGCAAACAGATCAAATAAGAACTTGTAAAAACAGATAAAGGCACAATGAATGTCAACCTTTTTTAATATACCAGCTAAGGTGTTTTTTGATTACCTCTTTGAAGAGATTATTAAACTCATTCAAGATTACCACTCTCTAGAACATAGGCTTTGATTTTAGTCTCATAAAAAAAAATACTTTAGATGTGAACTGAACCATAACAAGCAGCAATAAAGCCAATTAAAAAGGTCTGCAATACTCATTTGCTCTATCTACAGCATTGGTCTATTTGTAACATGGTTTATGTGTCAAAAAGAGGCAATTTCCCTTCAAAAGCAAGGATATGGTTATAAAAAGATAAGAAAGACATTTAAAATTTTAAGATAATTTACAAGTTAAAAAGCCATTTAAATGATACCTGGGTACAATATATATAGGATGCCAACATGTCTGCTGTGTGGTATTTCATGTGAAAGGTGGAGAAAAATCCATTGGTGACAACTGAAGAACTACAAATGGGAGATTCTCAGGTTTCAGCCAAGAAAATAAGGCGCATACTGATAGATAAAGGCCCCTCTTGTGTCACAAACCATGATAATGATTGTGGACCTTGGGTCCCAATGTCTATTCTTTAAAGGCACACTATGCAACATTTTTCAGTTAATTAATGTGTTCCATAACGTTTTGGATGATTAAATGAGTCATTTCAGGTTGAACAAAGGTATTCTCGGCCGCCCTGGTGGTCTGTGGGGGAAATACCGCACTTGCAATTGTAGGAGCACCGACCCGCACCCACAGGCTCAGAAGTCTCGTGAGAGTCGGTCTTGCTTTACGGCGAGAACTGCTACACGCCCCCAGTTAAAAGCATGCTTGTTGCTAGCACAGTGGTGATCTTTGTGCAGTTATCATGGCGGAACCAGCGTGAAAACAGCAAAAGCCGATGTCGGAGCAGGCAAGAAAGAGGAAAAGGGCTCCGGACAGAGAGAGGAGTCGTACACGGGTGAACATCGGGCAAGCTTTTTCCGAATGGCGAGAGCTAAAATAAAAAGAAGGCTGCAAGGCTGACGCAGACCTCGCGTTTCTGCTGATGCGATTGTAAGTAACATTGGAATGGTTTCTCTCTCTCTGTGTGCATGTTCATACTTTCACTGTGTTAGTCATTCGTTGCGTTCGCCTGTCTGCTAAGCTCAAAACAACCACGCCTGGCTTGACGGAGAAACCAGGAGAACAGCTGTGCATATTTACGACAGTGCACTTTTACTTTCGCCCTCTGGGGGGAGGCTCGCTGGAAAATCAACACTGGTTGCATAGTATACCTTTAAATTAAACATAACCATTGGGTTGGAAGGTTTCCGGTTTATCTGCTGTTTGGACTCTCAAGCTTCTGCAACCCTCCCTCAGTCCAAGATGAGGACAAGGACAAGGCAGCCGTCTCTACCATTTTCCGTCATGGTTGTGCGGTCAATTCACACTTTCATTTGTTGTTCTAACACACAGCTATTATGGCATGCATTCAAAAACAATATATGACAGAACGCATAATATCTAATCAGACAACATATTTACCTCCCCTACTGGGCAATAACTATATCAAAGTTGTAGAACACCTCCATGTCAGTTCTCATGCCAACTCCAAGGCATGAGGGGAGTTCACTCCAGTATGCCAGAAACCACACGGTCAGACCACAAAGGTTTGGGGAAACTGTTCTCTGGAGAGACCAAATTTGAACTCTCTGGCCATGTGGATTAACAGTATGATCAGTGGAGGAAGAACCTATAAAGGCTAGAACACCTTGCCCACTGTGAAGCACAGGGAAGGGTCAGTCTTACTATGAGACCATTTCACAAGAACAGGAAATCTCTAGTGCTTGCAAGGTATATTTAATTCAATCATGTACTAGGAGATATTGAGAGTATGCAGTCAGTAACACTGCTTCAGCTGTGTTACTGACTGCAGTCCTAAACATACCTCCAAGATTCTCACCTATGAGATACCTTCAGATTTAAATTCGATAAAATATATCTGGCGGGATTTTTGCAAAAGTTCAAAAATCTAAATTTCCTTGTTGATTCGTGTCACATGAACCAATCAGTGACTGGAAGTAATTATGACGTGGTGTTAATTAGTGCAGCAGCTTTTTATTTAGTCAAAAACTAAGCACTGACTGCTGGTCCTGATATGGTAAAACTATAAATTCTCTTACTGTCTTTGTGTAACTGTTCAGACTGGTCATTAATTAGTGTGAAAACAAAGGGGAAATTGTTTCCCACATAGACAAGGCTTAATGAGGGGGGGAAATGATGATCGAAAGTGATGTGTCATCTGGCCAGGGACAATTGTGTTTTCAAGACAGAAAAAGGCTTCTGCAGAAATATTACAATCGTAGTGCAGAAAAATGATTTTTACAATCATCCCAAAAGTACCAAATATTTTAGCACCAGGCCAATATTTAATAAACTAATATGAGAGAAACGTATGGAAAATCCCAGGGCAATGTAACAACTCCAAGTAATAAATGTAATGACATGGATATAATAGAATAGCAATGAAGTGTCTAATGTCATAAATGTGGAGACATGGTTAAACAAGTCAGGGGACAAGCCACCAGAGGCCTGACAGCTGGACTCAGCAAACATTACTAAGAGTTACTCTTTAAATGTGTGTCAGTGTGTGTGCTCAACAAAAACGCACAGAAACACATGCACAGCAAGGAGGAATCATGGGAAGAGATTCTGGTGTCTAGACTCTATAGATTCCTCAACTTTCAGCAAAAAAAAAGATAATTAGTGGCTAAAAGGAATGTTTTTCATCAGACACACACACACACACTTGTCTTTATATATAGAGTGTCAACCCCGTCTATGCCCTATACCCTGACAATGACCCTAAAACTAACCACTATTAGTACATATTTAACCCTAACCTAAACTTAATTCACATCTTAATCCTAAATCTAATCATTCTGGAAAAAACGAAAGGAGAAGCAAATAGATTTTTACTTCTTGTCAATGCATGTATAATCATCAGCCATGTTATCAGGTAAAATGTGCTGCTACTGGGACATAATTTGCCTCATTATGGCCTTAAGTCCCATTAGCAGAAATTCATAAAGACATCGGAAATATTTGCACTAAATGTTTAGTGAAAAAATAGAATCATCCTGCAGATACCAGGAATGATACATTTAAACCCAAATAGTAATCCAATATTTCTATAATGTAAAAGAAGATGAGACCGTAGGGTATGATATGATTAATGTCATCACTGGGAGTTTCAGGAAGCAAAAAAACATGAAAAAAACATGAAAATCTTGCAATGTTTACGAAACTTTTTTAAAATGTGTTAGTCCATATCATTAACCTGTTCCCCACTAAAATGTTATAGTTTCTAAGTTGGACCAAGACACATCTGTAGTAAAAATGCCAAAGCTACCCATCCATTATTTTTTAAATTATTATTATACATTAACATGGCACCCGACCATTGGCGGGGCTGAAAGCTGATGGTAGCCAAAACAACTTATGATCAGTCTATACTTATCAAAGCAAACCAACATAAGTTAACACGCACAATATCTATATTTTCCAAACAAATCCCTGAAGACAGACCAGATTCTTATTAGGTTCCTTGCTGATTAAGCTATGTGCTTATTTATACATTATTGCAGTTTTAATGAGTTTATGGTTCTACATAATTTATGCATTAAATGGGTTTAGTAATGATTTTTATCTTTAGAGAGGAATCCTAGGTGAATGCAGAGACAAAAAAGAGAGCAAACATTCTATATTAGTCCTCTGTATTTGTACTTAATTATTGTGAATGCTTTTTTGCTGCATTTTTGAATTGAGTTTTTGGTTAACACACCAGCATTAAATCAAAGCAGAAAATTCCCCATGATGGCATCACTGCTACAACCATCAGGCTTAGCGGAGAACTGCTTGTTTCAGGGCTATTGAATTAAATCCCAGGAGAACAACACATCGCCTGATAGGGGTGGCCAGTGATTGGCTAGGGCTGGCCATGGCCCCCTGGCCACCCCTCTAGAGACGCCCCTGCTGCAGAGCCTTTATCTGGAATGGCTAGCCAGCATGGAGCTCTCCAGCCCTGAAAACTCTAAACGTACTTTTAAAAAAAGGCTTATCGTTGAGAAACTGACAAGAAAGATTACTTTTTTAGGTCATTTATTGCTTCACATCTTAAAGCTACTTTTTGAGACAAATTAACAATATAAAGATGATATTTGCACATGATCTTCCAATTACTCCACCTGTCGGTACCCCAATGCATTGCAGAATATCTTCCTGAACACAACTGAACCTCTTCAACAATCTTAGAGCAAATTTGAAATAAGGAGAGAAACAAATGTCTCTCTAGAACAGCGGTTCCAAAACTAGAGGCTGAGCAAATTTATTGGGCCGATTTTGGCATCTGGATCAATAATCAATATGTGGCCGTAATAAAAAATTCTATTTTTGCTGAAAGAAACTTTGGCTGTGCGCTGAGCTGCTCTGTCCCGCCCCTTCCCTCAGCTACAGCTACAGCTAGCGTAAGCATGGAGATAGATAGAGGGAGAAAGTATGCAGTTTACTGAATGATAAGCTGTGGTTTTGTAAAACTACACTAAAGAGTTTTAAGGTTTGTGGTTAAAAACTTCATGTACCAGAATATACAAAGATTTTTTCATCGGCAGGTTTTAACATTTTAAGCTAAAATGGGTATTTATAAACTTTTTCGCCATAGTTCATAAGAAAATATTTTAGTGCAGCAATAATGATCAGAGCTCTTCCAGCTTTTTTTTTATTTTTTATTTTATAACCTTTGGAATTTAACTCCCTTGATATCTATTTATTTTTCATATGCAGAATGTCTGCAGAAGCAATGACAGCTTACAAGTAGTGACCCCCCCCCAAAAAAAAACTCCTGGATCAGCTTTTGTAATTGGTTGATGCTCCGGGGTCCAGCGGCAAAAGTTCACTTTGATGAACTCCAGCGTCAAACAATCAGATGCGCCGCTCCCGACGCTCAAATGAGCTGCTGGACCCCTAGGCGCTGACCCCATAGACTTTTTAATCCCCCAACACCTCCGGTGTGAACGCAGCTTCAGAGCACAGTTTAGTTTTTGACTAGCAAGCCAGTGGTTATAATATTTAATGTCTTTAAGCTTTTAAATATTCCAAATATGGATCACTGGCTAAAACAAAAAACTATCATTGTATAAACAGAGGAACCAGGTTGTAAAAAAAACCCCACACAAATCAAAAGCGATGCCGTTGGGATTGACCCAGATACTGCAGATTCTCCAACAGGCATCAATATTACTAAGCAACCTAACCGACCCAAGCTAATTTCCTGGTGGAATGAGCTGCTCCATCTGTAAAATGTACGATCCCGTACCCTTTACCAGCCAAAGCTGTAAAACCTCAACTTTGCACCGCCACTTTGACAGTGAGGCAGATTGAGCTAAAAATGTCATGGCCAAAAGCTATCAATGATGCACAAGTGCAGCATGAAGATGAAATAAAGGAACTACTTAAAACGTTTTACTTTCTACAAAAATGTTTTGGAAGGTATTACATCCTAAAAAATATATTCTTCTTTTAACCACTCAGTTCAGTGAGAAAAATAGATCAAACAAGGGAAAGAGCAAGAGAGAGCAGCTGAAACAACAGCTAGGAAGATAAAAGGTGGAAAATGAAAGCGACATATTAATCTGAGGTTTGATTAGCACCACATAAGATCTGTTGTCATTAACTATTAATCCCCCCCAAAATGTTTAAATCAACCCACTTTTAATCATATAAAGGGAGATTCCTCCCCTCAATTTCAAAAGTGAATTTCAGGCACTGGTTATGTGGCTTAAATAATACAAAGAAAAATTCCCTATCAAACCATTAGCGCAGACCTTAAAAACTGACAAAAAGCATGATGACTCCATGCTTTGAATAAGATCTATTCCGGCTTTGCTATCTGAATGCCAAAGTTAAAAATCAATGCTCACTGGACAAGCAGGATTTCTGCTACACAGAATTTATCATAACAAACCACCACAGCAAAATACCGAAAATAAAGCTGCCACTTCTTCAGAATAACATGTTTTCACATTATATTGCACACTTTATATTTATCATAATCAGAGGGCTTGAAATTTCAAGTATTTTAAATATCATGAAACATGAAAATGTACTTTAAAAAAAAAAAATTGCAGAGGGCTGTGGGTGATAAAAAAAAAAAACATATTTTGGCCATGCAGACCATTTGGCTGCCTGAAGCAATAACCAGGTTTCTTATGGGAGTTACTGTGAGCATACTGTAAATCAGGGGTTTTTAAAGTATGAAAGGGTGAGCCCCCCTCCAGGGAGCACAATGCCTGCTGTGCCCCCCCCCCCCCCCCCCCCCAAATAATCAACCCACACACAAACAAATGCCACTACAAAACACCTTGTAATTGCTTTTATTTTAGAACCATCTCATCTTTTAAAATGACACTATCTGAATGAAATTTAACGCATGAACATTTTAAAACATTTCCTCCCATTTTAATTATTTTATCGGGGCCTTTGTATGGCAAATACGCCCTTTTTTCATTTTTCTAATGATAAGAACAACCCCAAACTCACTTTTCAACTGTTTTCTCAAACAAACGTTACATCTGAGATTCTGAGTTTAATGTTTGAGATACCAACAGTGTTTTCACATCTTAACAAAAACATTTTGATCAGATCTTCATTGAGAGCTGTGGAAATTCAGTCCCTACTGACAGCCAAAAGTGCGCAAGTGACACGTCACTCATCCTCTGTTTCAAGTCCATGTCACAGCTCAGCTCAGCCAGAGCCTCTTCCTCTCCTGCTGAAAGTTCATCTTTGAGTGTCACGGGGAAGGAAAATGGGTTTCTCACCCACTGGTGTGCCATTGTCTCCTCTCCAAAATACTCTCCAAACTGCGCGCGCATCCCCTCCAAATGCGCACAGACAGCCTGCTGTAAAAACTCCACCTTCAGCCCCGCTATGGCCAAATCATCCTCTAAGATAGGAAACATTTCCACTGATCCCCGCTCCACACGCGCACCCAACAGTTCCAACTTTGTCCTAAATCCATATTTATTTTTTCCCTCGCATCGCGCCTCCCCTAATGTGCTCTGGCGCCCCCTAGGGGAGGCGCGCCTCACACTTTAAAAACCGCCGCTGTAAATTGTGCAAAAGCCTTGAGATAAAATACGAATGACATATGTTGATTTCAAAAACAGAAAAAGGAAATTAAGCTTAATTTAAAGGAAAATGAAATTAAAGCTATAAAAATGCTGCCATTGCCATGAGTTGTGTCTCATGGTGAGCTAGTTTATCTGTTATGTGTAATCATTTAAGAAAATGTGATGAACTAATGTCACTCCGAACTATGGAAGCCCAAGGAGAGGATTAGTAGGGAAAAAAATCTTAATTAAAAAAATAAATTAATTAAAAGAAATCACCCAAAAAAAAAATAATCTATTAATCGATAAGGTTGATTAATCACCCATCCCTACTTATTACTGCTTTTATTTTTAGATGAATGTGTTAAAATATTTTCGGAACAAAAAAAGGGGGCCCGAGGAAGACCCTGAGGTACTTTTAGATAGAAGGTGTAAAAAAACGGTGTCACTGGAGGAATCATTTAGGTATTTCTGTCCAGGAAGTTGTATATTTTACATCTTCTGAGAGCATTGTGTTTAACTCTAAGTAAAGGAATTCAAAACAGATCATCTATGTATGAAACACTCAAACCAACTAGTCTGGCCCAACAACCATGCCACATTAAAAGTTACTTAGATCCCTTTTTTTATTTTCCTAGTGTGATGCTCGATTTGAACTTGGCCAATATGCATCTCCTGAGATCTAGATGCCTTAATGTATTCAGCTACTGCCACAATCTCATTTAGATACCATGATATGTTTGCACCATGAACCATGTGTGGTGCATTCCTCGCTTGATGCCATTTCTATCTGTGACTTTTCTTTCCATATGATTATTCCCTAGTTCAAGACTGATATATAATGACATAAAACGGGACTTTATCTCCCTTGGCTCCACAGTTTTGGTTAATTAACAATACTGAATGGTTTGCTTACCCAGCGCTCCAAAAATATTTCTTAATATGTCTAAAATTAAAGTTCTCAAGGGAGAAAATAAGCAACAGTGTACCTTTTGTGATCAAGCAAAGGCATGTCAGAGGTCTTTGCATTTCCTGCCACCCAACTTGTCTAGCTGGCTTAGCAACACAACCAGAGATCTTTTTCCCCCAGAAATACTTGGGTTCAATGCAAAATAAAGCAGAAGCCAACTGCATGAAATAATTCTCACTTTGGCTGTTCAATCATGTTTGGGAAGGGGAGTAAATACCTGATATACATTATTTGTTCTTCATGTCAAATATATGAAATAAAAAAATAAGACATGCATATTACAATCCTAAAACGGACGTTAATAAAACATTTGGCGGCACAAAAGGAAATGGCAAAAGGACATTTGCTTAAGAGACCCAAACTATGATAAACTGTATTGACATGGTCATCAATGCTAAATAAATAGGGCCTCTATTATAAACACTGCATCTTTTCACAGGTAAAGCTGTAAAAAAACTGGTTACATGTTACATGAATACTTAAAGGGATTAAGAGAATAAAAAAACTTAGGAATATTTCTGTGGAAGGCTATCTACATGACAGATGTATATGAACAGAATAAAAAAAGAACCTTTAATTTCTTTGTTTTTTCTTTTACGTTTTTCATTCAAGTGCATTTAAATCCTCACAAAATAAGCTAAGTATAATTCAAATTAGCCGCAAACACCTTAGGATCGTTCCAAG
Source organism: Cyprinodon tularosa (assembly GCF_016077235.1). Taxonomy (NCBI): domain Eukaryota; kingdom Metazoa; phylum Chordata; class Actinopteri; order Cyprinodontiformes; family Cyprinodontidae; genus Cyprinodon; species Cyprinodon tularosa. Next base: position 756,780 of record NW_024038602.1, read on the forward strand.
TTCTGGAAGACAATCAGAGGGCTTTAAAATAAATAGAAGTGGCCCTTTTAAATTTAAGCATTATTACCAATTTATCACTATGAAAATAATAAAACTAAACTTCTATGAGCAGCATTGAAACCACAGTCTGCTGCTGCGCTGTGATGTTTAACATCCAAGCTTAACAAGTTTGCAGGGTCCGCTGAACTTGTTCTTTTTTCTTTACATTAGTCTGATATTGCATAAATGTTTAATAAAAGTTTTCTAATGTAAATTTCCTTAAATAAATGTCCTGCTCTGTGAGAACACGCCTTTGCTTTTGGTTCACCCAAATCAGGTGATCCCACGGTTATGAGCAATTACAGTCCAATTCATAATCTTTAAGTTCTAGCAAAAGTGTTTGACTCATTTATATCCATCCAATTAAAACAAAGAACACTGTACCATCACAACAACCTTAAAAGTAATAGACGTTGTTAAAACAGCTCTTTAAAGTACACATGCACGTGTGACATTAATAGACCTATCAAGGACATTTGACACCTATCAAGGACAGCTCCTTAACGAACCGCATTCAGTTTGTTGACTTTAGCTCCTTTTTGTCAGATCGGGTCACACTTAACAAGGGCTCCAACAAATGTCATTTATCACCTTGGTTCTTTAAAAAAAAAAAACTCTAAAAAAGTTTTGATAAGTTTAACCTCATATGTCCAAATGTGTTCTTTTGAAATGTCTGCTTAAATAACATGCCCCAATTAATATTTTAATAATGTTAGTATCAAAATAAAGTCATTTCTTGGTACAATCCACCAGTAGTGTATGCATAAACACAGCTGCTATGGTTTCAGAGAATATGGAAGTGTAACATAGATTTTTTTTTACCTTTTGAATTTAATACATTTTAAGTTACATAGACGGTTTAAAAATAAAATACATAACGCCGTAAACTTTAACTAAACAAAAGATTTAGATCAGCTTGTGGACATTAATTGTGCAAAGCTTAATGAGGCTGAGAAAATGTAATGGGTTGTCTGCTCCTTGTACATTCTTAAACTTTATATCTTAGTCAGCAGATTCCTATAAAGGAGAACAATAATAATCTTAATGCATTTTTCCTGGAAAATAAAATGTAAACATAAAATACAAACAATGATCCTTATAGTAAGGATCTTGTTCCATTTGGAAAGCAATCCTCCCACAGAATGACTGCCGTCGCCATGTTTCAGGGTGGTGCTGGTTTGTTAGAAGTGACATACTGTTAGCTTCTCACAACACATTTATTTTGCATGACCAAAAAATCTGAATAGTTTGTTGATATTGTGCATTTTGTTGTTGCAACAGGTACACTCTGTTGTTCAATACTAAAATATTTGAGATGGTAATTGTCCTGCAACTAGACTGCAATCATAGACTCTTAGGCAAAAAATATAATTTATTAACTAGTAAATGTTTAACATAACAGACATTTTAATTGAATTGGGTCTGGTAAGGTAAAATAGCTTGCTTGATATTTTATTCAAATGCGATATTAGAACAAGCTGAAAATAAACAGGAAACATAAGAATGATTCTTAAATATCAGAATGGGTGCTAGCTAGCGGGTGAGCTCACAAAAAAGAACATAGACAGGTCTTTGCTTGTCCCCTTTTCTGCCTGTGTCTCTTTACCAGGCAGCTGCAGAGGTCTGAACCTGCCTGAGAAGCAGCATGGCGGCTGGTTTAACAGGTCAAGGCTCACAAGAGGGAGAGAAAAAAGAAGAAATCATAAAGCTGTTGGTGCACCCCTTGCACTGTGACTCACATCCCCTCTAATGGCCTAACCTGCTCATCACAAGGGAAAGTGGAGAGAAAGAGAAAACAAAATGCACCACTGCTGACCTTTTTAACAAACTTATGTTCTTCTGACCTCCACTCACATGCCTCTGTGTTAAACAAGATTTATGCTGGTCAGTTGATAAACTTCTCCTACAAAGGCAATCACTTTTCTTTGAAAATATAGATTAGCTTAAAATACTAACACCGTTTTATGGAGGAAAGTTTTTCCACAAAAAAAAAAAAATTAAACAAGTGGTAAATAATTTTAACAGCTGAATTAAGTGTTTTGCAATATTTTTGTATGTGAATTTGACACCCTACTGGTGATTATTAAACTTGGGCGTAAAAAAATGGGTAATAAAGAATGTGTAATAAGTTTAGAACATCTTAAGCCTAAAGTGTAAAAGGAAAGTACAACCATTTTAAAGGGAGGACGGTTACAGGTGCTTGTAAACAACAGGACACTGTTGAATATTAATCTCTGCTGCCCTGATATTGAAATGTTGGTAGTTGGTTTTCATCCATATCATTTGCCCAGAGAGTTTACCAGTATTCTTTTGGTAACCATTTACATTCCTTCTGCTGTTGCATCAGTTTCATTGTTGCTAAACAACAGACAAAAACAGCCAAATGCATTTATGGCAATAACCGGTAAATTGAATCACACCTCACTCGCTTCTACACCTCCAAAGCTCCAACACTATATCGGCTGCTGTACCAGAGAAAACAACTTTGGATTTGTTTAATGCACATGCAGAGGACTCATACATCTCTACAATAAGACCTGCTCTAGGGAAATGGGATCACAACATTTTTTTTGCATTTTTCTGCACAGTGAATAAGCCTCTTTAAATGAAACAATCTATATTAAAAAGAACTGTAAAAAGATGGTCACATGAAGCTGAAAAAGGTCAGAAAAGTTGTTTTGAGGTGACAGAATGGAATGCACCGAGTCAGCCACATGGAGAGGAGATCAATGCAATGACTGAGTGACTAATTATATAATCTCTGTGTAGATACCGACGTCCCCACCCCAACAGTAAAAGGTTTATCGAATAATAATAATCATTATCTCTGGATCACCGGTGATCTGAAGGAATAATAACCAAAAACATGATTCAAAACAAAGAAAAAGAACATAGAACCACAGAATTAAAATAACCAACATTAATTTGAGCAATGTAAACATAAGGCTATAAATGCATTCAAGTTTTGTGGTAGTGATTTAGATTATTTAACATGCGGCTTAAATAATAAAAAGAAAATACCTACCAAACTGTTAGCCCAAGCCTTAAAAACTGACTCCATGCTTTGAATAAGCTCTATTCCGGCTTTGCTATCTGAATTAGATTAGATATTTTTTTGCCTTGTTGGTATTGCTGCTGATCCCAATACCAACCACCCAGAGGTCCATTTACAGCTTTCATATATATACTAAAACTTTTATTTATCTATTTGTTTTACTCATCATACTGCTTTAAGGAGATGCTTGCTGTGAGACTCCACTGTCTGCTGGAGGTGAACAGTGCTGCATCCCTGAAATAGTTACACCTTGTGAGGAGAGTCTTTAACTGCTGGTCCTTTACTCCATGATTAAATCATTTTTCTGGTTACGTTTTTTCCTGAACATCATTCTCGTGCAGGAGAGTATAATTCTGCACTGCTTCACCTGCAGTATTTTTTTCCTGCAGTGTGCCTCAACGACTCATCATACTCCATCATGTGCTCATTATTAAATGTCAAACTGTATAAAAACAAAAGTTCCCATGACAGTAGGGCTAGGTAAAAAAAAAAAAGATTTAATCGATTTTGAATCGCTTCTTTTACATATTTGCAAAATCGATGTCTAGGGAATAAGATTGATTAGTTTTATAGTGACGTGGGTGACGTTCACATTCAAATGAGCAGGAAAGATGCACTCAAGCTTACTTCAAGCTTGACAGCTGCAAATATAGCCAATAGGGTTGTCAAAAGTATCGATACTCAAAAAAGTATCGATACTGAAACGTTGTATCCAGATACAATACTCGTTTTTAAAAGTATCGATACAGTGCCACCACCAGTGGCACCTAAGCAATCATTCATCTAAAGTACAGAATAGAGGACAATGCACTTTCAGAACACTGTGTGATTGAATAATTCTACGCACTTTTCAGTTTTAGACATTTTTTTTTGTAAGAGGTGCAGCTGCTGAGAATTATTTTTGTTTCATAACCGTTTTGGCTAGTGTCATTGTTATGTGTGCAAAGCATAGCCAAGGAAGGAACACTTCATTTAAATTTTTAAGTTTTTTATCAAGCTTGCTTAATATTGTGCACAGCATACAACCTTTATTGTATTTATTGTATTTTATTTATTAATGAAAATATTTCTGTAGAATTTTGGAGTCTTTGTTTTTATCCTTGTGGTATCGAAAATGGTATCGAGTATCGAATATTTTCCTTAGTATCGGTATCGAGTTGAAAAGTTTAGTATCGTGACAACCCTAATAGCCAATAGGTGGACTGAAGAGTTTTTCACTTTTCACAAACATGTTTGCACTTATGAGACAGTTTTGACCCCATCTCAAGTTTAAATTGTCTGATTTAAAAGTTTGCACTTTGTGTTTAATGTGACAGGAAAAATTAAAAGACATGAGTATTTTGAGCTTTAAAACTTAACTGAAGACCCAACTGTGACAAGAAGGGACAAAGCTGACTGTACTTCCTAAGGAAGCTTATGTCCTTCAGTGTTTGCCCTAAGATGCTGAATATTTTCTATAAACATGTTATGATCTCTTCTGCTATCATTTGGGGTAACAGCATTAAAGACAATGACTTAAAGAACTTAAAGAAGTTTAAAAAGAAACCCAGCTCTGTTCTAGGAACTCCTATAGAACGTCTGAATAAGATTTCACAAAGAATAATTGTTCAGAAAATGAAGAACATTATGGACAGCTGCAAACATCCTCTTCAGAAGCCTGTTAAACAAAAAGTTACACAAAAGAAGCCTGTTAAACAAAAAGTGTCTTTCATGAGAGGCTTCTTCAGATCTGGTACAAAACAAACTGCTACCTGCTTCCTGCCCATTGCTATTAAGATCTATAACACCTCTGGAAAAAAAGCGGAGGAGGGAATTACATCATTTAATTTCCCTTTGGGATTAATACAGTGATTCTGAATTGAACTAAATCTCTCAATGGCATCACTAGCAGTGTCCTGTTCAACTGAGGGGAAATTCTACCATTTTTAAATGGTGCTAAGATGTTATTAGACAGGAAAAGGTTTAAGATCATCAATGAGAAAAAAGCAACTGTTCAGGATGGACACATTTAAATTCCTCTTCTCCAGATGGTGAAAAGAAAAACAAGAAAAACCTTTTGATTCTATTCTATATCTTCACATCTTGACTCTTGACAACTTTCCATATCTATAAAATAAAACATATGATGGGAGGAGTTTGTTTTTATAAATTGATATCTAAATTATTTAATTGACGTAAGGGTTATTTATAAAGGAATACATCTTTGAATTTGGAAAAGGAGGGAAGTTATTGTAGATCTGAACAAAACATCTAAGAACAGCAATTTCAGAAATGCCTGGCATAGCACATATGTACACTATACTGCTAAAAGTATTTGCTCACATGCCTTGACTTGCATGTGAACTTAAGGGGAATCCCATTCATAATCCATAGGGGTCAATCTGCTTTTAAATTTTAATTTAAACAGCTTTAACTCTTCTGGGGTGCCTATCCACAATGTTTAGACATGTTTATGATGCTTTTTTTTTTCCTCCAAAAAAAAACATTTTTTAAAGTCGTGGACTGATGAACAAGAAGGCCTGACACTCAGGTTATCATACAATTTCATCCCAAATATGTTCCATCAAGCTGAGGTCCAGACTCTGAGAGGGCCAATAAAGCTCAGCCTCACCTACCTTATGTCTTTATGCACTTTGCTTTGTGTCATTTTAAAAGAGGCTATATCCAAACCTTTTGTCCTGAAAATGGTTGGAGCATGGTACGAAATCTCTTGGAAGTCTTTTCACTTAAACTAAAATGCCAAGTCTAGCTCCTGAAAATAACCCCACATCATCCCAAATCCACCAGACTTTACACTTGACCCCATACAGTCAGACCAGCACCGTTGCCTGACAACCTCCAATTCCAGACTCACTCTACAATCAGATTGTCCGATAGGAAAGCATGATTTATCAGTGCAGAGAATGTGCCTCCTTTTCTCTAGTCCAGTAACAGCTTACTTTAAACAACTGCACCCGAACTTTTGCATTGCACTCTGGGAAGTATGGTCTGGATGCAGCTGATCAGCCTTTAAAACCCATTCCATTAAACTCTCCACAAACTGGTGTACAGGCAAATTTGACTGCTATATAAAGTTTGAAAATATGCAGCAATTGACATTGCATAAAGTGATTGACCTCTGCACACTATGCTTCTTTTATGTAATCTACCAACAAAGCACTAAAAGTTCATGATGGACTGAACTTGTTGCACAGTGACACGTTCTTTCACAAATATTTGTCAAAACAGTCTGTGTACTAAGGCCCAAAAAAAAAAAAAAAAACAATTCAATGAATTCATTTAGATTTTTTGTAATAAAAAAAAAAAAATTATAGATTTTTTTTGTTTCCCCGGAGTTTCTGTCGCTGCAGTATTACTCTCAGGCTGCAGTTTGGAAAGCGACAGCGTCACACGAAACAGGAAACAACATCGTAACTACAGGTTTGTTCTCAAAAAAAGGAATAAAATCATCTGTTGCTTGGAATTTCAGAGCTCAAAGTTCTCCACCGTTGTTGCGGTTTTCCGGAGTGCGGCAACTGCAGGTGGTTTTGTTTGTTTTTTTTCGGGAGGGGAAAATAAACATGTCAACATGGGTCTCATAGCAACACCGGGGAAAACTGACTGCTATGATTGGGGGGGATCTGAAAAAAAAATTGCTAATTGAATTAAAATAAAAAGAATAAGAGATTTTATTTTTAGGCCATACCACTCAGCTCTACTGCCGATTTTAATTGTTTGGATGGCTGAACAAATGCCTTTGGCAAAGTAGAGTATCTATTCAATCGTTCTTTGACCGTTTATGACCTGAAGACAGTTAGTCAAATAAGTTACAAGCCAGTTGCTCACTTGTTTTCTGCACCCCTACATGCAGCAGCCAATGCATCTGTGAGATGCAACACTCACAAGCAGTCCAACTATATAGTCCAAACATTGAACAGTTCCTGAGCAAGGCTGTGCTATTACTTGTCAGATTTTTACAGGGCTCGTTTTTAGCGGATCTGTAAAGCATGCTCTCCACAAGTCATGACATAATAGACTGCTCAGACAAGTTTTACCGTCCACCTCCTCCAGCCCAAATTTGTTACAGCATGCTGATGAAAATTTAAATTAATCTATACATTTATATAAACATCAGTTTGACAGGTCCAACAATCAATTAATTACTTTATTTAAAAAATTGAAAAATTCTAATTAGAAGTGAAACCGTATTGCTGCAGAAATTATCTTTAGTCATCTTTAATCAAAGATGAATTATAAAAGACAGTCTTCAGTGAATTTATAGCTGTAACCTTACTGTCTGCTTGCTATACCCTCCCAGCTTTTAAAGTAAGCATGATAACAGAAATAACACTAAAGCTCTAACAAGAGGCTTATAGTAAATCAGCCAAACAAATTTAACTAATATCATCTCCAGGTAAGATTTAAAATGTTTGGCATCATTTTATAGCTTTGCAGGGCACACTGCGGCTCTAAGCCTGCTGTGTCACTAAATATGAAAAGCTGATAATATGGGAAAGCAGTACTTCCAGGTTGAAAAGGCTCTGCGAACGGAATAGAAAACTATAAAATAAATCACTCAAACAAAACACTGACGGGAGTGAAGTTAGGCAGCTGACTGTAGCAGAAATGGAGTAATTCATTGAATCATAACATACATTTATTGCAGATTTAACGTCTCTCAGCCCTAGTTATAGTGACTTACACTTCTATTGCTCTTCAGGAGGATCTTAGTGCCAGGTTTTAACAGAAAAAGAATAAGGTTTGCTACCTTTATTAACCCATGGAAGTTCTTTTGGCAGCTTAATTGTGTTCTTGGCAGCAAACTGAGGTTAGATGTGTCACTCAAATAATACTGTGGGCTGCACAATGATGAGAAAACCTGTTATTGCGATATGTTTGTTGAATTATTTTATTAAATTTACTAAAAACTAAACTAAAAACAGTTTGTCTTTAAGAAACTAAAATAATGCATCAAAAGTAAACATAAGAAAATCAATGGACGACCAATAAATAGAAGGAGTGAAACATTTCAGCGCACAACTCTAAATTTGCAATATTTGCTTTAAAACTAAAGATAATAAAATTAGCTAAACCTTTCTTCTGATTAAAAATTTTCTTCATTCAAGCCTAAATCTAAATATAACTTGTGTGCATCAAGTCAAGGTTCAATGGAACTAACGCTACAGTCACATCGCAGGCAGATGAGAATCATATCAAACTTGGTCATGGCAGTCAGATCTTTTCACCACCATGAATCTGCATATAAATGTGGCCTGAGTGGATTCTTATTATCTGGGTGCAAAACTTTAGGCCTATTCAGGCTATTTAGGCCAGATATTTGAATTGAGAAAGCCTCCTGGAGGGGTAGCGAAACGTCTTCAAATCTTGGAAAACAAGTCCAGTGGATTGTTTTTTAAAATTTTAGGGAATGACTATGACCTGGATGACTGAGAATCTTCATCAGCATTAGGCCTATTCTACACTAACATGAACAATTTATATTTTCATTATCGGTTAGGAAATAATTGCGACAACTAAACACAACTAAAGAAGCCTGGCCCTTTGGTGACACTGAAACCACACTAAAACCTCTGACAAAAACATCAGGCACGTGCAGACAGCTAATACAAGGTAAACACTGCAACATGGCGGCAAAGAGGCGAATGCTACAGCTGGAGCTATGACGTCACTGTTTAAAAACAAAGACACGGTTCGCATGTACACACTAAGTTTGAAATGTTTCCACGTGGGGATGCCGTTACAAAAATGATCATATATGGTCCCCCACAATACTGGATCTGTTTGGGTGAGATATCACAGTAACTGCAAACAAAATGTGCAAGGATAGTCAATTGTGTCATTATAAAACAGTTTGCTGTTTAAGTATGTGACTGTAGACTTATGCAAACGTGAAGCATAAAACTTACAGACATCGACTGGATGTTTATGTTTGCAAACAATTTCAGGCTTTAGACTCTTGTATAATGTTATGATCTTACCGTGTCTATCGAAAACATTGCAGGGCTGGCTCACATGGCGTGTTGAGTCTCTCTTTCCCCCCTTGATGAAAGCAGGCAAACTGGGTCTCCTCTGGTCCCCTACAAATTTCCCCGGCTGCTGCCCCATAAGGGCAGGGTGCCAGGCTGCAGCCGGGACTATCCAAGCTGGTATCAGTTGTTCCCCCTTCGACAGTTTGGTATCAGACAAGCAGAGGATCAGGGGAACACAGGAGACCCTTTCCCAGGCTCAGAATGTCCCTTCTGAGAGAACGGGTGATTCAGGTCACCTGAGCAGATCAAAGTTACACCAGTGTGTCTCCGCGTGTCACACATTAGAGGAGTGTCTGTGCTTCACAACAGAAAACAAGACATTTCAGGGGAATCTGAAAGAAAAATAAGAGGATTTACGACTCAGCAGTTATATCAATAAAGGGGAAATAATTTGCTGCATCAAAGCAACTTAACCAGAAAAACATATTTATCTGAATTTAAAAAACAAAAATAATTTTACATTATCCAGCATGGTAGCTTGCTGGATGTAGTTTTAAAACGCAGTTGCCTAGATTAGAGTGACATCCATGCCTGAACTTTGTTTTTGTTTTTTTACTGGAAATATTCCAGGAAGTAAAATTCCTCTTCACTGCAAGTTTAACAAAGTATGTTGACATTTTATAAGTCATCTTTCAATCAACTTACAGCAAGTGCACAGCAACAAGTGGGATATACTCTATGACGCATACAGCTAGGGAAAATTCAGGAAACTCCAAAACGTTCTCTGGCATCTCCCTGACGATTCTTTAACTATAGTAAAGGTAAACTTTGAAGAAAATAACAGGAGGAAGCAGAAAGACGTTGTTAGCTAAAAATATGAATGTTTGGCACTGGTTCTTATTCTGGTCCTCATGGACCACTGCATGTTTGAGATGTAATTCTGTTGCTGCAAACTTGATTGAAATGTGTTCACCGAATTGAGAAAAAAAAAAAAAAAAAAAAAAAACAAACTAAATCAGATGTGTGGCAGCAAAGAGACACCCAGAACCAGAGTTGAGAACCACTGATCTAGAATATTCCAAAACTATAATGACAATAAATTATTTTCAGGCTCAAAAATGTCTAAGTAAACAAAAAACAAACAGGCCATAAAAGACAATTTCCTTATTCTAGTTATACAGTTAGTTTCATGTGGAGGATTTATAGACACATTACATTTGTAGGCCCCTTTCACCAAGAAGATAATCAAGTCATCTGCTTAATAATCATTTAATTAAGATAAAGGTTAGAAATGCTACATTTTTTAAGTCCTATAGGTTTGGAAGGACTATGACCATAAAGCTGTAGTCACATTGTTGTTTCGAATTTATATCCATAAAGATAAAAGTGACAAAGATTTTAAATACTCAACCTGATTTGCTGTAATTCTTTCAAAAAAACTCAAACACAAATGCACCAAAAAAAAAAACATTTGTTAAACAGCAAAATGACTCTGAAAAAATTTTTTTTTCAGAACTTTTAATGTGATTTCCTAAGAACAGCAAATATATATATATATATATATATATGTATATATATATATACACACACATACATACACACACATATATACACATATATACACACACATACATACATACCAATACATACAGAAAAGAAGAAATATTTAGCCTGTTTATTGCATCTCTACTATTAATCTATTACACCTTAACAAACAACTATTTGCACATAGAAATTGTTATATAAGCATAAAGCCTATAAGAGTTGGTAAATATATGTATGAGTTTCGGTTTGTAACGCCATCTAGCAAGCTGCGGTAGATAAACAAAAAAATCTGGGAAATAAAACTTGTTAAAAAATTACTAATTTGAAATTATTTGTTATTTTAAAAACAAATAGCTTTTCATTTCCTTCGTCCCCATTTCAATTCAGATATGGTTTAAAAACATTTAGTATGTTTTAGAGGATTTAAGAACCTTTAAATCTGCAGTCATTTCATGTATCCAATTAAAACAGACGTTATATACGTTGAACCATCAGGAACTGGCAATAATATAAGATAGAAAACAAAAATCACTACTTGGAAACAACCAATTTTGTTTCTAAAAAGGTCACCCAGAGAAGATAACTTACATGGTCACAGGAACACCTAAATTGTTGGTTAGTCGGAGCCATGAAAGCTAACCCAGGTCTGCTGGTGGTATGCAGCGCAGACCCGAAATCCACATCGAGTCCAAACTTGGTCCTTGCTGCCTCCCGACAAAAAAAATAAAAACCCGGACAAGTGCACTAAAACGTCTCAACAAATCCGTCTGATAAACATACATTCCCACTTCGCAGCTGGACTTTCCAAAGCCAACGCGCTGAGTTAGTTTCCAACTTCCGTGTCCACTTTTCCCGTCTTGCGGAGCTTCTCCCCCTCTGGAACCCGGAGTGGAGACGCTTCAATCAAGGAGGCGAGGGGAAGTTCGGGGAAAGGAAAGACAGCCACTCTTTCTGCAAGCCCTCTCCAACGCTCACAGCCACCGAGCTCTTCGACACCGCCTTCTCGGTTTGCGTACTTATTCATCGCTTTCAAGTGAAATCCGACGCTGTAAACTTTGGCCGAGAAGCAGTTGTTTCGCTGAGGCCGCCATACTTCTATACGCAAGGTGGTTTACAGAAATATGTGTGGTGGGCTGGGCGACGTGTGACGTCATTTGCGTGCGTTGGGAGCTGGTGGGGATTTACAATTGTTTATAGTTACGGTAAAATTATTCAGATACAGTTAGAAAACTACAGCTAGAAAATCAACTAATTAATTATCTGTAAAACTACTGAAACTTATTCAGTGGCGTTAAAAACAATAAACAATTGTTAAAGTATTGTATGAAAACCTGGTTATAACCGCCATGCTGCTTGACAGGATTGTATTTATACCCCAACAAATGGCAGATTTCAACATAATGGTGAGACGTTTAAACACGACACAGTGGTACTTTTAATTACTATGTTAATAAAGATGTTAAGTTCATTAGACGATTGGTAAAAAAATACACTCATAATATGTTTCAAACCGCAATAAAGACCTTAAAAAACGATGTATTTGAGTATTTTATTTTTTATGCTACAACTTGGAATTATGGGTAATCCGGAGTGTAGATTAAAACATAACCGTTACGTACAATGTGTTAGTGACAGAGTACGCCAAAAAGAGGTACTTAACCGGATTTCAGAAAAGAAAAAGGAAAGAAGAGCAGCTAGAAGAGCAGCTGGAAGACCGGAAAAACTTCCCAATGGTGGGAATGGGGTGTTGTACTTCATATGGGGCCCCACTCAGATAATGTTGCTTACTGGCCTATTGTTGTGTCGTTACGCCATTGCACTGACTGGTTACTATCAGAGTTCCCAGATGTATTTTCCAATTAGCATATTTGTTAATTACAATTAGAACTCATCTACTTAACACTTTATAGAGCAAGTTACCGTTTTTGATCACTTGCCCTACAAACTCCATTTGTAGAGCACATCACCCCACTTCTAAAATCCTTACACTGGCTCCCTGTATCTCAGAGAATAGTCTTGTGTTAGTCTATAAATCTCTGAATGGCTTAGCACCTAAATACATCACAGACTTGCTATCAGTGTATCAACCCTCCAGCCTGCTCTGCATACCTAGAACCAGAACAAAAACATGGAGAAGAAGCATTTAGTTCCTATGCTCCACTTATCTGGAACAAACTTCCAGAAAACTGTAAAAGTGCGGAAAGCCTGAGTTCCTTTAAATCAAGACTAAAAACACATTTGTTTAGGATCGCCTTCGACTGTTCTAGTTAAACAGTTCAACTGAAACATCATTAGTTCAACTTTTTTAAATTTCTTTAGTCCAACAGTTTTTAATATTCTTTTTTGTTTCTGCATTTTTTTATTTTTTTTATTTTACCACTTGCTTTGATTCTGTTTTATTTTCCTATATTTTAATCATGTAAAGCACTTTGTGTTGTCTTTGTATTAAATTGTGCTATACAAAAACATTTGCCTTGCCTTGATTTTCAAAGTATTTCACCGAGTGCTCTATAAGAGATTAAAGCTAGGAACTTTCAGACTAGTTAGGCTCACTTACAGCTCAACTTGTCAAAACTATAGTTAAAACTCAAACCTTGGTAGATGGAATTTAGCTATTCAGCTTATTACTGTTTTTTTCCCCAGCAACCTTTCAGCTTTAAAAAAAAGACCTTCCAGAATCAGTAATAAGTTATCAGAACTTTTAAGTCATATATTATTTTCCCCCATTTATTGGCTAAACAGTTGACACCACCATAAGTTTGCTAATAAGTCAAGATCCTTATCAGCCATCCAGATAAAATGGATAGATAAAACCCAACACTACTGTTACCAATTTCCAGATGTTGCGGCTTTATACGGATTCCTCTTCTTCTTAAATGCTGTATTACTAACGGTTCTTTCATTAAGAAAGATTCTGTCAAAATCTTATTTTTAACTAAATGTAACGGATACAAATAAAAGATTATTAAAACTGGTCCTCTTTTAGTTAATTTTGTGTTTAGTGACTTTTAATTAGAAAGTCACTGAAGAGGAACCAAGAGGAGAGGCGATGACATGCAGCAAAGGTTTAAGGTCGGGATTTGAACCTGGGACAGCTGCATCATTACCTGAGGCCTCTGAATGTGGGTCTAACCCTGCATTAACTTAAAGTCTAAATGTGCCAGAGGTTTGCTCTTAGAGGGAAAAATACTGACTAACTGAAACGAAAAGAATCAGTGAGCAATGGGCCTATTTAATGGAAGCAATTTCTTTAAAAAGGGTGTAAAGTCCTTCGGTTTAAGTGATAGTTATGCCCCAAAAAAGTCAGTGCATTTTTTTACATCTTGGAGTTTACACACAACAGATCACTCAGCATCCAGCAAATAGAAATCACTGACTTTATTTAAACAACAGAATTACTTTGTGTATTGTACATCATGAAAACACTTTGATAACTTTCTAAACAAGTTAAAAAAAATTTATACCAGCTTTTTAATGTGAAATAATTTGGTCAAAATTTAAAATAACAAAAGCCATTTAGACATTCAGCTAAGTATTAATGTGTCTTAGAATTAGATTTGATTACATTTTTGTTATACACTGGTTTTTAACCTTCCTGTTCCAGCAGCTTCTGTTGTGTCAACATTACAATCTCCTCCATCACTTCTGGTTTCAAGATGTCCTTGACCTAAAATGAACGCATAGAGACAGTTTTTAATTGAAAAAAAGTTTATTTAAACTTTTATAATGTGAAAAAAAACTATTATTGTATTACAAAGAGAAATTAATAAACAAAAAAACAATGTTGAAAATTGATAATGATAGTAACTATACTCTATTGCACCATCATGTACAACAATCTGGCTCTCTAAAATAATTTAAGAAAACAAAAATTTATAACAGCAGTAGAATAAATGAAGTAGAAATAGTTGAGATTTTTAATATGACCACCAGGTGGCACACAAACATTTCATTCACTTTGTCCAGTTTGTTCCATCTTTTAAGAATCACGCCGCTTTTTGAGGGCATTAATGGCTGCATGATGCACACCAGTCAATTTAGTTTGCCAAAGTGTTTTTTTAAATAATAATTCACACAGTAAAACATATCTAATTACCAGAATTTATAAATATATGATGTATAAATAGAAACTGACATAATTGTATCAATAAAACAAACTTTGTCATGATATTCCATCTTATTGATATGTACCTGTATTTTACTGTTTGATTCCTTACCTGATGCTGGAGGGAGGACTCGTAACAATACAGAACACTTGTGTCGTACAAAAGCACTTTATGTGCAGCCAAAGCCAGCAGGCAGTTTCTGAGCCGAGAAATCACCTCCCGATCTGACAGGCTTACAGGCTAGATGGATGGAGACAGAACAAAAGCACAAAAACAAGTTCCCTTAAGCCCAGTTCACATGTTTACATAATAAAACAAAAAAGGATTAGAGCTTGGTTGCATCAATTCTTATCTCCTGATGGGCTCTTTACCTCCAGACTGGTGTAGAAGCCCCCAGCTTCCTGTTCCTGTTGTCCCGGCGTTGGATACAACCACACAAAGCCGTTATTCCCCAAGATGATGGATGCGCCACAGGGTAGGTTATGGAAATGTGTTTTCTGCCTCTTGATTAGTGAAGGAGAAAGCTGCACCAGCACTCCCTGACCCAACTGAGAGAAAGAGGACAAACAGATAAAGAGTCAATCTAAAATAATACAACTTTTTTAGCCATTCCAACACAAAAAACACCCTTTTAACCCTTCATAGGGCACTCACTGAAATACTTTGAAAATCAAAATTTCAAGCCAAAAGTGATATTGGATTTCTGGACAAGACCTTCTAAAAATATGGATATTTTGATGGCAAAATTAATGTTAATGTAATAACAAGAAACACCAACTTGCCCAAATATATTAAGAAAAATAACAAAAGTGCTTCTATGAGAAATTCATGAGAAACACATAGGGCCGGATCTATCAAAGGTTTGCGTGTATAAAAACGTGAGCTATTTCACTGCGCACGCTAAAAAATTTACAAACTGATCTATCAACAGCGTGCTAAAAGGATTTGGTCTTTAAAACGTGCTAAATAGCGCCTCTTATCCATTTAGTACTTTTTCTGCAATGAATATGCAATATGGGGCGTTTACACGCAAAAGTGCGTCTTGTGGGAGGAGAACATGTAAATATATTAATTTAGCACTCGCAAAGTGATTTATCAAACCTGAAAGCATTTTTGCTAACGCTATCTGACTCTATATTTAACATGTTTCAAAAGAAGGTGCAAATGGTCTGTATGCGTAGTTGCGCACACATGGCAGCGGTTATTGTCGCAAGAAGGAGACATGGAAATGAAGCAAGGAGACGCAGAGAACGCATTTTTTCACTCCGTGTGAATATTTTTGGAATGAACGAGGAAACGATCATCAAAACATATCGTTTATCCAGTATTGCCATTTTGGAGCTGTTGGGGGAACTCCGAATGGATTTGGAGCCAGCCACAAGGAGGACCCACACAATACCAGATATCACAAAACTCCTTGCAACATTGCACTTTTTTTGCATCTGGGTCATTCCAGCGTACGGTTGGAGCGAGAGCTGGGATCTCCCAATCTCGTTTTTCAGAAGTGCTGTCCGACGTTCTAAATGCCATGTCGCCTTCACGCCCTACCGGAGAACCCCGACCTCCATCCTACGCCTGTGGAGCAACATGCCAATGCTGCGGGGATATGTACGCGCAGTCACCTCATCCACAGTCACTTCTTGTGAGCCATTTGGTATGTGCATTTTTCTACAAGCCAATACAAAACACCTGTTTTTTTAGTTTTTTTTTTACTGCAGTGAAGTACCACCTTAGGGAATAAAGGTTGCCAAAGTTTCTTTTTTCATATATATATATATATATATATATATATATATATATATATATATATATATATATATATATATATTTATATTTATTTATTTATTTATTTATTTTTTTTTTATTATTATTTATTTTTTTTTTTTTTTGGAGGGGGTGGGGATGTCACTGTAAGATTTAAATGTCTTAATGCACTAGTTTGTACAAACTACTTTGCCGCAAACCACAAAACGCGCAAAACCATCATTTAAATAGGGCGTCTCCAACAGTTTTGCACCTGCCACCAGTTACGCAATCACTCTTGTTAAATCACCCGCAAACCCTGGTTCAGCCCCTCGCGCAAAATTCCAGTTTGCGAGCGCAAATTACTGCACGCAAAAATGGATCTTGATAAATCCGGCCCTTAGAGTGAAAGAAACACATTGTTTTTGATACAACATGAATTGTACCAGTATCAGCATTAATGCTAATACTGGCACTTTCATTTTTTAGTTTATAAACCCGAATATAATTGTTAACTAGGCTTATAAAAAAAAATTAAAAATTAACATTCAACTGTTTAATAGTATTTTTCACTATTGTTTACATACACGATGTACATGAACACATCACTTTCAATATAAGATCACATAAACCTTTGCCTGGGAGCCATTTCTCTATTTCACCCATGTCCCATCTGATTTATCTAGTTCTTTATTTTTTGTTGCTGTCTTTTGTCTTGAATGTTGTCTATTTCATCCACTTTACTTCCATTTGAGTTTACTAAAGTCTCAAATGATGTCTTTTGTTCCACAATGTAGATTTCTTCTATTATTCCACCTTTTTTTCTTAACTTGTTAAAAAAATTTTAATTTAATCAAAATCAACTTAATTTACAGTAGGTAATACATCATTCAAGGGCTCATCTAATTGGTGAAATGCCAAAATAAGACGTACAGCCATGTAGCAGGATCTTTGCTGAAAGGCTGGATATAGATCTTGTGCTTCTAGACCTCACTGAGGGACGGGGGGACTCCATTTGTAAGGGGAATGCAAGTGATCAAAAAAAGTAACTTGCCCTATAAAGGGTTAACAATAAAGATAAGAAATTATAGATACGCTTTATAACCGCTGATATTATGTCGATGTGCAGTAAATGAACAGGTCAAATGCTCACTGTTTGATTGCATTTAAGAAATTCAGAGCTCTCGGAAAAAATGAAATAACAAAAACTTACTTTTCCATACTTTAAACTGCGAGTGTGAAGTGACAGGGCCCCATCTGAGAAGACAGACTGCACCTCTGCCTGAAATCCAGGGGAAATTAAAAATATCAACCATTTATGGAAACAAAGCACAAGTGAAAGGAAATCAAAAGCAATGGACGCCATCTGCCTTACACTGATGAGATCGCCTTCATGAAGGTATTCTCTCATGGTGAGCTCATCTTCTGCTGATCTTCTCCTCTAAAATATTAAATCAAACATTTCAACAGACATTCACATTTGTAAACACACAGAAAGTCTTTCTAAAAAACTTACCAGTTCTCCACCAGGCAGGTTGACAGATGAAAGCAAGAGGACAGAGTCCAGTCTGGAGTTCGTTTCCACCTTCCAACGCTTCTGTTGAACCTACATATAAACACACATGGAAATTACAAATCATTAAAAAATAAATAAATAAAGGTCAAACTGGTGTTAATTCTGGAGAACTGACCTCTGTAATTCTGCCAACTACAACATCTCCAACTTCACCATTGAATCTGCAATTAAAAACAACAACAATAGAATCCAGCTGCATTCATATATCTGGTAAAATACTGAAAACTATAAAACTGAGGAAAACCAGCAGAGAAGTGTTTTCTGAGTTATTAGAGGCACCAGCTCTTTAAAGTGCACTGACTCACCTTGTCTTAAGGGGTCTGACACATATTAGCTTGTCCACCCTCTGAACCTCTCCAGCAACTGATGCTGTCAGCTTGTCTTCATCAACATAAGTGCCATGTCCCCTGGTGGAAAATAAAAACAAGAATTAGTCATTATGCTACCAGCTGCTCCATCCACACAAAAATACCAGAGATTTGTTTCATACTGTGAGCTGGAGTTTCTGCAACAAAAACATTCATAGAATTATTATTTGTTATTATTGTTAATGAAATATTCAGGACACAAGATTTGAAGTTTGAAATGATCTGAAACAAATAAGCAGCAACTAATGAATATTTTGTTAATCCATTACGGTAATCTGTTAACTTTATTTGATTAAAATGATTAATAAAAGAAAAATGAAAATACTTAACTGGAGATTTTTAACAGAATAGGAACCAGGTGAAGCTAACTCTATGCCACATTCTGCATAGTTCTGAATACGTTAAGTGCTAAAAGGATGCATCCTTTTAATTATTCTGCTATATCAAGTACCACTCTGAATGGACTGTTCTTTCAGCAAAACACACGTAGCAAAATTTTAATCATTTATTATTATATTGTTTTAATAACTAATTAAATAACCAGGTTAAAGTTTACCTTTTAATTCTTCCAAATAGTCTGTTGGTTCATGTTTTTAAGAAAGTACACATAGAAATGTCAACGCATTTGACATGTAAATAAATGAAAAACAAAATAAAAGAAAAATAAACTAAAAATAATAAAAATCTCAAATGTAAAAGGTTTCAACTAAAGATTCAATAATCAAGTTTTTCTTGGACTAATTTTTTACTTTACTAACTTTAGGGTTGAAACAATTAATCATGATTAATCAATTATTTAAATAATGGTAAACTAATTTAGTAATCAATTAATCGTTAACTCGAGTATAGACTCTAAAACATGGCTTTAGCTGACAGAGCAGCCCACTTAGAGCAGTAATTATACCAAAATAAAAAAAAAAATGTAATAATTTTGGATTAAAGATTTTTTTTAAATGTTTGTCAATATGCTCTATCCAGAACTCGAGTGGAAAAGTTTTAGTTTCCCCTGGTTTAATTTCATAAAAAGTAAGGAAGTTAAGTTAAGTTTACTATCCAATTATTAATCGAAAAAAAATCATCGACAGATTAAGCAACTTGCAGAATAATAGTAATAATAAAATAATAGCTGCAGCCCTACTTTACTTGATTGCATGAAATTTGAAGGTTGATGGTTGTTGCTGCATTTAGAAATATGTTAGAAGTTCTTAGTTAGTATGCATTAATGAGTAAGACATCTTCTCATAACATTTAACCTGTGAATTGGGAGAATACTAGCAGATTCCACTCTCTGTCTGAAGGACCTGTGATTCTCTAATCAAAACACAGTTAGATTAAATTTTTAAAAATGACATTTGCTTTGAAAGTAGACCATTATTTAGCGCAGATATAAATATTGCACATATCTTTATATCATAAATGTAATGCCTTATGTAATGCAGTACTTATTTGTTTCCTCAATTGGAACTAAAGTCCTTATTAAGCAAGTTTTTAGTAGTTAGGGTACTTTTAATGATCTGCAACATCTTCTTAATGACAGGATTTGGAACCTGGACTTGATTAAATATTTATCGTTTACAGATCTAAAAGTCAATGTCAATTTGAATATTGTGAAAAAAAATTTAAACATTGGAATGGATGGTGTCCCACCCAAATCAGACAATTATCCTAAAAGAACAGGAAAGGTTTCCAGAGTGACTAAATGGTCTCTCACTCAAACTGCCAACAGAATCATGGGAAAGTCTCCAGATTGGACAGATTTCCAGAAAACTTCAGACATCCTCCAATAGGACAAAAACACACCATCTCGACAGGACTCTTCAGCAAAAATCCTTAGGATACTTTGGGAGGGAATCAAGGCTGGAGTCGGCGTATCAAGAGCCAATATGCACAAACAAATTCTTTCTTACTCAAAGATTAGATTCCAAGAGGCTTACCTGGGCTAAGGAGGAACATAACTGGACTCCTTATCACTGGTCTTTCAGATAAAAGGTAACATTTGCATTTAGTTTAAAAATTAAGTCCCAAGAGTGTGTAGAGAACACAATTCATGCATCTTCAAGTCCAGATGGAGGTTTCTGCAGTCAGTGATGATCTGTGGAGCCTTGTCATCTGCTGGTGAGGGCAGACTGTGTTTTTCTGAAGTCAGACATCTACAATCACATTTTAATTCACTTCAAGATTCCTTCTGCAGAGTTTAAGTTTTAGCTTAGAGTTTGAGTTTTAGAGTTGTAGTTAAGTTTATAAAGATCGATCCCATTTTTAAATGAAGACCTGCTTCCAATAGCAAAGGAACCAAGAGAGGAACCAAACTCTCCTACCATGAAGCCCATAGAGAATCCAGAGGACAAAGACAAGATAAAGACAAGACACAAACATGCAAATGAGATGAAAGCAAAGCCTTTACCTCAGCACTTGATTCATGCATTATGAGGCCAAAACAAGAATTGAGAGCATGGAAATAAGCACACTTTTCAGAAAATGTACTTTTTTGTTGAAAGTATCATCTACAAATATTTAATTTATTCCTTTTTACAGATCTACCTGTGTGTGGTCGTCGTGTTCTTTGACAGATTATTCTGAAGTTTGCTAAAAACACATTTCCCCCCCCAGCTGAACATGTTACCATCTTACCTACCTCATAAAGCCGGTGTCTGAAGTGATAACATCTCCCGGGACAACCAGATCCTTTCGGCCAGCAGCAGGAACTGACAGAGACATTGATGTTTTAATAGTTGGTAATCTCATGTCTACAGCCATGCTTCACACTTCCCTCCTTCTTGATTCAGTTCACAATTTTCTTTTTTCTAAACTTTAACTGGGCGTTTTTGCCGAAGCAGACCAAAAGACTATGAAATTATCTCTCTCCCAACCCTTGGTATTAACAATAATTTTGGGACCCGCTTTAAAACGCTTATTTTAGCTACTGCTATCAACAAACCATGCTAGGCAACAAAGCTTCTTCTCCTGCCCTCTCAGAGTACTCTATTGAAGGGTATCGTAACACCGCCCCCTGCAGGTAGGGAATGGTACGGTCTATTCATGTTTTTCGGTTTTAATACTTTAAGCTTCAGTAAACATTGAAACAAGTATTTGTTTGTTGTGTGACTGCTTTTTCTGCCTGGAGAGGGATGCTCACATGTATTTCCATGCTGTATTTGTAACAGTATATTTGTTTCGTAATAATATTAAGGTCTGAATACATTTGCAAAATAACACAACAGACTTTTTTAGAACTTACATTTTATTGATTTTAAAACAGAGCAAATACACAACATACAATGACAGTTAACAGCTTTTTTACAGTGTGAATTTTTACCATAGATTAAGGGTCGCAACATGACATTTTACAGTTTCAGCATCATAATTATGGTCCCAGCCTCACCATACAAACCTAGCACAAGAATTCCCATCGGATAGCAGGTCTATGTAACATAATCTAGAAAAAAAATAAAATAAAAATTAAGTTGGGAGACTTGTTTACTTGAGTAAATCTTCCACAGGACCCCAGCGTTGGCTGAAAATGTATTTTTGGAGTCTTAATGAGTATGTTACCTTTTCCATTTGGTATAATTCCCTTACAATTTGGCCCCATGAGTTGTAGGGACCAAACTGCTTCCACTTAATTGTGATGCATTTCAGGGTCGCTGTAAGAAGAACATTTAAGAGATATAATTTGGCTTGTCCTTGCAGCCCAACTAGAAAAATACTGAGTATTGCAACCATTACATCCTTGGGGTTAAACAACAGACCTAAAGAAGATATGCAGCATCTTGTTATAACTTTGAATTACTGCAGCCTCCTCAAAAATGACCACCCTGTCACTTCTTGTAGACGACATTTGGCCGGTGACGAAACACACAATAATTAATAAATTGGCATTAGTAAACCATTTGACGAAAAAGCAAGTTTTGAAACGTTTTGGAACAACTTTTGAATTATTCAGTTTAAAGTTGAGTTAATAGGGATCCAACATGATGTGTTAGTTTAATTGTTGCCTATTTTTTTTTCTAAATTCATGCTTATAATGAAAGTAACATCAAAGGTAACAAGCAGCTAAGTAACAATCTTTGCTTCCTTGTATTATTTTTAAGAAAATAAAATTTTTCCTGCAGGTGCTTATTTTTGCCACCAGGTGTCACCCACGAGCCGTTGTGTCTATCGCTGCATTTTTCACATAACACGGAGCTGACGTCACATGTCAACACCACGCAAGCTTGTCTCTCTCGCCCAATCAGCGTTAAGTCGGATAGACGCTTGTAAAAATGGCGACGGTAAGGCACGGAGAAGTGAACACTAGACGCGTAGCCGTGAACCAACACTTCTGGTCCGAGCAAAGAAAGAACTGATACGGCATCGGGAGCGAAAGTTAGTCGACCCGTTTAATGCTCGCAGCTCAGTTTGCTCTGTTTGCTTTTGTTTTCCAGAACTCAGGGTTCCCTTGGACCGCTCATTAGCTTCAAGTTAGCCGCGTAGCTTCACTGTGGCTGCTTGAATCTGTCTTTATGGCATCTGCTTACCGATAGCCCTTTTAAAAAAAGAAGAAGCTCGGACCCGTCAAAGTTTCTTAGACCCAACAAAACGGCCACTAATGAGTCACCTGGATTAAAAACTATTCAAGGAGGATCTCCGGAGTGTAGGGGGACTTTGAGGCGTCATGTATTTTTTAACCGGCTGGCCCCGGAGGCTGCTTTGTCCGCTAAAGAGTGCCGAGGAGCCCTTTCATATCCAGCCCAGCTGCCAGAGGTTTTACTTCGCTTTGCTGTCAGAGACGCAGCTCAGCATCTGGTTCTCTCGGGTAAGTTAAGTAAAACTGTCCTGTTCTGGAACTCAGCTGACCAAATAACAACAATAACAATGCCAGCAGTGCTACTTTCACTTCCATAATCATCCTACACCTTCACTTTATTGAAATTGTTTTTTTTTCTGTATTGTTTAGTTGAAAATAAGGGAAGTGAGGGTTGGGTTCAAAGGCTTTTAGTGATGTGTTGGCATAAGGTTCCACCTGTGCAACCATTAAGATGACAGATGACGTTGGTTTGCGTCATTTCTGACTGCTGTATATCCTTAAACCCGTGAAAAAATATGTCAATAATGCCTTATCTCTCAACCAACTGTCACAAAATATCATTTAATAGTTAGACTTCTTCAAACTGAAGCCCATAAATACTAACATCCGCCCAGAATATGTAATAGTTTTCTACCCAAATATGTAGTGCCTTTATGTCAGAGGCGTAGCCAGAAATTTTTTAACAAATGTACACTGAGGGGTGGCCAAAAGCGGATAGGCAGCAGGACCTCAGGATCAATCTACACTGGTCCAACAGTAAAATTAACGAGCAAAACATCCATATTTTTTAAATAAAGACAAACTATACTTTCATACAGTCTTTACTAAAAAATCGACACATATATTTAAACATCCATGCTTTCTAGATAAATGGTATAGTTCATAAAACTCAGTTTTGACATCTGGGGCGTAAATCTTTTCCATTTACTTACCTACTTGTTTCAATAAACATTCTGCATAAAATTGATATTTACAAGTACTAATGTTTACATAAATTGATTATTTGATAAGTTCTGTACTTATCATCTTTGATGTTAGTATATTGATGTGCATAATTAACCACAAAAGATTTAATTGTTTTGAATATTCCACTTGAGTGTATTACTGCTACCACCATCTGTATTAGAGGGAAAACATTGTAGGGGTAGCCACAGGGGCCACCCTAGGCCCCCCATCTAGCTCTGCCCCTGCTTTGTGTCTAATTGATTCGTTGTTGAGGTTTAGACTTAGACTTAGACTTAGACTTCTTTATTTGTCATTTTGTATGCACAGGGTGCATACAGAACGAAATTGCGTTACATACAGCTTATGAACGTTGCATTGATATTTCACAATGGCACGAGTAAAAGTGCAGCAGTGGTCAAAGTGTGAACAGTGCAGAGGATAAGAGACAGTGTGCAAGTTGCAGTGGTTCAGTGCAAAATGGCATTTGTGCAAAAAATGCGTTATTGAAAAATACAATGAGATGAACAATTTAAAGGGCTAAAAGTTAAAAGTTCAGCAGCATTTGATGCCCGATAATGTGCAATAGGTGCAGAGTTCGGATTGTGGATCAAAGGTTCAACAGTCTGATGGCAGTGGGGAAGAAGCTGTTGCACAACCTGGTGGATCTGCAGCGGATGCTGCGGAACCTCTTTCCAGAGGGCAGCAGGGAGAACAGTCCATGGTGGGGGTGTGAGGGGTCTTTGATGATATTACGGGCTCGGGACACACAGCGCTGTGATGAAATGTCCTTAATGGAGGGAAGAGGAGCCCCAATGATTCCTTCCGCTGTCCTCACCACCCTCCTCACATTCTTCCAGTCAGAAGCTCTGCAGCCTCCACACCACAGAGAGAGACAGCTGGTCAGAACGCTCTCTATGGTGCTTCTGTAGAAGGTTGTGAGGATGGGCGGGGGCAGGCGGGCTCTCCTCATCCTCCGCAGAAAGTACAAGCGCTTCTGTGCCCTCTTCACTAGAGATGAAGTGATTACAGTCCAGGTGAGGTTGTCCGTGATGTGCACCCCCAGGAACTTTGTGCTGCTGACCACCTCCACAGCTGAGCTGTTGATGAGCAGTGGAGCATGGTGGGGGCGGTTTTTCCTGAAGTCGACGATGATCTCCTTCGTCTTCTCCACGTTCAGGATCAGACTGTTTTCACTGCACCAGTCCACCAGCTGCTCCACCTCCTCTCTGTAGTCCCGGTCGTTGTCGTCCCTGATGAGGCCCACCACCGTGGTGTCGTCCGCAAACTTCACGATGTGATTGGTGGTGAACCTGGGGACGCAGTCATATGTCATCAGGGTGAACAGCAGGGGGCTCAGGACGCAGCCCTGAGGGGAGCCCGTGCTGAGGGTGATGACATCAGAGGTGTTCTGACCGACCCGGACTGACTGAGGTCTGTTGGTGAGGAAGTCCAGCAGCCAGTTTCGAAGGGGTGTGTTGAAGCCCAGATGTTCCAGCTTTCCCACCAGGTGCTGTGGGATGATGGTGTTAAACGCTGAACTGAAGTCCAGGAACAGCATCCGCACGTGGGTGTTCTTCTCCTCCAGGTGGGCCAGGCTCAGGTGAAGAGCAGAGGAGATGGCGTCCTCAGTGGAGCGGTTTCGCCGGTAGGCAAACTGGAACGGGTCGAGTGTTGGGGGGAGACTGGAGACGATGTGTTCCTTTACCAGCCTTTCAAAGCACTTCATCATGATGGGAGTCAGTGCGACGGGCCGGTAGTCGTTGTAGCAGGTGACTTGAGGTTTCTTTGGCACTGGGATGATGGAGGCAGACTTGAAGCATGCTGGCACTGTGGCTTGCTCCAGCGAGGTGTTAAAAATGTCCGTGAGGACACCAGCTAGCTGACCTGCACACTCCTTGAGCACCCGCCCAGGTATGTTGTCGGGACCTGGGGCCTTCCGCGGGTTGACCCTCCTCAGAGTCTTCCACACGTCGGCTGTGTCAAGGCAGAGAACCTCCTCTTCCTGATGTGGGACAGCCTTCACTGCTGGAGTGCGATTTAGTGCCTCAAACCTCCCAAAGAAGTTATTTAGTCCGTTTAGGAAGTCAGCATCAACTTTATCAACGTTTAATAGAAAACCCATTTGGAACTGAAATATATTAGAATTTTTTTTGCTAGTAATAGCTGGGGTTATTTGGGTAGGATGAAGCAAACAAGGTTGTTTATGCAGGGCAGTTCCTCCTATGTTGGTTTTTCTGTTAATTGACTTCTTAATACAGCTGTATAATGTCTTACAGACCCAGTTCAATTGCTTCTAGATTGTAAAGGAAAAGTTGTACCTTTTGAATTAAAAAAGCAAAGCAAAAACAAAACAACAACAAACAAACCCCAAAACATGCAAGTCAGGTGGTGAAAAAAATGGTTGTGTTCAATAAATACTCGAACCCCCCCCCCCCCCCCCCCCCCCCCCCCCCCCCCCCATCATAAACATGTTGTTGGACAGGGGGCTGCAGGTTTATGGCTCAGTAACCCCAGCTCTAGTAAAACTTCCTCTTGGTTCTGTCTGATTTACTGGAGAACATAATATAAGTTGATCACAAGGCATGTTGCATCTGAAGTGATTTTACTCTGTTAAAACAAATATTATATTTTATTTTTCCCAGATAAACTGGCTATGTGATTAAAATGAGATCATGAAGTAATTTGTGGATCTTTATTCATCTTTTTCATAACGTCATAGATTCCCACTATATAGGTTAAATTTAGATTTGATGCTTTGAGCAACACTAATGTTTATTTATTGGTAGTTAATTGACCTAAATGCTGCATTGTTCTCAACAGCCTGTTTTCCAGTCCGTTTGTATATTAAGATGCAGTAACAATGGATGAGGGTCATTGTTAATGTTCTGAGGCACACACAGGATGTAGAGCATAGCATGCTGCCATTCATGCTTACAAAATGTTTCCATCCAGATTTTTAAACACAGATGGATTCAGAAACATGTGCTTTGATTTTTTTTTTCTTTTTTTAATGTTTTTGACTTTATTTCGGTTCAGTTGCCGTCTGCAATCCACAGGTCAGTTCAAGCGCAGTCGGTCATTTGTATAGTAGAGAATAGTTCTAGACTGCTTCTGTGTTGCTCTGAGACGACTTCTGTGATGCTGCAAGGGTTTATGTGAATTCAAAATGCTAGGAAAACAGAGCATCATGTTCGAACAAAGCATTAGGAGTTGAGCAGTGTTTGTTGCATTGCATTAATGCTTCAGTGCTGGACAGTGCTGCAGGCTGTACTCCAGGAGCTCAAAGGAAGCTGGAGGTTTCTGTTTGCCTCTCAGTGCCATTATTAAAATTTTAATTATATGAAACAAACACTGTATGGAAAAAAGTGCTCAAACCTCTTCTAATTACAGTGGCTTAGTATCTGCATCTAAAATTACCATAGTTGTCGTCCTGCGTCGTTACCTAACGAATGTAGTGTTCCCTTTTTGTTTGTTTTTTTGTAGTACAAGGTCTTCTTTAAGCTAATTTGAAAAATTTGTGATTAAGGTATGTTTCAAGCTATGAAAAATAAGTGAGATACTTTAAGGTTATATATAGAATAGAAAAATAACAAACAATAGTATATAATAGAAAAATATTGTTGGATTTTGTTTACCGTTACTTTACATTGATATAAAGTAGGGCTGAACAATTTGTGTAAAAAAAAAAAAGCAAGCATGTTAGTGTATTACTCCATGGTTTCAGTGATTCCTTCATCTTGAAAGCTTACTTGTCCACTGTCCATTAATGCAGGATTTTTTTCGCTCAATGTGTTGCAACAGGCCCACTTTTACTCTCATGCTCTGCAAACCCACTTATAGTGCATTACTGCTCCCTAAAGGCCTAGACTGAGAAAGTCAGTGCCTTACTTTTGTTCAATTCAGTTTATTTATATGTCGCCAATTCACAATACTTGTCATCTGAAGACTCTTTACTAGTATAATTCCTTCAGATCATACAGTAAGATTAGTTCAAAGGCTCCTCCTGGATGAGCATGAGCAAGAGTAGATATTCTCATGTATTGTCGGAGACTCTACAGCAATCCCTCATATTGAGCATCCATATGGCGACAGTGGAGAAGAAAAACTTACTTTTAACACTACAAATCCCACAGATATGAGAATTTTCAGCCTCCAATCCCCCCGCAGTACATATCAACTCATGAATCCCTTTTCAGATGTAAATGCCCCATTAGCACTGTGGCTGGAGAACCATTCCACCCCCTTCAGTTTCGGTTTTAGCTCAAGTCTCTCTCTTTGAGACTGTTTTACCTGAGAAGGGGGGGGGGGGAGAATCATATTTGTGATTAAATATAACTAGGTCTGTATCATCAGTGTCGCCAACATCGCAATGATTTCAGCGCAGCCATCAGCGCAGCGATGGCTTCCTCAAAACAACTCTCCTATCGCGCTGGGAGAATTACATTGGACCCTATGGGGAGCTCACTGCTCCAAAAATGCTCCGTCTGCAAGTTACAAATAATCAGAGAGAAATATTCAAAATTTCACCAAGGAGAGGTGGATTATTATCACATGTATTGAGAGCAGGGAAATATATTTAATTTATTCTGTTCACCAGCAGTCTTTTGAATTTGTTTTCCTGATAAAGAAGTGATTCATAATACTTAAGCAGTAGTAAAGTCTTTCCTTTATACTTATGTATGTGTAAGGTGACAGGCGTTCTTTTTGTTAGGGTTACGGTTAGGCCCCTTTATTCAACAGACAAAGGCTGAATGTCAGCTCCAATATGTACAGCCACTGCAGGGTCTGAGAGATTGTTTTTCTGCTGACAAACAACTTAGAAGCTTTTAGGGGCTAACTTTTGTTATTTATTCTTTGTTTTTGTTTTTTTGCATGAAACCTCTATAGTGAGACTATGATTGCTCATTATTCTGTTGCCACCTGTATCTTCTACCAAGTGGCTGTCTGGAAGAGCCTGATAGCCTCAGTAGTAGTCTTTCCATAGTCGGCCTTGTTTGAAAGTGGAGTGGTTAAAGTTGCTCTTGGAAGCCTAAACCTCTGTAGCTTTTGGCACCGGTGTCTCACCATGCCAATCAAACAATCCACTCTCCTTAAAATAACCCTGTAAAAACAACAGCTGAAACATAAGATGTGCTCTGGTCTGATAAACATGGACAGCTATGGAGACACCCCCAGATTGTACAAACGCAGGTAAATGATGATAAAAAAAAATATAAATAAATTGAACTTTATTGATCTAGCAATGGAGAAATTAACTCTCTACATTTAACCCATCCCCTTTGGTGAGCAGTGGGCTGCTACTGTGCAGCGCCTGGGGAGCAATCAGGGGTTAAGCGTCTTGCTCAGAGAGCCAGAGTGGAAGTCTATGGGAGTGAGTTTTGAACTCGCAACCTCAGTATTCCAAGCCCTATGCCCTAACCACTAGGCCACCACTCAGAGGTGGTTTTGGAATTTTTTAAAGCTCCAGTACAAATCCATAATGCATCGGTTATCGGTGAGAAGCAGTTAATAGAGTATCTGAAAAGCACCAACCTCACTGATTTAGAGACCATGGAGCTTTAGAGGCTTAGGGCCGGATTTATCAAGATCCAATTTTGCGTGCAGTAATTTGCGCTCGCAAACTGGAATTTTGCGCGAGGGGCTGAACCATGGTTTGCGGGTGATTTAACAAGAGTGATTGCGTAACTGGTGGCAGGTGCAAAACTGTTGGAGACGCCCTATTTAAATGATGGTTTTGCGCGTTTTGTGGTTTGCGGCAAAGTAGTTTGTAGTCTGTACAAACTAGTGCATTAAGAAATTTTAATCTTACAGTGACACCCCCACCCCCTCCAAAAAAAAAAAAAATATATATATATATATATATATATATATATATATATATATATATATAAAATAAAAACTTTGGCAACCTTTATTCCCTAAGGTGGTATGTGGCTGAATTTCTACTTCACTGCAGTAAAAAAAAACAAAAAACAAAAACAGGTGTTTTGTATTGGCCTTTAGAAAAATGCACATACCAAATGGCTCATAAGAAGTGACTGTGGATGAGATTACTGCGCGTACGCATCCCCGCAGCATTGGCATGTTGCTCCACAGGCGCAGGGGGAGAACCCCGACCCTGTGGGACAGCACATCTGAAAAACGAGATTGGGAGATCCCAGCTCTCGCTGCAACCGTACACTGGAATGACCCAGATGCAAAAAAGTGCAATGTTGCAAGGAGTTTTGTGATATCTGGTATTGCGTGGGTCCTCCTTGTGGCTGGCTCCAAATCCATTCGGAGTTCCCCCAACAGCTCCAAAATGGCAATGCTGGATAAACGATATGTTTTGATGATCGTTTCCTCACTCATTCCAAAAATATTCACACGAAGTGAAAGAATGCGTTCTCTGCGTCTCCTTGCTTCATTTCGATGTCTCCTTCTTGTGACAATAACCGCTGCCATGTGTGCGCAATTACGCATACAGACCATTTGCACCTTCTTTTGAAATGTGTTAAATATAAAGTCAGATACCGTTAGCAAAATTGCTTTCAGGTTTGATAAATCACTTTGCGAGTGCTAAATTAATATATTTACATGTTCTCCTCCCACAAGACGCACTTTTGCGTGTAAACGCCCCATATTGCATATTCATTGCAGAAAAAGTACTAAATGGATAAGAGGCGCTATTTAGCACGTTTTAAAGACCAAATCCTTTTAGCACGCTGTTGATAGATCAGTTTGTACATTTTTTTACGTGCGCAGTGAAGTAGCTCACGTTTTTATACACGCAAACCTTTGATAGATCCGGCCCTTAGTGTGTTCAGTTCAGGGTTGTCAATAAAAACTCAATCTTGTGCCAGGACCCTTATTTAACCAAACCAAGATAAGGGATTAAGTTTTAATTAAGCCATATCTAAGTTTCACAAAAGCAGCAACTCATCAGTTACCATGGAGATTTATTCTGTGCAGCTAGCCTGCTCCAGACCAGGCTAACAGCCAGGTTTACTCAATCCAGGGTGCCCTTTCTACTCAGTCAGTGGTGACAATGAACAGAAACCAATTCCTCATTCTTCTTCTTTAGATCATTGCCTGGTGGCTGCAAACATTAAGACACATTACATCCTGCTGTGGCTCTACCGTCAGCCAGAGAATCTTACCAACCGAATTTGTATTCTTGTAAATCCCCTTATCTAGGGCTGGGCGATATAGAAAAAAAGCTTATCGATAAAAAAAAATGCATATTGATCGATATCGATAATTATTGAAAAGATTTGAAACCATATTTTATGTGCAGCTCTGCCTGGACTTTTTATAATATTGCTAAATGGTTTAATTTTAATAAAAAACACAAACACAGACTTCAAATTAAATCTTTATTTAACCAACTTTTTTAACCATAACAGAATTGTTTTAAAGAAAAATAACTTAAGAGACCTGAGTTATTTTATTAAATACTGACAAAGAATAAACTAAAGTGACCAGAAAAGTGACCAAAATAAATATAACAAATAAATAAATGCCCCCCCACCGCCGCCCCCGTTTCCTGCTTTAACCTGAGTTATTACTTAGAAGTTTCTGGCCCCTCAGCATTTTTATCTCAATTGTTAGAACTACGTGGGAAACTGCCCAGAACTGAAAATATATATATATTTTCCGAAGATTCTTCGGAGGAGAGCCGCGTCGGGGCCTACACAGCTCGTACTCCTGCGGCTGTGAGCGGCTGAGATGATAAAAAAAAATAAAAAAGTTGGTTGTGTTATCAGACTTCGTTTTCACTGGTTCCCGACACATTTTCCAGATGACTGTGGTTTGTTTTTGGTCCGACTTGCCATGACCGAAATACTCCCAGACTGCCGAACTACAAAAACCCTTCTTTGAAACAATTTCCTCCGCCTCTCCTTGCTGCGACATCTTCATGTGCTCTGTGTTGTGGTTTGAGAGGGCGGCGCTTGGTGACGGCATGCCTGGGTCCGCGATTGTGATTGGTTGGGAGGAAGCAGTGACTAGCATAAACCTACATGCTAGGCTACAATGAGAAGGAAGGAAAACTGCGTTTCTTTTTTATCGAACTTTTATCGACCCTCTTTTTTTCTATTGCGCCACACGTCTATCGATCGATATATATCGTTATTGAATTATCGCCCAGCCCTACCCTTATCCCCTGGGGAGTGGTGGCCTAGTGGTTAGGGCATTGCGCTTCAAGCCCCACTCCCACATACTGCCACTCTGGGTCCCTGAGCAAGACCCTTAACCCCCACACTGCTCCCCGGGCACTGCACAATGGCAGCCTACTACTCCTCAAAGGGATGGGTGAAAAGGAGAGAGGGAATTTCGTTGCATTGTATTTGTGACAATGTAATGACAATAAAGTTGAATTCTATTCTAAAATCTTAAAAATGCTGAACGCATTAAAGCATTTAGTTTGTCAGCACACCATCTGCATGCTGTGGTTTATTTTTATTACCTACCACTTAAACCCATATTGGTATATAGTCTATAGTAGTTTAATTATTTTAACATTATTGTTTGGCCTATACCATTTTTACCTTCAGTTGTTCTAAATTTCACAGAACGTCTTAATAAACTAGTTCATGTGTTGAGGGGATTAGAGAAATGCCCACATGTGAATATTTCCTTATTATTACCTGCAGGACCGTTACAGATTTTCTAAGCGATGACATCCACCACCTGTACAGTCTATTGGGTTTGAAAATAAAGCACAGCATAGAATAGAGCTATGCCTTTAATAGTTACACTGATGATCTATGTTAGACTTTCTCTTAGTGGCATGTGCTTGTAGGCAGTAGGAGATACTGAAAGTCTTAGAAAAGTATTTACTGCATCATCAGATGTATGTCTTTGGCATTAAAGCATGAAGCCAAACTCTAGCTTGAGTCAGGAATTATCTCTTATCCTTGTGATTTTTCAATTCAACTTTTTTGACATGGGGCTCAGGGTCAATTTAAGGAAAAAGCGCCATACTTTGGCTCACCGCAGCCTTATGGGAAATCCTCTCATACTGTTGTTAACAAGGTGTTTCCTCCCTCAGTAAAGTTTAAACTCGCAGTGGAGGCACAGAAACCTTTCATGCTTACTTGGAGAGATTGTGATCAAATATCTTAGTCCTGATGTGACACTCATAGCGGTACTGCTGAGAATCACAACATCTTGCAACTTGGAATAAGATGGTTAGATAAGGATGTGCTGCGTATTGAAAGCAACAGCCGGTTTGCTGCAATCCAGGATCTTCTAAGAAACTCTATAGACAGTAGGACATTCCTTAGTTGCTTTAAATTTTTATTTTAAGGTAATCTTTATATGTAGTTTTTATTAAAATAATCTCAATCTAAGTATTGTTTTTTTTTTTATTTAAGTTCACCAAGGTTCTCATTTTAACACCCCAGTTGTGGATGATGGATATGTTTTGGTTTTCATGCTTTATGCATCATTTCTGGTGTTTGATTTCTTATTTTGAATCACGCTATCAGATGCATTTCACTTTGTATTTTTTAGGAAATGACGATTGAACACGATCACTCTGCGCTGGGGTTTAAACGGAGCTGTTTGATCTGTTTAGATATTTCAGTCATGATTTAAGTTTGAATGAAGGCTGAAATGTTTTACATCATGAGGCGTTTTGATGACCAAATTCTTTTCCGTGTCCCTTTTCTTCCCACACAGCCCAGTGTCCTGATAGTCAGCTACATTGAGTCTGCGAAGGCAGCGGCCCAGTTTGGCTTTTACCAGAAAGCAGAATGGAAACCAGACGACTCCATGATAGCTGTGGCGGTAAGTACAACGCTATGGGAAGTCATCCTTTCTCCTATTTCGTTTCCCTGATAAGCTTTTTTTAGATTCTGTTTGTAATTTGCTCATAAGCGTACTATAAATTGTTTTTTTCCTTCACAGTAGGAGGATGTTGAATAATGAGGGCTGTCATTGAGTTTGTGTTTGTTAGTAAACAACTAAAACTTCACTCAAAAACAGTTATGTTGGAGAAAAATCCTAACATGAACTTGCTCCTTTGAGCCTCACTTAATACAAATGGCAGCACAACTAGCTGCCTTTGAAATGTGCCAAAACACCAAGGACTCCTTAAGACGAAGGCAGGCGTGATGTGGCTCGATCAATGCTGTTAATCTCTTGTCTCTACTGACCTGCTGTCTTTTTAGTTTCTGCTCAGTAACCTCATGACCACTCTGACTGTTTACTCTGTGACTTTCAGCTTTAGGATCAACGGTGACATTTACTGTATCGGCAACAAACAAGGGTTTTTAAAGGATTCCCTCTTTTTCTTTTGTTATGAATAAGCTGGAAACAGTAGAATGTGAAAACGACCTTGTAACAGCCATAAACTATCAATGAATCAATGTCTACCCAAAATGACAATCTCATATTTGGTTTGATTGCTTTGCTCACACTTCTATTTGCCTTGTCTTCATACTTTGCCCTCTGCCTATCTCTGCACTTTCTGGCTTTGATTTAGTCTCCTTAAGGTGAAACAGTATCTCTTCTACAAACAAAGCTGTTGCGTTGTAGATCATCAGTCAAATGGCTTTCAGTTTCACTTAGATCCAAGTACTTAGGTAATTTCATTAACGTCGGTGCTTTTTGAGAAAAGAATAGTCATAGAACATTTTGGGAACCATGTAATATATGATGTGGTTTATTTATTTTTCCACATTCAAGGGAAAAAAAGGTGTGGTTGGAGCATTGTTTGTCCCAAAACAGAACCTAACGTCCCTCATGCCGGTTCGTCCATCAGGTTTTAAAAGGTACAAAGAAACAGAATGAAATCATGCTGGAGCGCACAAGATCAACTATGTTTTGAGGTTCAATTATTCACATTTACTAGCCATTCAAATTTTAGAAAGACAGAAAATTATGCTAAAACAAATTGTTTCAGTTTAACAAAGAGATTGAATTGTATTAAATAGAGGAACATAGAGGATCCTTGTTTCCTTTTGTGTGCTTTTGTTTTAACCTCCCATTATGATCTCCTAATGAAGTCGCCCAGACTCTGCTCCATTCTCTCCTGGCCCTAACGCAGCAGGGAATTGGTCCAGAAGTTAAAAATATCAGGCTTTAACCTCCGCTTACATCCTGACCTTAACAGACTGTTTGTGTTTGACTTTTTGTCACCTTTAAATGGTTAAACAGTTATGATCAGCCCATAATAAACTAAAATTAGTCTGTTTGAAGTTATTGAAACAAAAATTTACCTTAAATCTTTAGTGTTTCAGGTTTTTTCATTTTAAAACAACATTTTAAACCGGAGATATTCCTGACTTTAAACAAAAATACTATAGTTAACAAGTTAAATATATTTCATAGAAACATTTAAGTAATTTCCTTTTCTAATTTCTCAGTTCTTCTCTCTGAGGTAAATTTAGCATGTTTTCACTTCTTAAAACCAGTGTTCCAAGCAGACTCTATTATGGAGTGTCGAACCAAGGGATGTGATTGGTTTACTGGGGCACATAACAAACTGCAATAAGCCTGTTTTTTTGTTTGCTTTTCTCTTCAGATACTGATTCAGACTTAAAGCTGCTGAGAGTTGAAGATCTTCAGTTTGTCTTTAGTTTGCAATATTGCTTATACTGAGCTCAGCAACGTCTCTTATGAATTACTACATAGTCCTTTTTTGCTTCACCAGCGTAGGCAGGTTATATTGAAAATTATAAAACTGAGTTTATTTTTAGTTGTGAAGAAAAAAAACATTGAAAAATATATTTGATCCTTTATTGAGCTTCTAGAATAAACTTTTAATCTAATTTGAGGGACATTTTATTCACTTTTGTTTATTGCATTGGTTACTTTGGTTTCCTTGAAGCTGAGTGTCATAATGTATGTTTTGTTCACATTCATATGTTTAATGCATTTTATTTGCATGATTAGTTTCCATACTTTTGTATGTTGAGCATTTTTAATGCTGCGTAGTTATTTATTCTTAACTAATAATGTACTTCTTAGCAGCTTGACTCCAAAATTTTAGTTATGTTTACTTTTACAGGGTTTATAGACACACAGGGAAGTGTTTGTATTGATTACTTGAATCAATAGTCAACCTGTTTTGTAATAATTGGATTATTCTGTAGATTTATGAGTTTATTACTGTAATTTATCTTATTTATTGCAAGGGATTCCTCAATCCGACATTAATATCGGATATCGGTCTGATGTTAGCCTAAAAACTAATATTGGATTTTATCAGCCAGCATCTAAAATCTCAGATATTTCATGCTGATTGAAACAATCAGCTTCTGTTCAGTTTCTGTTGCTTATTGGTTCATTTTACATGGGTCACCTGTTTTTATTCCTTTTATTGTTGTTGTTAAGTAATATTAAATGATCAAGCCTTTTTAAATGATAAAAGCCAGTATGATTTCTGCTAATATTGTATGGAGGAAATATTTTTGTCGGCCGATTCTCAAAGCTGCCATATCAGTATCGTATCAGCAATGAAAACATTGCAGCAGGACTCTCCAATTTATTGCAATAAAAACAAATTGGAAGTTCAACATTTTTATTTCCGTGTTTTTGTCTATTAATCCATGTCTATGTGAAGTTCAGAGGTTTAGGAGCAACGCAATTGTTTGAAAACTCATCTTAGCTATTTTTAATGTTTTTCTGAGCAATGAGCTAAGATTATTCACAAGAGTCATATTATTGTTTTAGATATAACCTCTCTTTTTTCACTACTTATGAAAGCAGCTTTAGAAATGTATTTTTCTACATCGAAAGCTACCACCCTTTAGCTTTTAGGCTTTCAGACATTTTTTTTGCTTGTTTATTAGAAGTTTAATACATTTATATTTATTATCTGCTTAAAAGACGCCATTTTTGTCCCCTTTAAATAACATAACAACAGAGTTATTTCTTCTGTTTGGAGTCTGAATCAGTTCACGTGTACAGTGATGTTTTGTAACAAAAATGTGTTCATTGTTCTCAAAAATCTGTAACTTCTCACATCAAGGTTTATGTTGTTTTAATTACAGAGAAGGCAGACTGGGGCTCACCCAGACAGTCGGGATCGCTCTTAAAAACAAGCTGTTTCCCAGATGTTTAGGCTGCTCACAAACCCTGCAGACCTCCAGGCTAACGTAATCGCCTTCTAACGATATGACCAGGATCTATTGATAGCCAAGAAGTCTGTATGATGCTAAGGATTTAAGGAAAATAACTGGAGGAACTTAAAATAAAAAAAGGAAAGTCTTGAAACGAGGGAAATGCTTCTCGCCGCTGAGCTTTTCTTCTGTCTTTTTTGGGATCAGTCCGAGGCCAAAATGTTCCCTCTCTTTTTTAGACTCTCACACTGCTTCACTCAGGAAACTATAACCTGCCAGGATTTCTTGCAGGCTTTTTTTTCCATACATGTATAGTGTGTTCACACATACATTGCATAATTAAAGTAACAGGGAAGCAGTTTTAAGTCAAATAAAAAACTTTCCATTCAGTAAAAGTCTGACAACCAGTAGATTTAGAAATACAAGGCTGATTTATATAAGCCAGTATCTTTTTGCTGCCTTAGTGTTTGTTTTGTTTTTTCATCTAAACTGAAACAGCCTTATAGGTTTTGATCTGCTGCTCAAATGTGCATGATGTAGCACAATAGCTTAGCCATAAATACAGTTGCTGTTTTCAGTAGCTGCATTCAGAGTAATCTGGCTGCGCACTTTAACATTGATGGAGGAATGTGTTTAGACTTCTTGGGGAGCACACCTGACAGCTGTGTGCTTTCAAAACACTTCCCGCTCCACTTTTTAAGCTGTTTACACTTGATGCACCTTATGCTTTTGGCTTCTGTTTATCAGCAGAAGTCATTTGAGTTCTTCTTGCAGGAAGTTTGCATTATTTTGAATGATGTGGCATCTGAAGGAATCTGGCTGCTTTGTCTAAAGTTATTCCAGTTCTAAAAGGAGTAGCAACTGTCTGCAGGCTTCTGTGTTGCTGCGCCTCTGGGACGGGTTCAGACATGCATATGAGAAGCTTCAATAAGATTATGCACGGCGTAAAGTCTTCTGCTGACTTCTCTTTTTCTCTGAAAGAGCTTCCAAGGTCTTGCACTTCACTTCCCTAAAGT
This sequence comes from Cyprinodon tularosa, assembly GCF_016077235.1. Taxonomy (NCBI): domain Eukaryota; kingdom Metazoa; phylum Chordata; class Actinopteri; order Cyprinodontiformes; family Cyprinodontidae; genus Cyprinodon; species Cyprinodon tularosa. Next base: position 794,758 of record NW_024038602.1, read on the forward strand.
CATCTTTTTTTCCTTTCATTTTGTGACAGTGGTATGAGGGAAAGGCTTTGATGTTTATTTCAGATGTGTAAAGTTGAAAATATCAAATATTATGAAAATTTGGAATCAAATGTTTACTTTTGAAGCGTTTTTAAAACATTAATCAACAGTTTTTGTTTAGTCCTCTGCTGTCAGATTTAATTTTGATCTAAAAGGTACGGCTCTTTTTATTTTATTTTATTTTTTCTTGCTTCACAGACTTACTGCTCAGCCTGAGAACTAATGTCTGTCCAGGAAAAAAAAAAAAAAGTGTCCCCTACGCTGGACTGATTGCCTTTATCTGTTATGCCTACATATTTGTGGGGCTCTAGCTGGGGTTCTGCCTTTCCCTGCACTATTATCTCCGCATGTATGATCACACAGTTCAGTCCTCCTCCTTTATCTTCTGTCAGCCACTTTTTTTTTTTGTTTTTACTCCATCTACCAAGGATAAATGAAGTCTCTGCTATAGAGATTTAAAAATATGAGGATCTTAGCTGTAGAAACTGTTCTGCACTTAAATAATTTTCCTAACAACTTGGTTAGGAATGTAATCCAGCCTTTTGGTACGAAATATGTAATGATATTTAGCTTTGACGGCAGAATGATGATAGCCAGAATATTAGAAGGAGGTTTGGCCTGTGAACAAAAAGAAAAACAAATGATTTAGGTTTGTGTATTAAATGTTTTCTTCAATATAGACAGAAATCAAATGAAAATAACAACCGGAGAAAAAGAAAACTGCAATTCACTGTTGAATATTGCAGATAGTTGAAGCAGCAACCTATGAGTATATGACTAGAGGGCACGGTTTGAAGAATGTCTACCAGGTTGTGGGTCGTTATCAAGTTACAAAAGGCTAGGATAATCTATGTTTAAAGCAACCATAGAGTTATATGTGCAGTGGTTCAATAATCAGGCAGTTTGTCCAAAAACAAACAAATCAGAAACCACAGCAAGGAGCAGTAGTGGGCTGTGGCAGCCATGGAGCCAGGAAGTGTCAAGGGGGCAGCCTTCTTAAAGAGACAGAGCCCACCACAATAAGAGTGTAACAGGAAGTGGTGCCCTATACAATGTTATTTACAAAATGCTCAAGTATTCGCTTTTTAATTTTCAGATGAATAGGAGTGAAAGCTACAGTGTACAACCTGAATATGTCACTAACATCTGTTAAAGGGGTCTATAATTATATTTCTCACCAGTTTGCATCTTAATCTGTTATACTGATGTAGTTGTAAACATCTGTGCTGTCTAAAGCTGAAAATGCCCCCTGGGTTTGCTTGGATTGAGCTCCTTTTTGTTCACATGTAACAGAGGTGGGTTCCATGTACGTTGTAAAGCTTGGGCACGTTATCATTGAAAGGAGACTTCAGATCAGGTTTCGTTTCACGTTTCAGCCAACAGGCTCGGGTTCTGATGTTTCCTTGACAGAGCACCGTGTATCATTCCTGTATTTATTCTAATGTCTTTCTCCACAATGATTATGTAGTTCCTCCTATTACTTTTTAAATGTCATTCATAAATACCAAATGACTTGTTTTAATCTGCATTCATCTGTTAATTGTTCTTTGAAATGTTTCAGTTGTTGTTAATCTACAGTGATATTTAAGACGAGCTGTAGGCAGCTTACAGCCTCAAGGTGTAAAAAAAAAAAATTCACATTCAGGATGGGCCACACTTTTTTTTTTAACCTTGTTTATTAAAAACATCCGATCTAAAAAAAAATACCCTTTTTATATCTAACCATTAACATATTCCTTTGAAGCCCTTTGTTTATATATATTTTTTTACTCAAATAAGGGTTAGGGTAACGTGATCTGCTTATGTTTTGTTTGCGTATTAAGCTTGACGATTTAGATTTGCCTTGAGGAAACAAAAGCATCAAAAGGTCTTTCTAGCCGTCCTGTGTGTGGATGATTGACTGGGTGTGTGAGTTCTTCACGATCACCAGTCAGGTCAAGGTTTGCCTATATCAGTTGCATCTTTGATTGATATTTAAGTGGAGTAAAACTACTTTTTTTTTTACCATTGAAACTCATAATTTCATATTCAAATCAAAAGGTCAGCTGATGTCAACCCGCATGAAGTTTTATGTAATCTACCTTTTTTTTTTTTTTTTTTTTGCTTAAAAGCAGTGACATTAATAAAAACTTTTCCTTCTTCTATAAAGAGGAAATGCACAGATAAAATCAGCCGGTCAACTCTGATCTGTGATGCTCAAACTGGATTCAGAGATGTTTTTATTATTTATTTATTCATTTACTCCCATTTATTCAATGCTTAAAAATTGAGAATCCTGACTGGTTTGAAGTCTATAAAGGCACCACCCAGCCGCATGAAAACAAAAGCGCTTTTTTTGAGTTAATTAAACTTTGCTTTTACACATTTTGTGGATACATTTGTGTTCCAAACAGTTATATCTATAAAAAAAATCTGCAGAAATGTGTTTTCTTTTATGAGTTAAGTCCTGAGGAACTTGAAATCAGCATAAGTGGTCAAATACATATTACTCATCTGGAAACAGGTCCAAACTGCAGAGCAGCGTTTTGTTATGTTTTTATCAGTTTGTCTTTAGATGACTTATAAAGCTGCCTTTCAGATTCATGGCTCCTATTGTTGCCGTTCTTCAATTTGACCGCCATGATTTGGGCATTTGTTTGTTTTTTTTTAAGCAGTTCAAGTGACACCTCTTTAATTGGTTAAGGGATCAGGCAACACTAATGAAATCATTGTATGATCCCCTTCACTACAACTAAAAGGCTAAATTAGACTGTTAAGGTAACAAGAAATCTAAAGATTAAAACTAATTGAAATCTGTTTGTCAAAAATATTTATTGAAAATAAATAATGGAAGTTGTCCTATCTTTGGTATTTCTAGAAAAATGTGCAGAATGCAGATTGTTTTTTTGTTTTTTGTTTTTTTTCTGTTAATCTAAAAGCATTTAAAACCTCACAATCTCTGACTTTAGTCCCATAAAAGACCTGAAATTACTTTGCTGTTACCTTTTTGCACCTTTTGTTCCTGTGAATTATCTCTTGTTGCCTTTTTTTAGATTTTTTTAGATTTTTTTTTTAGATGATATTTTGATGAAGCTCTTTTCTGTTTTACAGACCGCCAATGGCTACATCCTTTTGTTCGATGTGTTGGGTGGAGGCGAGGACAAGTATCTTTATGAGCCCGTCTATCCAAAGTAAGTGATGCTCACGTTCTCAGCAGGTTTAAAGAAATGTTGAAGATGTTTTTTAGAATGGGGAAACGGCTGGAATATATTTTATTTCCTTTTAACTTTAGGATTAGTTTTCAGCTTTTTAAAAATGTGTTTTCAACCATAAAAAATAACTCATTGGTGGAGGTTTTTAATAGATAGATTAACACATGTTGATAGGGAGGGAAGACGGTGAATATGGCATCTGTCTTAAAGTGTTTGTGTAGTTTTTGTGTCGCCGTCTTTGACAACATGCCAGGAAAATCCTGACAAGTCGAGGCAAATTTACTCATCTCTATCAGATCCAAGGGTTGAAAATAAGTTCATTGTGTGCGCCCTGGTTTTCATGAGGTTTAATCAGATTCTATATGTTTGTGTTTGCTCAGAGGAAGCCCTCGTGTGAAGGTGACTCCAGGTTTTAAAGAGGAGCAATGTGCCCCTGCTCTCTCTTTGGAGTTGAAGAAGCCTGTGGATCTAGAGGCTCCTATCACCAGGTAGATACTGTCTTTCAATGACTCTGTCTGCCGTTTTTTTCCTTTTTTTGCTGCCTGCCTGTAGCTACAGGCATGCTGTTTCTTGACCTTGGACGGTTCTTGAAGCAAAAATGTAAAAAAAAACCTGACACCCCAAACAGATGTAACTCTCTAATATATATGTGTCGACCTCCGGTTGCTGTTTTTCCCCTCTATCAGTTTATCCGTGGAAGATGATAAAGATTTTTATAAATACTTTGCTCTGACAGTCTTCAGAAATAACGAACAAATGATGGGGGACAAGGACAGCCATGATTGACGGGTAATATTGTCAGGACTATAATTGATTCAAATCAAAATGCAAATGTTCAACTGACAATATGTGATCCATGCGAGTGAGCGTGTGCGTGTGTGTGATTTGTGCATTAATGCTGTCAAGTTTGTTCAAATGTTCTGCTGCAGGTGTTTTTGCTGTCTGTGTTCAGGTTTCCCCATGGATGCTTCAGGAGCAGTTTGATAGCAGCTTGTTGTTGGATTCTGTTGTTGTTTCTGTTATATGTTCCCCCTCACTCTGCACCCCTTCTTTCTATCTCTCTCTCTGTTTTCCTTTATTTTTAATGTCTTCCCAGTCATATTTGGCATCAGAATGTATGTAGTATACTAAGAATAAATAAATCCTCAAGGGTTGGGTAGCAAGGGAGGCTTTATATTTGTAAAGGCTGCCTTGAAAAAGTAAAACTGTCCAGAACAACTATGGCAGTCAGAAATTCAGTCTACTTGCCATGGTGCTGAACAGGACAAAGGGAAAACATGTTCAGTGCATTTGCAGATGTAATTCTTTTAAAGGTACAGAGGACGATCTTTTATTTCCGGGTGGATCATCTAAATAAGTGGTCCTCCTAACTGTCAATCATTCCTGTAATCTGTTTACGTAAGACCGTCCTACGTGCTAGCCCCGTTAGCTATCTTTTTTTGCGCATGCACACTTTCAGCAGCATATGTGTGGTGTGCTACAGTTTCAGTCAGTCATGCTGAAGCTCACCTTTCTCACCACGGTTCTTTGGAAATGGCCAATTGCCAGTGTCTATGAAGTGTATGAGACAGGGTTTCTGCGGGTCATTAAAAATCGTTAAAAGTCATTAAATTATTAGTTTTTAAATGAAGGCCTTAATTGGCATTAAAATTCATTTAATGGGTTAATTGTGGCATTTAAAATGCTTTATAAAAAAAATTTCGTCAGACATATTATATCACGATATATTTGCATGGGACTGCTTCCGGAAAGCTGTATGTACAGAAAAGAAGCTTGATTTGGAGAAAAAGCTATAGAATGGGTGGGGGAAAAAGCTAATTTTTAACAAAAGTGGTTGGAAAACAAAGAATACGGGACATTGCTGCAGCCTGTCGACAGGTACCTGTTGGTGGACAGTTTCTGTCAAATCATAAACAAAAAACAAATATATTGAATTCAAATATTCTTAGTCCCTCCCGGGTTGTGTTCATATTCTCCTTTTCTTTACTCGCTCACAATAAGCTTTTTTTTTCGCGCAGCTTTGTGTGACTTTTTCCCCCTCTCCCTAATCCCTTCCACTTGACAAAGATTACAGGGCAGTCATCTAAATCAGAGCACTGCTTCGGCATTTCACAGGCACAGGCTGATTGTGAAGAGATGAGTGGGCATCTCCTGCTGTGAAGCTGCAGTAAAAAAACTTTGCCTCCTCCGCTATTGCTCTGTAGTGCCTGTACTCTTAAGTTCTTGTCGTTTCCCCACATCTTCTGTTCATCTCTCTCCCAGTTGTGTTAAATTTCCTCTCTGCCTTTTTAAAGCGATGTTGTGCCCTACAAAAGCAAACAGTCTTATTTGTTGACATGTGTCTTTAGAGGACAGTGAGACGAGGGGCATCACAGCTGCTCGGTATAGCTGTCAGGATACAGCTGGCCGATGAATAGCTCACTGTTTTTATGTTATTTGAATTTCTGGTTACTGAATCGTTCGCTTTTGTTCATTTATTTTATGTAAAAAGCCAATTTCTTAATTTCTTTCTCTCCTCAGTCTTCAGACTCTCCAGGAGGACTTGCTGGTTTGTACAGCAGACGGATATCTCCATGTGCTGCACTGGGACGGGCTCGGCAGCAATGGCCGCAAGGCCATCTGCCTCACTACAATCCCCTTTTCATTAGACCTGCAGTCGGCTCGAGGTTAGAGCTTATTTTTAAGATTTTACAGCAATTTTATCAGGGAAACGTATTCTCCCAGAATCAGAAATCAATAAAAGCTGTATTTGTCTGTGTAGGGGGTCCCTCTCTCGACCTGGATGGAGTCTACATTTGTTGCATGGAGTACTGTTTGACCCTGGACGGCTTTGCTGTGGTTCTCAGCGATGGGCGCCTGGGCTTTATCACACCGCTTAGCAACTCCATCGCAGCAGACGTAAGGATTCCCACAGAAACGGGCCCTTCTCTCACAAAGATCACTTTATAACCCTTCCAAAACAACCCCCTCTTTATGCGTCCATCGCTTGTCTCACCAAACAGAGGCTTATTGTCCTTTATGCAATGTAGTGCCATCCCAGCGCAATGTTTAAAATAGCATGATGGGGAGGCAAAATCTGTTCCAGTTTCATGTAAATTTGTCTCTGTAACCGCCTCCACAGCCCAGTCTGATAAGCTACCACTTAAATCCCCCTCAGGTTTATGTCTCTCCATGGCGAACCGACTGTTCTATCCACAGAAAATTAGTTTGTTGAAGTGCCTGAGGCTGCAAATGTTAAGTATGGTCAAACCTAAACTGCAAAGCTCTAAAATATATCACCATGGCTCTTATCTGCCTTAAAACTTAGCCTGGCCGCTGTAGACAGGGTTCAACTCTCTACCCAATTTACGAGGAAAAGTCCCTAAAGATGTTATCTCTACTCATACCTTATTACTTAATAACCAAGTTAAAATATGACTTCTTCAGTTAAACAAAGTAGCAAAGATGCAACATAAATCTTCAGTTACCTTTATACCTAATGGTTGATTCCATTCAGGCTTTTAGCTAGGATTATTTCATAGGATGTACACCTTGGTGTATCACATCTTTAGGCTTTGGCGCAGGGGGGGTCCGGGCGTATCCTCTCCCAAAAAAAAAATGAAATTTAGATTCTCTGAAATGCTTTTTCCTGCCATTTTAGTTAGAATGCAGCTATCTTTTTGTCTTTGTTACAGCACTACTTGAGTTTCCTGTTTAATGTGGTGTGTTCTGTTCAGTTTTTGGATTGCAGAAGTAAACGGATACATTCATGAAAAGATTAAGAACTTAGGTGTGGGTTTTTATTAAATATTTGACCTTAGTACATGGTGCCACTTATCTGTGCTTCCCAAAAACTGAAAACAAGCCTAAATTCATGACACATGTTCACATCACAGGATTTCAGACAACATAATCAGGTACTGTTTTGATTGTTTGAAGCATATTTTACTGCTTCTGGGCACACATTATTAACAGCAGTTTATAGATTTTTTTTTTTTTTTTTTTTAGGTATCTAAAGAAAGGCAAAACAAACCTAAAAGCAAAGTACTGGATTGAATTCCTCAACAATATTAGCAGGCTAATGTGTTTAAACACCTTCAATTAATAATGTTTTCTTCTTCTGTGTGTCCAGCAGCTGCAGGGAGTCTGGGCGGCAGATGTGGCAGATGGCACCTGTGTGGCCGTCAACAACAAGTACAGACTGATGGCTTTTGGCTGCGCCAGGTCTGTGCAACTGTCTCCCACTTTGTCTCTGCATTTACGTTAGAGAGCTGGGTGTGTTTGCTTGCATTTGTGTGCTACAGCGAGATTGTTGTCCTTGCGGTGTTCTGTGAAAACCTGCCGGGTTGTGTTTGCCGAGGCTGCCTTGTGTGTGCTTGTGAGGGTCCCCCCATGAATGACGAAATCCCCGAGGCTGGCAGGAATTTCACTCCTCGCTGTTTCCTACTCTATCTCTTTTTATGAGTTTTCATTTTATTGCTTTGCAAATCTTTTGCATTGGTAAAGTCTAGAAATTTCCCCCTGAAATGAAGTGGAAAGTTAGAAATCTTTTTTTGTTTTAAATAGAATAAAAAAAACTAAAACTTAGATTAAAAAGTACTCTGCTGTAAACAATAACAATATTCCTTAGAAATCTTTAAAGCAATAACATCTGAAACATATTGTCTTATTAAACACACACTGACATTATTTTAAATGCTTGTTTTCATTCATTAGGGTGGAAAAAATTTATAAAACCATCCATTTCCCTCCTGTTACTTCATTACAAGGATCCTACATAAAGTTACTGTAGTCAAACCTTTAACTATAACCAGTCCAACAACATGAAGTAGACTTCAAATTTTCAAAGTGACATATTTTGGGCCGATCTAGAACTGTTAAAGAACAGATTAAACACAAAGTTACTGACATCTTTAAGTCTAATAAAGGCGTTTAAAGCCCATAAGGCTTCACGATTGTAAAAAACACAGGGACTACATTGGCGACCCACCCAACCCTGATGGATGAACATCCTGTCAGTTTGTGACCCGAAGCTCAAGTTTACCTAGGTTATTCATCAGGACAGTGTTCTGACTCACAATCCCTAAATAGCTCCAAAGGAAGCAGGCTTTGTTGTGGCCTAGTTAAAGTTTGGTCATTATCTAATTGGTTGACTGACCAAGTGTTTTATTTTCCTGTGATTCTTTGTCTGGTTTAAGAAAAAGGTTTTAACTAAAACGGCTCCCAGCAGGAGATGAACAGAAGTGTTTCTAGCATGCCTCCAGAGTTATGTGCAGACTCATTTTGATCGTTTTGTTTCATCACACTTTATCTGATGTTTTTTTTTTTTTTTTTTTCATTCTTCCCTCTTCTTCAGCGGTTCGGTGTTGGTCTACATGATCGACACCACAACGGGATCAATGCAGCTGTCCCACAAACTGGAGCTCACACCTAAACACTATCCAGGTATCACCCTTGGACTTTCCATGACACTTTTTCTTTTTAAACATCTCTCATTTTGAAAATCTTTAATGCACAAACTCTTACGACTATAAATGATGGAATTTCAGACCTATCAAATGAGGTGTAAAGATATGGCTCCCCCTTGTGGGCTAACTTCTTTTTAAACAAAAATATTAAAGATGTTAAAAGCCCTTGGAGTCCTCCTTCTAAGCTTGATGTTAAATCCTCCTTTCTTGCATGTTGTGAACATGTTATGTGGGTAGAAATTTACCAATGTGCAGTAAAGGAAGAGACAGAGAAACATGGGTTATGCACGACCCAAAAAAAAATAAAAATAAAAAGGTGTGGCCTAAACCTGCAAATAGCAACAGCTAAATATTCTTTCAGAGCGGCTTATCTCTATAAAAGTGTTCGTGTTTCAGTTTCACTTGTGTATTACAGACCTTTAATCATAGATTGACCTTTAGCCCTCGGTTGTTTAATGACTTTGTTGAACTTTTGCTTGAGTTTTTATTACTTTATTTCCCTGTTTCTTGCAAGTCTTCACAAATTAGGCTGCTAAGTAAATTTATTTGAAAAGTCTGAACTTATTTTCCAGCTTTCTACGAAAACGCAGAGCAAAACAAGATAATAAATGAATATGGATTAGATAAAAATAACACCAGAGATTCGCTGTAGGAACAGTAATGCAGCTCATACATTCCCTGAATCTTTTTTTTTTTTACCATTCAGACATCTATAACAAGACCGGCGCCGTCAAGCTAATTTGCTGGTCACCTGACTACAGCGTTGTCATGGTAACGTGGGCGTGTGGGGGCCTGTCACTGTGGAGCGTCTTTGGAGCTCATCTCATCTGTACTCTGGGAGAAGACTTTGCGTGAGTGGATGGAGACAGACCTCTCACATCTTCTAATGTCTTTGTTCTCATATTTTATCATTTATATATATTTTTTTTTTCTTATACTTTCTCCTCAGGCATCATTCTGATGGCACCAAGAAGGATCCACTTAAAATAAGCTCTATGGTATGTGAAACTATACCTGCCACATCCCGTCTGGGTTTAAACAAGACAATGAACATAGAGTAGATCATTACACAATTTTACAAAGACTACATAGACCTCAGATGTGTTTTAAGGAAATATTAGTGAAGGAACAGCATCATGGAGATCAGGGGAACAGCAGATAATTTGAGGGTTGCAGGTTTGGGTGTAAAATAGAAATAAAAAAAGACAGATAAATCCGTTATCTTGAAATGTAAAGCTAATGGCTGGGAGCTGGGAACCTGCCTTCTTCCAGCAGAGCATTGATCAGAGAAGATTTGAAGCAAGAGTTTGAGGGTGACACTGGAGGAGCTGCAGAGATCAATATGACTCTTCTGATCAGGCAGCTGTTGCTAATCTTTCCCTAAACTAGTGCTGAACAATTGAAGAAAAAATCTAAGTTACTGAATTTTTTTCAGGCAACATTTTGTTTGCCATTTCCCCCTCTATATTAAACACAAACGTGTAGATGTTTCACTAAAGGGTTTCATTGTTTTCATGACCTTCAGCTTTTGGCTATCCAGAGTCTATCAGTGCAGGACTGTTCATGTTGCTTCTACCAGCATCCATGGATCTGTGTGCTGTCTCTTCACTTATATCTAACCAATTACTGCCACCTTAAGGGCTGGAAAGAGAAAATTAGAGTCTCACCTCTGAGCTCCTCTACGATTTGACAACTGTGTTTTGTAAAATTGCAGTTACCGTAATTTTCGGACTATAAGCCGTGACTTTTTCCCCATTTTTCGACCTTGCGGCTTATATAACAATGCGGCTTATCTATGGACTTTTACAGCTAACGGCCACTAGGGTAATACCTAAATCTATGGATTTTACCATCCACCATGTTGACGTCACATTTTCTTCAACACACAAGTATGGTAGCCGTGCATGGGGGAATGCAGCGAGTGGTACGAGACAGAACGACAGCGAAAAAGATGGACATTAAACATAAAAAACCTGCGGCTTATAGTCCGGTGCGGCTTGTATATGTACAAATCATGCAATTTAGCTTCTGCGGCTTATATTCAGGTGCGGCTAATAGTCAGAAAATTACTGTATATTGTAAATGCAATTAATTGCCCAGCCCTACCTTAAACCTGGCCTTTGTGGAAGGACTGGTTAGAAGAAACCAAACTTTCCAACAAGATCTCCTCCAGATGTGTATTTAGTGATGCAGATAAAGATAAGAAAGTGGATGTTGAAGCAAAGCCATAGGAAGTCATGCTGCAGCTTCACCAGATTTCATTCAGGAGCCAAAACTGATACGTAGAAGAGAGTCCTTTGTTTTTATGAGACCTAAATGTAATTGTCAGATATTCATCTGCTTAAATCAACATCTGAATCGGTTGCAAGGATAAAAGAAAATAGTCTAACCAAGCTTTATGTATTTCTCAAAGAAGAATAGGCAAAAAGTATTTTCAGTCTGTTGATCTGCAAAGCTGTGTTTCTGCAGGTGTCGCCTCTGCAGGTCTCAGAAGAAAGACTTTTAGTCAAAGTCATCAGTTTAAGATCACAGAATGGTGTCTCACCCTAACAGAAAGCCTTAAAAATAAACTTTTTTTGCCTGTCGTGGTTTATTTTTTGCTCTTTGCATTTACCAACATGAATAATGTGCTGTTTGACAGAGCTGGGGAGCAGAGGGCTACCACCTGTGGGTAATCCCCAACAGACAGGAGAGGAGAAAACAGGAGGATGAGGAGCAGGATGTGGAGAGGGTTTCTCCCCCTCATCCTTGTCTGCAGGCTGGGATTCTGCAGTTTCATTTTATTAAGAGTGCCCTCACAGTCAACCCCTGCACGGTGAGAGGAGCATGGCAAACCTCTCAGCAGCACATTTCCACAAATACACGCTGTCATGAATCATTCACGAACCGTTTGCTCCTTTGTCGACTACAGAGTAACCAGGAGCAGGTGTTACTCCACGGAGAAGACCGCCTCTACCTGACCTGTGGTGACCCCACACAAATCCACGGCAACTCTGACGCACACGCAAACTTGCACCCACGAGAAGGCAGCCCGTTGCACCACCCGTCCAATCCAGACTCCTCTCTTTCTCAGGGACTCAGCACTTTACTCGGACACAAGCACTGGCATGTGGTCCAGGTAAGGCTGTGCATGTACAGTCCAACAACACCCATATAGAGACTCCATACTGACATGAAATACTAGGTTGCATTATTTTATAGTATGTTCTGGACAACCAAATGTATTGTGTGTTTGTAACCTCATCAGCAGCAGTTTATAATTAACTTCACTTTGTGAGAATGACTGACTCACTGTCTTTTGTTTCTTTTTTAGATTCACAGCACATACTTGGAGAGCAACTGGCCAATTCGGGTAAGTGTGGATAGGGGAGTGTATATTTGCTTTTTTCCATTATTTCCTGATTGCCAGAATCACACGCAGCCGATTTAAAACGTTCCCCAGAACTAGAACATCTTTTTCACTTTCATATTGGATATGAAACAGGAAAACAAATGAGAAATTATAGAAGGTAAATAATTAAATTGGCAGTCCACCGCCATGACCAAAGGCTTTTTATATTTTGGGTTAAAACATCCAGGTTTACATTCTATTTTAATTATTTCAGGATGTTCATCTTTTTTGCTCCTTTGTTGAGTTAGATGTACGCTTTGGGATTTCACCTTCTGTTTCCTTAAATGCAGCTGAAGTTTTGCATTTGAGAAAACCTTAATGATTACTTTAAATATTTGCTGAATAAAAGGAAATTAAATGCTTAATGTTTTCTTATTGACTTTGGATGTTATTTTATAGGATGAATACAGTCATTAAAATGTTGCTACAGATGCCAAACTCTGGGTGAAAAATTATGTTTACAGGGGAAAAATTTTTTATTTAAAGCGTAAGGGGTGTATAGACTCACTGGAAGATTTAGACTGTAGCACAATAATTGCCACATTTCCAGGTTTTTATAAATAAGATAAAATTTATTCATCTGTATTTTTCCTTTAAGTCAAATTTATTGTCCTACTGTTTTCATATGTTAGAATAAAGTGCTTTAATAATGTTTGTTTCTTTTTTTGTGGTTTTTATTTGTCACAGTTTGCAGCCATAGACACAGCAGGACAATGCATGGCTGTTGCAGGGAGGCGGGGCTTTGCACACTACTCCTTATTCACGAGAAAATGGAAGCTGTTTGGGAATATCACTCAGGTATGCTAATACAACTGGTTTTGTGGAGGCAAAATGAAGGATTTGATTCGGGAGCATAAACGTGGAACACAGTGGTGAGTAACAATAATGAAAGAGTGAGAGATCAGATCAAACTGAGCGTTTTTTTTGTGTAGGAGCAGAGCATGACTGTGACAGGAGGCCTGGCTTGGTGGAAAGACTTTGTTGTGGTGGCATGCTACAATTTTACAGACCAGCAAGAGCAGGTGATAATAACAAACAGCTTAATTTCGTGCTCAGCCGTTCCGTGTGGCTGCAGTTGTATTTTGCCTCATTAAAAGCCTCTTATGTTTTGCTTCTAGTTGAGGTTCTATCAGCGCGCATCCAACCTGGACAACGCCTTCGCCTCGGTCACTAAGCTGCACTCTGATACGCTGCTCCTCAACGTTTTCAGAGACATGGTCATCCTGTTCAGGGCCGACTGCTCCATTTGCCTCTACAGCATAGAGAGGAGAATTGACGGGTGGGTTCCTTTGCCTGAATATTTACCCCCCTAAAGTAGATAAACGAGGGTTTACAGAATCATCTGTTAAAATCAAGAACAAATCTATCATTATCTGTTTTAAAATGGATCTTAACTTGTATTTAGGCCATTTGCAGCAATAGAACAAAACAAGTGGAGCAACTGCTCCCCCGTCTCACTGTTGATCAGATGAAAAATGAGGATGAATCTTTAGGATTTTATAACATCTCGCCTGCAGAATCAAATTAGAGAAAACTTCAGCAGTGACGATGCCCTATATTCCTGCTTTTGTTAATATCCACTATCAAATTTTATTAAAACGCTGATTTCTTTATCTTCATCTTAGTCAGTCAGGCTTTTAAGTTTATCGTACTATCCTTCCTATTCACTTGATTTAGTTTTAAAACAAATGATACAGGAGTTATTACATCATCAAGTACCACAATTCATCAAAACACCCTTAAATATGACTATATTCACTAGTTTTGTATCTAACCCAGTGTTTTTATGACCTTGATGTTTTCACTGAATCTGAATAATTAAACTGTAACACGAGTTAACAAAACACCCTTAAATGGCAAAAAACCCTAAATGAAAAATACCGTTAGTGATTTTCAGAGGGAGATTTTGATAGGTTGAGTAATTCATGTAATCATATCAGCTCAATTGAATAAATAATAAAAGATTAATTTACAAGTCAAGTAGCTGAACGAGCAACATAGCAGAACCGGTTCCAAAAGTTTTCCTTTAATCTGCCAATTAATGTCATCATAAAAGTCAGTATGTTCAGCCTGCTTGATTAAAACATGTCACTTAATTGTATATTTCAAAAATTATGTATACGTTTTTATTAATCAGATTTAGTGTGAGTGCCATCATCCTTCTTTAGCCATTGTTGTTTATAATTAAGGAATAAGTGCCAAACAGGATTCTGCATGCTGCCTCGTCAGACAAATGCCTCTATTTTTTTTTTTGCTTTACTACCCCCCGTTGCCATGGTTATTTGAACACGTGGAGGAAGCCTTCAGGGGTATTCATACTACTTTGCATTTGTATTTATAGTTGGGCACAGGTTCGGACAAAACCTGCTGCTCTGCTGAATTTTATGCAAAATCGGGATGTGTGAATCTTATCCTTAGTCATTGATGAGGGATAAAAGGCTGCAAAAATTAGTAAGAATTTCTTAAAAGAAGCGTAATTAGCCTTAATTTGAGTAGAAAAGTAAGATAATCTGCCAATGGAACCGGTACTTCTACCCTTTTATTAATTAGATATGCACTTGAAATTTCTTATCTGCTCAGTTCAAGAAAAATGGTAAATGGCATGTACTTATATAGCGCCTTTATTCAAGTTAGGAGACTTGACCAAAGCGCTTTACACTACATTCATTCACCCATTCACGCACACACTCACACACTGATGGTGGCAAGCTACATTGTAGCCACAGCTGCCCTGGGGCTCACTGACATAAGCGGGGCTGCCGTACACTGGCGCCACCGGGCCCTCTGACCACCATCAGTAGACAATGCAGGTGAAGTGTCTTGCCCAAGGACACAACGACAATGAAAGTCGGAGTCGGGGCTTGAACCGTCAACCCTTCGATTTCAGGGCAAACTCCTACATCCAACGCCACTGTCGCCCCAAAAAAAGCACTTATTCTTAGAAAAATGTACTTAGTAAGATCTGTATCTTGTGCAGTTTTAGCATAATGATATTCCATATAAACAAACAACAATAAATCCTCTAATTGTGCTCTTTTAAAAAAAGTAAAAAATTTCCTGTCCCAGTTTATAGTATGAAGAGGTATTTTTGTCTTCAACACCAGGAGATTCGAAGCAGTCTGTGATTTCAATATGTTTTTAAGCTACTAGAGTTATATAGCTGTGTTTTTCTTTGATAAAGGAAGTCTAACCTGTCATCATGTGGCTAAGATGCTGATCTTTAACATGTTCTGAGGTTTTGGTTCCCCCTTCAGGTGAAGAAAGTAATAACTGTTTCTCGTTTCTGCTTATAATTATTTAAATATAATTAAATCTGTTATTTTAATTTTCATAATTAATGTTTATCAACTAAAAATACACAAATAGACATGTAATAGCTTTGTAATAACATGAGCATTTTAGCTCATTTTGTGAATGAACCAGAAATGGCAGACTAATGAAATAAAATATTTTCTTGTATTATTTGTCTACATTGTTTTGAGATTGGATTGAAAAGAAAAAACGGGTCATAAATGTTGAGCAGTAAAATCAACATGAGTTTAAGGAGCGTTCTTAAAAAGCAAACTAAAATAAAACCAGAGAGATCTTAGTTTAGATCCCTGCTGCACACCTGCATTCCTGCAGGCTATCATTATACTATTTTATTTTTAAAATAGACTAAATATGTGCACTTTTCTTTGCAGTCCCACACCATCGGTCAGTGTGGCGCTGCTGCAGGAGGTGTCCATGTCTCGCTACATCCCCCATCCAGCTCTTGTGGTCTCGGTCACGCTCACATCAGTTCGCACAGAGACTGGCATCTCTTTGAAAGCACCGCAGCAGGTAACAGCAACACATAAATACATGCGCTCACTGAGCTGTAACCAAAGATATGTTAACATCTTTGTGTTTCCATATCAGGCCTGCACAGCAGAGAGCATCATGTTAAATCTGGCTGGCCAGTTGATCATGCTACAGAGGGACCGATCTGGACCACAAGTGCGGGACAAAGAGACACCAGCCGTCAACAAAAAGCTGGTGAATCCAAACTTCTCCCTTTTTCTTTATAAGGTTTTTCTTCCATAGATAACAGTTTTCCATTTTGTCTTTCAGCTCCCATTCTGTCCTCCAGTGGTGCTGGCTCAGTGTGTGGAGAACGTGTGGACGACTTGTCGCTCCAACAAGAAGAAGCGCCACTTGCTGGAGGCCCTGTGGTTGTCCTGCGGAGAGGCAGGAATGAAGGTCTGGTTACCTCTGTTCCCCAGAGACAATCGAAAGCCTCACTCCTTCCTCTCCAGACGCATCATGCTGCCCTTCCATATCAACATCTATCCGTTGGCGGTGCTGTTTGAGGACGCCCTGGTGCTGGGAGCCACCAATGAGACCATACTCTACGATGGGCTGCAAGGACCCTCTGAGCCACTGGAGGCACTATTTCCTTACTGCACAGTAGATAGAACCTCCCAGATCTACCTCCACCACATCCTGAGGCAGCTGCTGGTTCGCAACCTGGGCGAACAGGTTTGTTTGTTTATATTCGACCAATTATTGGGCTGCTTTATCAGAAAGATCTAATCCAGTACCTCTACTTAATGTTTTCCCCTTACCTCCCAGGCTTTGATGCTGGCTCAGTCCTGTGCCTCCCTTCCGTACTTTCCTCATGTCCTGGAGCTGATAGTTCACGTAGTTCTGGAAGAAGAGGCAACCTCACGGGAGCCCATCCCCGACCCTCTGCTTCCCACCGTGGCCAAGTTCATCACAGAGTTCCCCCTCTTCCTCCAGACCATCGTCCACTGTGCCCGGAAAACAGAGTACGCTCTGTGGAACTACCTGTTTGCAGCCGTGGGAAACCCCAAAGATCTGTTCGAGGAGTGCCTGATGGCCCAGGATCTGGACACAGCAGCCTCCTATCTGATTATCCTACAGGTTAGCCTAAAGAAAAAAAAAACATCCTAAATCACCTTAAAGCTAAATATCTCTAAAATATATTTTTTTAATCTATAACCACCTCTAGAACATGGAGGTTCCTGCAGTGAGTCGGCAGCACGCCACTCTCCTCTTCAACACGGCTCTTGAACAAGGAAAATGGGACCTTTGCCGTCACATGATCCGATTCCTAAAAGCCATTGGCTCAGGGGAGATGGAGTCTCCGCCCCCCACGCCATCAACTCAGGTGAGAGAAGTCAGAGAAGTTCAGGATATACAGTAATAATCAATATTTGACCAGGTTTCATTGTATTTCTAGTTTTTTATACATTAACACCTTTAGGTGTCTGGAGGATGCTTTACATTAAACTCTATGAACCTCAGCATGTCAATAAATGCACAAATCTGAATGTTGCTTCAGGAACCCAGCTCAACGGGCGGCTTCGAGTTCTTCAGAAATCGCAGCATCAGTTTGTCTCAGTCTGCAGACTCCATCTCGACAGGAAAGTTTAACCTGCAGAAGACCTTCAGCATGCCCAGCGGAGCTTCTGCCAAAGGGTAACGACACAAGCTCAGTTGGCTTTAACAAACATCCATCTGCTGGTGCTAATACGTGTCCGTGGTGCTTCCTGTCAGGCGGGATGTGGAGTGCGCGGAGAACATGTACATCGACATGATGCTGTGGCGCCACGCCCGCCACCTCCTGGAGCAGGTGCGTCTCCGTGACCTCGGGTGCTTCTCTGCCCAGCTGGGCTTCGAACTCATCGGCTGGCTGTGCCGGGAGAGAAACCGTGTGGCCCGAGTCGACGACTTTGTCTCTGCTCTGACGAGGCTCCACAAAGATTTTCTCTGGCCCTTTCCCGTCATTCCTGTGGGAAGTTTCAGCTCACCTCTGAAGAACGGACGCTGCCGCAGTGGTGAGCATGAACCTTCATTAGATCAGTCAGCTCTTAACGTTCAGCGTCCACCGCTCCTGTTGATCTTTTCTCTTCTTCACAGTGCTTAGTACGCAGCTGCTGAAGTCTCAGTCTGCAGACAGTCTGCTGAACAGCGAGATGGACACAGCCCCGCCTTCTGCAGCTACCACCAACCACACCTGGATGGACAGCCTCGTGCAGAGCACCAAAGACACGGAGACGGCTTCATCGGCTCACTCCAACCAAAACTCACCACAGACGCACGACGCCTTCCTGTCGCTGCTCACCAACAAAGGTAAAAATCCTCTTTCTCCAGCCTGCTTTAAAAAAATATAGCCTCCATCACTGACTGTTAACTAACGCTGCATCCAGTGGAGGAGTACAGCGTGGGCTCGGCTACCGACCTCACAGAGACCAGCTCAGTGGTGGACGGCGACTGGACCATGGTGGATGAGAACTCATCCATTTTAAGTTTGAGTCAAGCTGAGCTGGAGCACATCTCCATGGAGCTGGCCAACAAGGGCCCGCACAAATCCCAGGTGCAGCTCAGGTGAGGATTTATCCTTTCATTCATTTTTTTCCTCAAATATCCACCTTTTTTTTTTTCTCTCTCTGTTTTTTAACATTAAAAGTTTACTGATATAAAGCCAAAGTGGTATTTTAATGCCTGTGCCTCTCTCTACCTTAGATACCTCCTCCATGTGTTTATGGAGGCGGGCTGTTTGGAGTGGTGCGTTGTGATTGGTCTAATCTTGCGGGATGCAAACGTGATCAAGCAGGTGATCAGCTTCCTGGACAGCCCTGAGGTTCCACCAGAGACCGCACAGAGCATCCGAAACGGCTTACTGGCTGTTGACGCCTGGGCTTCCTCTGACTGGTTGGTTTTCATATTCAGAGATTTAATAAATGGTCAAAGTTGGTTTATTAACTTTACTGGGAGGTATAAAAACATGAAAAAGAATCAGATTTTTCTTCAAATAAAAACAAGATACTTGCATATTTTCTACAGAACCTCTAGTTAATGAATCCATTCACTTAAAAAGGAACATAATTTAACCAAAAGATGAAAACATCCTAATTTGGCTGGTTTACTTTTAGCAGGATAATGAGCTTAAACATAAGAGAGCTACAATAGAATGGATTAGAATCTTAACATGAGATTGAAGCATGTTTATGTATTTTAGTGTCTGAGTCAAAGTCCAGACCCTAAACCAATTATTTAAAATTGATATTTGAAGATGCTCCCATAGCAGACTTCTAAACTTTTCATTTTAAGAAATTTCTTTGTTGCATTTTATATATGTGCATTAATTTGTTTTGGTCGTATAAAATATCAATATGCATAGAACTTTTGTTTTAACATGGGGGGAAAACAGGGTATAAAACTTTCCTTTCTTTTACTTTCCTCTTTTCTCTCTCCAGCCTTGGATACAAACCATTTCTCAACCTGATCCAGCCGCAGCTGCAGCAGTTGATGAACTCGACATCCGAGCAGGTGCAGCCTGACGCCTTCCAACCTGCAATCCAAAGCTGCAAGCTGGCGGCCTCTGAGGGCCCGGCTGGAGCCGCTGCCCCCCGGGTGGAGGACAGCAGAGGGGTGCCCGCACCGCTCGGGCTGGCACTGCCCTCGCTCGAACCTGCTGGGGTCTTTTCCCGCCCTCCTCCTGAAGACTCTCCTCCTGAGCAAACGGAGGAGCAGGGCGAGGGGGAGGGAACCTACGACTGCACCTTGTCCTGAATGCTAGGGCCAATTCTAGTCTTTAACCTGTGAACTTCAGACTGAGGAGGCAGACTGGGATTAGACAGTGTCTTTAAGAGCATAAAGCTCCTCTCCCTGCAGGTTCATACTTCAGTCAGTATTATGTAATCTTTAAATCCGCCCTTTTTTAAGGCATACCGAGCCACCAGACGGCTTGGACGTTCTCTAACATTTCACCAAAATGTGCTGGATGGGAAAGAAGGTCAGCTGTGTCACTTTTTTTCTCCTGCCGGTGGTGTTTGAAAGCTGCAGAGCAGCACAGGAAGGCACCAGTTTTCTCCTTTGTTCCATGAAATTCAAGGACTTAGCTCATGCTAATCAGCAGACTGTAGAACAAAGCATCGGCAGAAACCGTGAAATGTCTCTCAGCCTGCTTCCATACCTCATCACTTTAGGATGTTTTGATACCTTTTAAAATAATGTAAGAGGACAAACTCGATTATTTTTCTACAAACTATCATTCTGGAGATAATCGCTGTGAAAAACTCGATTTCTGTGTAGTTCTGACGTCTGGTATTGTCTCAGAAGGGAATCAGCTGCACACTTAGATCCCACAGATCCATTCATCTCTTAAGGAAGCAGAACACCTGACCCTACTCTCCTGCGTTTTTTCATATGAGCAGAAAGCAGAACCTAAAGCTGCTCTAATGTTTTTGGACACGTCTGCCGGCTTCACATGAATCCCTCCTCTGCAGTGTTAACAGTTTGAATCAAAGGGAACTGATCACATCTATCCTAACTCGCCTCTCCACCGTGCAACATACCGACGCAGCGAGTCTGCATGCTGCTTTCCCCGATGCGTGTCGCATTGTGTTCATGTATTAACCTGATGGGTGGCTTTGATCGCTTAGAGTTGATTTTATCGTATTAGTCGTCATTATTGTTATTTATTGGCATTATAGGTGAGCCGAGGTTTGTTTTAATGACTGAGAACAAGCTTAAATAATCAGACTAGTGCTCTCAACCACGGGCACTAAAGCGGTTTTGTCAGTATTATAATGTGCATTGAGTGGGAAATGTTACTTTAAGCTTTATGTTTCTCTTTTCTCCACCTCAGTTTTTCTCTCTCAATGTAGACTAAAACCGTCTGTAAATGGGCCTCTGTTGAAATAGTTGGCTCAGATGGTTCGTTTAGGAAATCTCTCTCAACAGAAAAGCTGGGATTTAAATTGAGTTTTCAGTAGGCCCCAAACTCCACAGCCACACTACACTTCTCCGCTGTGACCTTTATTAAACTTGAAAACGGTAACTCGATGAACCAAAGACTTTTAACGTCCAGCGGCCTTCTGTTGAAACCGGACAGAGTCTTTATGCAGATTGAACCAAACCTCACGCCCATCCATTCGACACCTAACCAACGCCACTCTTTCCTTATCCTGACAGACGGTTTCCTACGGGAATGAATATGGCCGATGTTTTATGAGGGTTTTTTTTTTTCTTCTTTGCAGGGTGATTTGGTGAGGAGGGGGCCAGTCGGGCGTGACTCCCTCCCTACTGTGTACAGTTTAAAAGTATTGCCTGTTTGCTCAGAGTAACGTTTCACCTCTGGGGGCAGCAGACATCCTGAATGCAGTGTAAAGATAACTATTGTACATTATGTCTTTTCTACTTATTATTCTGTTTTCTACTTCAGTTTTTTTCCTGTGTACATACAGACCAATAAATTATTTTTAAAATGAACACTGAACTCAAATGAAGCTTTTATCTATCCATTTTCTACTTTGTCTTTTATTTATTGGGATTTTATGTGATCCATGGTGACTCCATTAAATTAGGGAGACATACGGTTCAGGTAGGAGAACCTATTTGCAAATCTGTTCCTCGTAGAATAATTCCTGGAAGACGATTCAAAAAAAATCTGACAAAGTTAAGAAATTGTAGGAAGGCTTCAACATCTATGCATTTTTTTTTTTTTTTGCATTTCTTTCTGGACATTCCCAAATATTATGAATTTGCTATTTTAACATGTTAAGATTTGGTTTAGAAGTATCCTGTTGCATGGAGGGTCACTCTAGGAGTAAAGCAAAAGCAGATGTGTAATAAGTAATACCATTTCCCCAATTTTTACCTATAATTTCCACGTATTTTTCCAATGCCTTGCAGCCCTACACGTGCATGTTTGTGGGCGGAACCAGAGACATGTGGAAAGCACCAAGGAAGGCCTGACCAGGGACCTTCTAACTGCTTGTCATGCAGTCACCAGGTTTACAAAGAATAAATACACAACAAACTGAAATTTAGAAGCATTTTAATCTCCGTATTAGTGCTACTTTAGTTCAGCCATTTTGCATAATGTAAAATCTTCGGTCTTCTAAACAAACCCTGCTAACCAGATTGATCCTTTAAAATGACATCAAACTAAAAGAAATAAAATTTTTGTACAAAAAAATAACAAAAATCAGATTTTTTTATTAAATTCAAAATATAAAATGAGGCATGAATGGACAATCAAACAGTTTAGATAACAATAAAAAAAGAAATATAAGTGGCATCGGTCAACTTTAAGACACATCAGTGAGTTTGGCTGATTTCTCAACCTGATCTGGACACGTGACGATGAGAAAGCTTCACCCAGGTGTGCAGAACACACACACACATTTCAGTGCTCGGTCAGTTTTAGCTTCACTTTCTCCCTTAAACCTTTTATTTCTTTAACAGGAGACTTTAGAGCAGCTGTTATCAAAGGATGGGAGCATTTCACACATCTAACAGGCTCCCATTTTGTTAATAATCTAACATCCTTCTATTAAACATCAGAAACCAGTTAAACACAGTGAAATACTCTGGACTTCTGAATATGCTGACCAATAAAGAAATAAAGAATGCGTTTATTTAAATGCTTATTTGCATTCAAATCTCGACTAAAAAAATATTAACTTTCAGTAGTTTGTTTTGTCTAACACTCCAAATGGACTAAACTGTTGATTAAATTAGCCCAGTTTGCCATCAAAATCTATCTCCATGGCCTCTGCAGTTTAAGTTTGATGCATTAGATGGTCACTAGGAGGAGCAGAAACATCAGTCATGACTTTATAAATTCTAAATCCTTTTTGTTCTGCTTTGTCTCATTTTCTGCATGAATTAAAAATTTAGTTTAATGATTCTCCCCACAGTGACTCAATTACACAACATACAGCTGTAATATTTTTTAAATAAGAACAGGGTGCACAAGTTTAATTTCTTTTGAATATAATTAGGGCAAAATTCAAGCCCCCTGATTGGCTGCGTGCTGAATCACAGTAAAGCAGTTCTACGGAGTCAGAAAGGAGTCAAAACGTTTGTAAACTTCTAAATCTTGGATGAAACAGAAAGTAGAAGTTGATATTTATGTCAAATTTTTAGGTTATAATGTGAGAATCTAAAAAAGCAAACATTAAAAATAAAAATTTAATCTAAATTAAGTTTAGTATTGTGATTACACATTTTATTTTATTTTTATTTCTTTTCTAAAAAATCAAAAACTGCAATAAAAAAAAGGGTAATTAAAATACTAAACTGAATTATGTGTTTTTTCAAGCTGAAGGAAAGAATTTAGACCCAATTCTTATTTTATGTTTGCTTTTTTAGTTTCTCAGATTATAAGGTAAAAATTCGACATTCATAACAACATCTATCCTTTCAGTTTCAAATATTAGTTTATAAGTTTACAAACATTTTTACCCCTTTCTGACTCCATACAGTTCGACCAAGAGTACCGATCAGTCACAGCCAGAATTACCCCAAAAACTGATTGATGCAAGCAAAACACCAGAGATGGACGTTTTCACATCATGAGTTGAAAGAATGCAAACATTAAACTTTGAATGTTAATTGAAAACCTTAACATTAACTCAAACTTGTGCACCAATTTCATGTTTAAAAACAGTGATCACAGAAACCTTGTGTTGTATAATCAAGTCACAGAAAAAAGACTAATTAAAACACTAAATTTAGTAATAGTGACAACGAATTATTTTTTTTTTTTTCAGGATTTCAGTACTATGTTGATGACGACAAAGTCCACTAAAACAGACCAGTTTTCATCTCATTATCTCTTTAAAAAAGCAGCTGATTTTGTTCATTTCTACTCATCTTTCTTTCTTAATATAATAAAATAATCTGTTGTAGAGTAGAATACCGTTTGTTACCGTCCAATGTAGCATAATAAATCATGGGGATTAAATCCCCTACATTTCCTCACCAACTGTAATCTCTTGAATCCTGGGTAAGCATTTTTAATTTAACATAAAAAAAAAAAAAACTGGACAGCACTTTAAAATCTGTTAGGTTGTTGTTTTTTTTCCCATAGCAGTAAACTTTTTGTGCTTCTTTGGAAGCAGGAACTTAAGGCCTGCTTCTGTCTGACCTTCCGCTCTGAGGAGCACAGCAGAAAAGCAGGGAGAGGCTCCCGATATAAATCAAATCCTCCTGGATTATACAAAACATGGAGCAAAAACACATCAGTGCATTTCCTAAAAATCCCTCTGAAAGCACCGATCAGGGGAGATATTCAAGATGATGAGGAACAGTGGAGTTTATAATCGTATAAAATCATCTCTACATCTTGGCTTAATATGAACATTGAACGTATTTTAAAAAAAAAAGCTCAAGTTGCTGTGAAGCTGATCACTGTGTGTGAGAATGAATCAGACAGATGATCTGCCCGAATGAAGAGGACACCTAACAGCTTAGATTACAGGCTGTCTGCACCACTCGATCTTTTAATCTCACATTCGCACACACATCTCCTGTCCCCAAAGTATGGTGATAGGCTGCTTACAGCAGGAGTTTAGATTTGCATACCACTATATGTCTAATAATATGAGTGGAAATAACTTTTTTATCTTTCTCTACAAAACAAAAAAATGTAATCTATTGGAATAAAGGAATGATCGAATCATTTTGAATATATCATGCCTCCGATTTAACAGTCATGTATTGTTATTGTCTGAAAACAATGTACGTCTGGGGTTTTATCAATCTTAAAAACATATATAATAGAAACAGATTTTTTTTTTTTTTTAAGTTAGCTTGACTGAAACAAAAAGCAAACAATTTTCTGATTTTTCTTTTTTAAGCACATTGGTTAGTTTGCAGCAAAGTATTTGATTTATTATTTTGAAGGAAACACAGGAAGGAGTCTAATTTTGATCATATTTAAAGAACCTTAAATTAACAAAACTATAATCTTCGGCATAAATGGAAATCATTATTATTTATCTAAGGCTATAATCTGGAAATAGACATTTAGAAATCAAAATTAGGGTTAAGTTTTCTATCCACTAGTGTGAGGAAAAAGTAATGAAGTCAAAAGAAAAAAATGCTTGTCGTAGAGCAATTCCCAATAAAAATGTACAAATCTGTTTTAAATTTACAGATCTTCTCTGTTCTGCTATGGTACTAAATCAGTAATTACTTTTTGGCTCTAAGATATGACACTTCTCCACAGTTTAGATACATTTAGTCTCGGAAACACACTGAAAAACAATAAATGATTAAGTTTAGCAAAAGAAAGTTACTAGCACTCCTGCAGACCCAGTGAATCCTAATCAGGTTTCAGCAAAGTAATATTACAGCAAAATGAAATGTAAATAAGCACCATTTCAGCTGGAACAGCACTGGCTGAATGCAGAGCCTTGTTATAGATTTCCTATTCATTTCAAATCTCCTTTCTTTCTTATTCAGTTTCTTCTAAAGCTGATATTTAATTATTGCTTTTCACTGCCTTTCTCGAAACACCTCAGCCAGCTCTGTTTTGCTTTGCTCCAAACCCTCTGAAAGCCTGAGCAGATGTTAGCATTCCTCATTTAAACACATGGACATGGTTTACTGCAAATCTGCAGCTGAGGAAAGGAATGCAAAGCAGAATCACAGTTACTCTTCAGGATATGCAAATATATATTTGCTCCTAATAGATGTGGTGTATGGATAGCTCCTTTTTTGTTTTATAAAAACAAGCCAATATGAGAGCGGGTTTACGCATCCTAAGCATCCCCCCCATCAGGGCATCTGCAGAGGAACCCAGAGGCACGTTTAGTGTGGCGATGGCTGGTAAACCCAGTGACTTACACGTGCGGCAGGAATCATTCAAGAAGAGTGTTAGCGTGAAAGTTGGATGAAATGTGGAGGAAGAAGAGTGAGAGAGTGTGAAAAGAAAAGGCACAGCTGAGTACAAATAAATTCCTTTGTTTCACTAACCCAGTAGTGAGTAAGAGGCTTGTAAGGCCTGAGCGCCGATCCTGCTCAGCATGTCAGCACAGTGATGGGGTCTTCCTCAGGCGCATGTTAGTGTTTCACTCTCAGAGTTAAAGGGCAACTGAGTAGTCTCTGAAAGGTGTCAGCGGGCCGCCCACGCTCCTCTGTTTCAGTAGAGACGTTCTCAGTACTGGTACATGTCATAGGTACTGACCCAAGAGGAGGGAAAAGCCCAGATGGGAAACTTGGGAAGGATTTCCTCCAGCTGAGGAGTCCGTCGGTCCTCGCCGAAGAAGTAGTGGGTTGATATGGCAACTGAGATCATTCCCTCTGGGCCGGCTGGATCTGGTTCAGCTGGGGGCTGGCAGAATAGAAAACCATGAATCTCACCACAGTTTTATTAACAAAACCTAAAAGCAGCAGCTTCATGGGTAAACTAAGCTGCTCAGCCTGAGAAATTTAGGCTTGGTTTGATTTAATCCAACTAAATTCTACGTTTCTGGACTTGAAAGACTTTCATGCTGCTAAAATCAACTAAGAGACATTTTTCTGCAATTTTTCTGGCTGAAGCTGAAACAAGTCCAGAACCAAAATGGAAAAATTATTCTTTGAAATCTTTTTACTGAATTGTGCTGTAAAAATAAACATGCCTTGCCTAAAAAAAAATTAAATATCCAGACGACAAATATGTTACACAAATCAGTATTTAACACATAACTGAGATCAATCTGGAAAGGATCGCATTCAGATCTTCTGATTGGGACTTAGCTAAGAACAACGGTACAGCTGGTGTTTCTCTACATCAATAGTTCTATGTTACTTCTGATTTTTCCTTTAAGCATAATAGTAACATCCTGTTCACAGTCAAATTTTATTAAAAGAAAAAAAAATGTCTTTATAGGGCAAGTTACCATTTTTTCATCACTTGCATACCCCTTACAAATAGAGTCCCCCCCCTCATCCATCAGTACTAGAATCACAAGATCTATATCCAGCCATTCAGCAAATATACTGCTATGTTGGTGTAGATGTTATTTTTGGGATTTGACCAATTAGATGAGCCCTTGAATGATTTATTACCTGAACAGTTGAAAAAAGTTAAGTAAAAAAAAAAGGTAAAAATCTAAGTGAAAAAAACTTTATAGCCGTCCAGTGAAAGTCACTGAAACTCTAGTGTTAAAATTGTACAACCTAAAAGTGTTCAGTTTATGAAGCAATCTGATATTCCCCCAATATAAAAAGCATTAAGAAATATGTTACAAGTTTAATTATCAATAACTCATATCAAAACAAAAAAGAAAACATGCTCGTTTTAACCACTTCAACAGAAGCCAGGTGTGGGTTTATGTATGACTGTAGCTGCATGTGTCCAATCAGAAATATTATTAGAAACAGATAATAAAAACATGCTTTCATAACTGAGTAATCCCTGAGCTATAGCGGCCATTCTGCAGGTAAAATAATCTAGAATGTTACTGGAGGACAAGTTAAACGCTACATCACGGTATAATACAATACAATCGACCGTCTGCCATTTCACTGCATATACTTCTGCTTTAGAGAGTACCTGTATTTCGAACCAAAAGGTCCATGTGGGAGCATCAAGGCCATGGGAATAAAACACAAAATATTCTCCGTTCAGGTCAAACTGAGGCGTCCCGTCACCCAGAGACCATGAGGACAGACTGGCTCCTCTGTGAGGCATCAGATACAGAGACATATGGTTTGGTCCTGGATGAGACAGAAGGGACAGAGGTGAATACCCTTGACTAAATGCTCACACATATAAAAAGTTCTGCAAAACCCAATTTATCTTTGTGTCTGCTCTATGGAGCCCGTCACCTTTCACACTGAAGGTCATCTTGACCGTTCCCCAGCTTGTCTCTTCTCTGGACAGGAGGCTAAATGCCACTGGAGAAGCTGGATGCACTTGTGGGGCTGGGAGATACCAGTTCTTCCTACAAATACACCAAATGTCTAAGATGAGTCAAATTTAGGACACCGAACAAGCAGAGTGAAGAAAGTTTCTTCTGTCTGACCTGCTGAGGAACTTCACAGGTAGGAACCAGGGGTAACCACAGAAAGGTCGGTCCTCTCGGCAGCGGGTCCGGATGCTGTCGTTGATCTCAGGGATGATGGGCGTGATGTGCTGTACTGCTGTGAAGTCAAAGCTGTTTATCCAGATGCCAGAGTCTTTGCTCTCCACCTGGCCCTGAAGGTTGTGGAAGGTCCGAGTTGTATGCTGCAGAGAGATGCACATTTTTTAACAGATAAAAGCAAATCAATAGTCCTGTTAGCTTTTAATAATAAAGGCTGAGAACTAATGTGTGTTGTGGCTTTTGAAACCCGACCTGCAGGAATATCCTCTTCGGCCGGGGGCTGTTTGGATTCCCAGAATAAGGAAAGAACAGGCCGGCTGACAACAACAGTACCATGACGACAAACACCGAGCCCAGAGCTGTAAGGATCCACTTTGTGCTCCTCACCAAGTAGATAAAATGCAGCTGCAGGAAGAAAATGTACATTAAAAGCAGATACACCATACACCCTGCTCTTCTGAAAAACAAATTAGAAAGGAGTCTTTGAAAATTTAAGATATTTCTGCTGGGAAAATGAAATATGATTGTGGATTTCTGAATAAATACTTACAAAATAAGAGGAGAGGAAAATGATTGCCAGAGTGACCAAAGATGCCATCACCACCTCAGGCGGTATCTCTGTGCCGCTGCGGCCCATTATGGGGGTGAATATCTCAAATACCACCCAGATGAGGAACATGAAGTGGACATAGGGCAGCGCCAGGCCCAGAAGATACAGCCCACTGTACTTCAGTGACGCTCCTGGAGGTAAAAGACTGTCACTTTAGAAAGTTCAGCCGCCTTTATCTGACTTATTCTAAATTAAATTCATAGATTGTTGAATCTGGTTTGTTTTTGTAGACCTTAAGAAATAGCATTTATAGCTGCAGGTGAAGAGCAAAAAGTACAAATCTACAAATGTCATTTTTCTGGACACAGATTGTCTACATGAAAACCTCGACTCTACTTGTTGAGGCAAGTAAAGACTTTCAGAAACAAACCAAGAAGTCTATTTAAAACTATTTTAAAAAGAAACAAGATTTGGAAACATTCTTGTTTAAATGCCAAATTCATTATTTTTCTAATTACATTTCAGCCAATTTTAATGTTCTAATGTGATATACCTAAAAAATACTTTTCATTATATAACACCTCTATTTACACATTAATAAACAAAATAATGACAGCTGGAATGTGGCAGAGTAGATGGCCCTGCAGAGGACAGTAAGGGGAGCTGTGAAGAACAGAGAATCATTATCCACTGTGCATGAGAAGTTTTAGTGCTGCTACAGGAATAGAGCTGAGTACCGTCTGAACTTTGAACAGCTGATTGACGAGCTACAAGCTTTATCCTTAGTTAGAAAGGCGGTTAAGAGTAAATGTGTAGAAACAGCCACTAATCATCTTTATTGAGACTAGTCTGTTTTAAAAATAAAGTTGCACATCATTTTAAATCTACATATCCCAGGAGTTTCAATAATTATGGGCTTAAATGCAGCTCCAAATGTTTACCTCTGTTTTTAAATTCCTTGGTTAGCAGCAGTCTGGTAGCCAGAGGGAAGACCACCATCAGCATGGGTACGTAGGCTGAAGATAAGCCTCGCTGCGTGAGCCACACCAGGCCGCAGCACCACAGCAGCAAGCTTCCGTCAAAATACAGATCCCCCAGCTCCACCAGACGCACACCCTGAGTGGGAGACACACAGTTTGACCCAAGATGCTCCAAAAATGTGCAAGCAATTTTGCTCTGAAATCAAAGTTTTCTTCACTGTCTCTTAAAAGGTTCTCTGAGGGACTCACTCCATAGTAGAAGTTTTTGGCCAGCGTATGAATGAGGATCAACTTCCCAGTAGCTGCAGCTCCATACAAGCAAATGGCAGCATAAAAGTGAGTGTACCAAAACATGGAGCGGCCCAACAGAGTAATGAGGAGAGCGACAATAAGCACCGACAGCAGGGTGACAAACCAGGCCAGCAGCGCTACACCCATGGCACAGGCCAGGTCCCGAACATAACGGCCACCTGAAGGAGACGGAGGTAAACGTTACATGAGGAGAAAGACAAACATAAAAGGAAGTAACGTTCATTCACAAGTGAAAAGGAGACCTGCCTCGATTGCCGGGCAGAGAGGCCTTCTTGGCTAGATAGAGGAAGGTGGCCGTGGCGACTATGTAGTTGAGGATGGTGCCAACGCGAGCTGGGTACGCAACAGCAATCACCCCCAGCAGGTCAAAGAACACCATGTTACCATGGCGATACTGTGAGGAGTCTGCCAGCTTCTCAGATGTTGCCAAGTGCTTCAAAACAGCCAGGATGTTGTCACCTAAGAGCAGCCAGTCATCAACATCAGAACAGACACTGAGGAAATTCATGCACATATTTCTAAAAGAAAGAGGAAAATTAGAAAGTTTATAAAGTTTTTTTTTTTCCAACATACATGATAATTGCATGCTAAACATTTTTTTTTTTTTTTTTGCCAATTGTGAGAAGATGTTTAGAATCATGTTTAGTCTAATTTTAGTCTGCAGAAGGAGGGGATTCCAGGTTAGGCTTAATATCCTCTGCCAAGGTTATGCCTTATACAGGATATTATGGCATATACAGGATAACTCAAAAAGTTATGGACAGATTTTAATTACATTTTTTTTTATCAGTAAAAATCCATAAAATTTTGGTGATGATCCAGATCTTAACCTGGATACAGGAATGTTCTCTAACATTGTGAGATAGGGATATTTGGCAGGACAAGCAGTTCCCCACTAAACCAGAGGGTGGCAGCAGTGGCTATTGACAGCCTCAGCATCGGACTCTAAAACTCCGGAGGTATTTTACTGAAGAAAAAAAACACACAAAAAAGGGAACATTGTTGGTTTCTTAGGCGGATCAATTGAAAATTTAAGAATGGATTTTTTTTACCAGAGGTGTGCCCCATGCCAAGAAATAATAAATTTTTTAAACCAATAAACAGATGATGGTCCAAACTCCGGTCCATTAGACGCCATAATGAACCATAATTAGCTCTCAGACCAGATTTAGTTTTGTATCTTGTATGTCTTGGTATTTCAGACTTTATAACATTATTCTAACAACTTTCCAAAGCTTCTGAAAAACAGACTCTCAGCATCCCTTCACTCCCCTTAGTTTATTGTGTATAACCCTGGTGTGTAGGGAAAAAAAAAAAATCTACATTTAGTTAACACTTACATTAGTACACAACAAAAGATTTTTTTTGTAAAAGCAGGTTTTTAATGCAAGTAAGGTCTAATAATTGTAATGGAGACCTGGAGGCATTTCTCTAACAGTGAGTTTTTTCTTTACCTTCATCTTTATAAACATGTGTCCTCATCTATCCCTGATTGGTAAAGTTTCACATCTTTTAACTCTTTTATTACTGCTGTGACTGACATGGGGACATTTACATCAGCACCCATATGTCTTTTTTCATCCAACTAAAAGAATCTTTCTACGGAGCCCCTCTGATGACATGGTCAAAAAAAATGTTTAATTGTGGCCACAAAGTAGTATTTCGTGCGCACAAAATACTACTTCATGGCCATGCAATAAGTTTAACGTGCGCACGAAATACTTATTAATAATATTAATATCATTCCTGGACAACTGGGTAAGCAGATCGAGCGCGCCTTCTCTAAGGTCTATGGTAGAGGCATTAGAGAGGCTAAAGCTCCACAATGAAAAGGGACGGTATGATAGAATTTTATTTTAGGCTGGGAATGAGCTACAAAGACATTCTGAAAAGCCTGGCATTGCAAGGAACCGTCATTACCGAGAGACATTTAAACAGGATATTGAGAGCGCACGTTAAACTTATTGCGTGGTCACGAAGTAGTATTTCGTGCGCACGAAATACTACTTCGTGGCCACAATTAAAAATTTTTTTTTGACCATGTCATCAGAGGGGCTCCGTATCTTTCAATTATGCAATTATAATAAAAAGATTTCCTTATTTTAAAGCTTTTTACACAGCATTACCAGCCTGAGATGGTGCCAGTAAGGGTTGAGGACAAAGCCTTAGTTTGCCATCATATAAAAAAATAAAATGAAATTAAAACTTTTAGGAGGCAGACTAACTCTATCCACGGTTTGGTAGAAAGAGTTAGTGGTTAATAGATTGGTTTATTCGGTTCTCTTTGGTTGTTGCCATATTGTCATTCCTGCAGTGATGAAACCACAAACTGAATCTTCTACTTTAATCAGATTAAGCTCCTGAAAATATCATTTTTATATCAAATTAAAGGCTGTTTTAATGTAATTCATTAAGCATAAGGTAATAAAGGTTGGACACATTAGGAGTTCCATTTCTGCACGTAAAAATAATCTTTATAACACAGGTTAATACTCATATACTGGATTTCATCTGGAAAAAAAAAACATAACCGACATTTTTTGACATGCAAGTTTAAAAATCCCTCAAACTGAACTTAAACAAACCTGACGAAGACAGTAGTGTTCTCATGTGTGGGAATTTTTTCTTTTTTTTTTAAAGCATGCGGCGGCTTTCTTATTACACAACAGCAGCAATCTGCTGATTTATGGAAAAGCAAAAAATTCCCACAGTTTAGTAAAGACTCTGGTTACATCATGAAGTACTGTGTACGTGTCTGTGTGTAAGTAGGATACTGGCAATGATGTTTCTGTTAGTCTGCGCAGCCTCACAGTCGACATGCTCAAAACGCCAACACATCTGAAACAAAAGCTGCATTGTTCTTCCGCCTGGTAGGCTCACTGTGGTCAACAACTGAGAGTACGGCATATAGTTCTTCCCTTAGGGCTCACTGTTTAACTCAAAGCCACAGCTTCCCTTTCTCGATTAAAATAACCTACTATAAAATAATTATATTCCTTTAGAAATTGTACTCTATTCCTTGCAACATGGAATTACAGCAATGCATTAAAGTAAAAACCACCCTTTTTAGAAAAATAGATCCATTGTCACTTTAATTGCAACTGCAGGACATAAAAGTACTTTCAGCTTTGCATTTCGCTCCATTTTTTCAGCTTTCTCCATCATAAGCTTAAAAAAACAGCAGAGTTAGCGTTACAAAATTAAACTTTTTCCTGTCCAATATTTTTCCATTGCAAGTGGAGGAAGAGGAGGGATTTGTCAAATGGCTGCAGATGCCAAAACATCTCGGACCTGTAGTCCTGCTGCTTTTTCTGCTATGATAAAGATGATTAACACAGTACTGAAACCCAAAGCAGGGGAGTTTTTATGTATTTTAGTTTTTAAGAGAATAAAAACAGAAGATAATTAACCAGTTAAGAACTGCAAATATGAGCTGCAAGGCTCTCATCGGTCTGTAGACAAAATAACCAGCTTCAAACTTGCTCAATCTATGAGCCTTTATTATTGGATATATTAACGGACAGCAGAGATGATGAAATCGGATACATACCAGCTCTCTGTATTGAATCTGTCAGTATTCTGTCTGCTGTGTCGTATTTGGTGTGATAGATGAAACCGTTTTCAATGAATGCCAGATCGATGCCTGCAGAAAAAAAATAAATAAATAAAAAACCAGCATGCGTGCTTAAATCAATTTCACAGGTCATTGAGATCAGAGCTGTAGGTGGTCCTACCTGGGATGTTACCAAAGTCCCGATAGATGCGGAAGTCTGTGTCAGAGGGAATGACGCCACTCTGAAAAACCTCCTGTCCGACCACGGAGGCGAAGGGGTGTTTAGCTGCGTGAACGTAGGCCTGGACGAGCCAGGGGTTCTCTGGTCCTTTAATAGGAAAGGTGATAAAGAACAACAGGAAAAAAGGGAAATTATCAGGTTTCTCTGGCATTTGCTGCTCAATTATATAAAGGTTTTACTCAAAATGAAATTACGATTAAATGAAATTATCATTTTAGCCTCTAAATAACTTAACATTTTGCAAATCAGCTAAGGCCTTTTTCTCATATTCTGTCAACAATTAAGCACTTTTTAACACAAATGAATGTATAACTAGGGGAGAAGGAAAACAGATGGTTTTTAACATGTTTGCCAAATGATTTATTTAATAATCTTATGCTTTGGTACCCCTAAAAAAACATCAATTAATTGCTTTCAGAATCACCTAATTAGGGAATTTTCCCACAGCATAACCCTGCCGTCACCTTGATGCGTTCAGATGTGCAGTGTTTTTGCACTTTGGTGGATTTGCAGTCGTATTAAACTTGTGTATCATACCTCACTAAGTAAAGAGTTCAAAGCATAGAAAATTATTTCAGAACATAATCCTGCTTTAGACGTCTCCAAAACATTATTCTTCTTGACCCGTCTGCTGTATTTATTGACTCCCATGATGGCGTTCATTAACTAATGTCCTCTACAACAAACCTCTGTGACGCTAGAGGTGACTCCCTAAGGGGAATGGCTGCACTGGCTTTTATTTCAAGGCTTTAGAGGAAATTGGGCTGAATACATATGCTTGCACACTTTTCAGATTTTTGGTTGTAAACCATGTTGTATTTCAGATTAATGCACTACTCTGAGTTTTTTCCCAATAAAACCTTAAGAAATACGTAAAGGTTGGTGGCCCTAAAGTGACACGATGTGAAAGATTTCAGGGGATATGAAAACATGTTAGAATAAAAATAGATGTGTGATTTATCTGAATTACAAATAAAGAAAATGATAAAATGCGGCTCTAAGATTAGAAGCTGCAGAAATGAAGAAAAACCTTTTATTAAAAGGGTTATGTAGGTTTTACACACCTTCACACTTTCCGTGTGAAAAAGCAAAAGGGGAAACAAACATGCATACTGCTGAAAAGAAAACCCAACGAAAGCCAAGAAATATAAATATGAATCTTTCATACCCGTCTGAAAAACAACTTCCTTGCCGCCAACGCCTGCTGCCTCCAAGTTAATGAAAGCACGAACCTGTTTGGCCCAGGAATGCTGGGTAATAAAACCATGACTGGCCTGAAATACAATAATCAACAGAAGGAATAAGAACAGATACAGATAACTGAGCTAACAAAGACAAAACACAGCCAAAGGTCTGCTAACGTGTGGATATTTTCACCTGCAGGATATTTTCCTCTGCCCCATTAAAGAGGAATACTACGCCATGGTGGAGAGGAGTGGACTGGTTGGCAAGAGCGTGCAGGACTTCCAGCATCACAGCGCAGCTCACTGCATCATCACTGGCGCCTGAAATGAGAAGAGGGGCTGATGTGCTGCAGGAACAGAAACAATGAACACTTATCAGACCGATGGGTTTAGCAGGAAGCAAAAAATGCAGGAAGTCCTTCATAAAGAGGGATGCAACTGTGTGCCATGCAAAACCAGCAGGGTTTATGGGCAGGAAAGAACAAAGAGGCAATAAGTTAGGACAAAAACAGGGCAGGAAAACGTTCAGCTGGAAAAGTAAAAAGTAACACGGTCACAAAGGAGTCAGAGTCAGAGTCAGAGCGGGAAGAAAGAAAACGAGCATGTGACCAGAGCGTGTGATTCAGGCTGACTAGACTGACTAACAGAAAGGAGCAAAAGTTAAGAAATAAAGAGAAAAAGTGAAGTAAAGATCAAAGGCATCATGTGCTCCAGCGTCTTAGAGCGAATGTGTTCGTTAGGAAGCAGTGTGAGGTTCGTTAGCTGTTGGTCTGCACGTCTTTCCTGCTTCTATCCCTGCAACTAATACTGGAAATGTATTCCTCCTCATTCCATTAAATCCATGTGAGAGTCGACAGAAACATTGAAACGCAGTAGTTCACAAGCTCACATTTGGCTTTGTTTTCAAAATCCAGCATATCATATCCAGCCTGCATGTTCTTCATGCATGTTTATCTTTGTGGTCCACACCTTGTGGGTTTATTTTTCTTTCTGTGTGACTCAAAGTGTGATTGTATGTGTGTGTGATCTAGAAACTATTGTGTTCTCAACTCTCTCACAGGGTGTGGAGAAAAAAACATTGAAAAGGTCCTACATGGTAACACCTCTATGTCTCTATAGCTAAATCTTTTGGCTTGGGAAACATTCTTCCATCCATCTTAACATCAATAAGAGGGAATTAAAACTTGGAAATTATTATTTAACATCTATCTGGTGTTCATCCTTGTCAGTAATTGTATCTCAGTGTTAAAATAGAGCTTTAATAGTAGTTTGAATCAGAGTAACCTTACTCCTGACCAGTCCGACAACAAATTAGTGACTTGAATGTTGTTGTTTTATTCTGTAAGGATGATAGTCTGTATGCTGTGAGCAGTTACAAATGGAATAAGACATCTTCAATATGGATAAGTGTGGTTTATTTACTGTATATACACAAACTTTTTTATATATATATATATATATATATATATATATATATATATATAATATAAATGTACCTGGTTCCTAATCCGTGTATGGTTCGTTCTTTGGTTTTTTCATTTAAAACGAAATTAGAAAAATGGTATTTGCAAAAATGGAAAAAGGGTACGTTTTGGAATTTTTTTTAACTGCAATGGTTAAAACCAAAGAAAAACTTTTATTTTGTTGTTAATTCAACGGACCTTATGGCAGAACTGGAAATGAAGACCTGAACTCCCAACACATAACTTTTTTAGTTACCAGTAGGTGGCGGTAATGTACGCCTTCAATTTCTTGCCAACCGCCATTACAATCCACAAGAAGAACTTCTTCAGTTAGCACTACCAAAATAGAAACGTTTGTTTTTATAATCGGCGCAATGTGGAGCTCCATGGCGGCTCAAAGCATCACTGATTTCAGAGCGTGTTTTTCCTCTCTTAAAAAGTTCGATAATCAATGCAGAAAACGGTTCAAGTGCAGCCATTGCCTTTTGTTTAGAAATGGTTTGTTTTGATGGCGTCTTCATTCACTGTGATGATTTTTCTTTGGCGACTTACTTCATTTCCGGTTCCGCTACATATTAAAACAACAACCGTATTTTATTTTCATTTACATGGGAAAACAAAACTCAAACGCTGTTGATTTTCTATTAATTCGATTTTTCATTTTTTCGATTTAGGTTTTAAAAACGGAAAAACAGAAAAACCAAATGCTTGTTTTGTTTTTTCGTTTTTGTTTTGAAACGAAAAAACCAAAGAACGAACCATACACGGATTGTTCCTGCATCCCAATGTAATATGGAAGACCTGCGTCTTGGTGGTTCTTGTTACCAACATACATCATTTTGTGCTTTTCAGATGCATTAGATTTGCAACTTAGAAAAATGGGCCTCAATTTTTTACCATCAAACTTGACAGTTTTTGAATAGATGAAAAGAACAGGTTCAAAATGGATGGGCAGGGGTGGCACCTTAAAGCATTGGCTTCCAACCAGATGGACCTGGAAAGGTGTTTTTTGGATGTGTGTCTGATGCTGTAGGCATTGCCGCGTCAGGTTTGGTGTGTCATCCCCTCTTCACTGCCTCTGAACCCCTTATGTGAAAGAAGAACTTAAAAAGGGAATATCTACCTGGGCTGTTGGCCACTGTGTCAAAGTGGCAGTTGGCAAGCATCAGGTGCTGTGCACCACCTTTGGGTTCCAGCCTCACTGCAACATTGGTGACACGGTCATAGAAACTTGTGAACCCCCCTAGAAAGTCTATGGAGAATGAGCCGGTGGGACGCTGCACGTCCACAGTGAGCTGGTGAGGCCCCGCTGCCGTCCTGGTTCTGATGTCCTCTATCTGTCCCAACAGGTAGCCTACCGTCAGGACCTCATTCTCCTGGCTGCCAGCGGGCCGGGGGCCCACGCTGGTGATCTGTTCCAGGTGTCGTCTGAAATTAAAGACGAACAAGAGAAAAAAGAGGGGTCACCAACAGGTGTGAAAGGTAACACTGCAGCTCAGCTTGTTAAGATGGTGGCGGCCACACCCTGTGTGTTTGTTACACCAACAACAGCTTTAATTTCAAGCTGTCAGACTAAACATTGCATCACCACAAGAAAACATCCTAAAAACATAAGGAAGACCTATCTTACTTCAGTCTAGGGCTGAAAGAATTAGTTGATAATTATTTCAGTAAGTGATTCATCATTAACTGGAGTATAAGAGACTCTAAAACATGCCTTTAGCTGACAGCAACAGTTATATCAAAATTGTAAAATATATATAAACATTTTGCATTTTACAGAACTCCTCTGGTGGAAAAATTTAGTTTCAACTAGTTTAATTTAGTTAAAAGTCTTGTTTAAGGAGCCTTTGGTTATCCGATTATTAATTGATTATTTAAAAAATAATCAACAGATTAATCGATTTGCAAACTAACTAGTTGCAGCCCTACTTTAATCAGTCTTTGCAAGATTTTATATATGAAAGAAGCAAAACAGGAATTTATGCAAACATAATCATGATAACAAGGAGAAATAAACCTGGTATTTTGGAGCTTATAGCAACAGTTAGAGCCTTACAAACTAAGTTTTATTTACATTTTTTTTTAACTAAGTTTTCTAATGCTGTCCACAAAGCCCACATGAGCACAAATCCTCTCTCCTACTATAAAGTTCACTTGCTGATCACCTGCAAATAAATATCTGTCCTGAAACCATGGGAAGTGAAAGACTATCCTTTGCCTTTTTCTTCTAAAAACACGCTGTCAGCAGGTGAAGTGTCAGTTGCTGCATTTACCCAGCAGTCTTTTTAATGATCTGAGTTAAACCTCTCGCTTCTATCTGGATTTCCAGATTGCAGACAAAAGAAGCTCTTAGCTCTAAATCATGTCACATGCAGCACTAATTTATGCTGCAAGCGGCTAAATGATAGAAAATCCTACTGCCCAGCACTTTGTAAGAGCTCAACCCCCAGTTGTGCTGACCTCAGATTTTGCACCATAATCCATACACCCCCCCCCCCTCCTCCTCTATATAGGGGCTAAAATGCACAGCGAGGAAAAATGATCCTTTAATCTGAAAAATGTTGCAGCTGCTTTTAATAAGTAAGATGCTTGACATATTTTTCAAACAGGAAAGCGAGTCCAGCATGATGTTCCTTTCCTCCATAACCTTTGCCCATATTTCCAATGGCTCCTATAAGGGTTGTGATGACATTCAAACTGAACAGACTGCAGTACTCTTCACATACTTGTCTTTCTGTTTTTCTAGCCTTTCTCCCATCAGGAATACAGTTTCCAGACTGTGTGAGTAAAAAAAGTCCTTTGGATGGCTCCCCCAGAGTTATTATGATCTTCTCAGCTGTTTTTCAACGTAATCATTGATGTATAGCTCAGTTAGGATGGAAAGCCATATCTAGGAAGTCTAAGTTTTGCTTGCTTTCTCCAAAAGACCTTCACAAAACACCTGTATTTATAGTGACTTTTAAAAACAGTCAGGTAAGAACTATTTACAAAACAGGTTACTTTAGAATGCCTCTATAAAGCCTTTACTAGGTAGCTTCCTATCCTATACATACACACAAACACACACAAATATGCATATATATATATATATATATATATATATATATATATATATATATATATATATATATATATATATATATATATATATATATGCATGTGTATGTTGAAAGAAAAAAAATATATTAGTATTTTTTTTCCCTCTAATTTCTAATTGAGACATTATAATCTAAATTATAATATTGAGATAATGCTGATAATAATAAAACAATAATTTTAATATAAATATATGTATGACTTGACACCTCAAAGTTCTACAAGGAAAACAGATAAAATAAAATAATTTTTTGGGCAAATTGGACAAATGGAAATAAAGTTTCTTTTTTTGTAATTATTCCACCACAGATCAAATCAATAAAACTTGTGAACACCTGTTATCTCCTCTGCAGCCTGCAGGTAAAGGTGAGCCCGGAAGAGAATAAAACAGCTTTTTTTTTTTTTTTTTTGAAGGTGAGTCTTTAACCCGAACAGAAATAAAGATTCGCCTCATTATATATGAATGTGATCCTAAAGAAGCAGCAAACACACCTCGCTCTTCCTGCGTTGAAGTCTCCGCTCGGCTCCCCGATGACAAGCTGCTGGAGCGAGAGATGAACGACTCCCCACAGCAGCAAAACAAACCCGGAGAGCAGGGCAGCCGCCAGCCCTTCCTGCAGCAGCAGCAGCCGCACTTCGGGCTTCCTCTTCGGCTCGCCGCTGCAGCCGTTATCCTCGCACCGGGCTGCTTGTCCATCCAACGCTGCGTAACGCGGAGCCCCGGAGGCTTTTATCCTCCGGACGGCCGTGTCGCTTTCCATTTTTTATCGCAGCCTGCTGTACATCGGCAGCGCACAGAAGCGATTTCTCTCAGACGACCGACGGGTAGCAGTGTGGGACAAATCAAACGGAGAGGGAGGGTGCTGTATTGCATGAATGCGGATGAAGGTAAAGAAGAGGGGATATTTCCGTGTGAAGTTTCAGTTATAATGTGTTACAATGACCAGATAACTTATTGAAATACAAATAATTAAAAATCCTTGCATCTGGTTATAAACATGATTTTTTCTTTATTTTACATTTAGTAGGCCTACTAGGTTGTGGTCAATATTTTTGATTACAAACTTTGTTGACTTACAGCTGAATTACAAATTACTAAAAGATGCATCACAGTATTACCTGCTTTACCCAAACTATTGGAGCTGTGGTCGTATTTTAGGTCACTGCCCTGTCTGAAGTGTCATCAAGTCCTTTGCAGCATTGTCCTGAGTTTGGCCACATCCATAGTTTCAACCTCAATCGGACCACAGTCATGATGCTGCCACTACCATGTCTAATAATTGGAATGGCGTCTTGTCATTTTTTGTTTTTTGCTCTCAGGTGTTGCTACGGTTATGGCTGCTGGGATATATGTGGTTCTTAGCAAATTACAAAATCCCCTGTGACTTTTTCTCAACATACACTTCCTTTGGGTCTTTGCAGCTTTATGATTTACAATGGGCCTGTTGGCTGCTTCTCTGATTAATGCTGTACTTTTATTTTTTTACCTCTTGGTTAGTTTATAGTTTTGCAAGTTTTTTTTAAAATGATGGTATTTATTTTCTAACATCTGATGTAATCCTGACCTTTCTGATGTCTTCCTTGGTCCTTTCTGATAGTGTTTGTTGTCTAATGTTATGTATTTAAACATCTGAGGCCTAAACAGTATAACTCAAGGGTCTTAATGTAAAGACAGAAAATATGAATAAAACATTAATCCCATTTTCAGATATTTATTTATAACAATAAAACAACAAAAAACTTTTCTTAGATGTCATATTTGTAAGCAACTTCAAGCTCGACTATTACATTAACCCTTTATACAGCTAGTTACCATTTTTGATCACTTGCATACCCCTTACAAATGGAGCCCCGAAAAGCTAATTGAAAAATTTAAAAAGTAAAGTTAAAAGGTTTATAAGCCTCTAAGGTTGTGATGTACCTAAAAATAAATGTGTTTCTTTCACTCTCAGAGTGTTTTTCATTAATTTCTTATAGAAGCACTTTTCTTATTTTTCTTGATATAGTCGGTCAAGTTGGAGTTTCTTGTTACTACATTGACATTCATTTTTGCCATCAAAATATCCAAATTTTTTAAATGTTACAAAGGTAATAATGTCTTGTCCTGGATTCCAATGACACACTACAAAAAGATCTAAGTTGGACCTCTAAGATCTTAGCGAAAATGTCTTAAGTTAAGTGTATTTACCCTTAATTTAAGTACGTAAATTAGGACTATTTTTATCGTTAAAATTAGATTATTTGATATTTGCACTTGAAATAGGAGAGTGCATTCTTTTCCTTATTTTAAATGTATTTTTTTGTTTTTGTTCCATTGACAAAGTGTGTCACTTACCTGCTCAATTAAATAAAAATGCACTCATTTTAAGAAAAATTGACATACTTAGATTTCAGTTATTTGCAGTGCACTCTTTGATTGAAATTTAGATATTTGAAGTATTTCACTAAGTGCCCTATTAATGGTTAAATGCCCCCTAAAAACAAAGCTTGTTGCTGTGATATAAAAAATGAAAAAATACTAAATTCTTTTTTTCTGACAGCAGGCTGTAAGAACGTGAATTGCTGTATGGTTTCGTTCATGTGTCTGTCTACCCACAGACTGTTACCTCTTCTAAACAGCAGTCATGGTGAAAATGGTAAATGAAAAAGGTAGCCTGGCACCATGGCAGAGCTTACAAAAAGTAAAAACAAAGAAACAAAAACGGTTACCCAAATGCACCTGTACGATTATCAGAATGTGTGTAAAATACAACATGCTCCTAAACTCAACTCAACAATTAACAAGTTTTTTTTTTTTTTTTCCCCAGCGTTTTATTGTCATTCTACTGTCACAAGTACAGAGCTACTAAATGAACTCTGCATTTAACCCATCCCCTTTGGGGAGCAGTGGACTGCCATGGTGCGGCGCCCAGGGAGTAGTATGGGGTTAAGGGTCTCCATGGTGCAGCGCCCAGGGAGTAGTATGGGGTTAAGGGTCTTTGCTCAGGGACTCAGAACCTCTGGATTCCAGCTCAGTGCCCTAACCACTAGCCGCCACTTCATAGTATCATTATCTAATTTGGTAAAGCATGGTGGTAGAATGTCATGCTGTGGGATTTATTATATTTTCACATATTTAGAACCCAAAGCCAAATTAAATGGGCCTTTTTTTTTCTCTTTTTTGACCATCTAGGTACGAAATTAAATTTGAAATATTAAACAAGGGAATTGTGATTTGTATTTATTTTTCAGTATCTAGTTAACACAACAGCTGCAACCACTTACAAAGCTGACCAAAAAAATGTAAACACACCAGATTAACTATTCTATAAATGCGACAACAACATATTGTGACAGCAACAATTGCAGTTATAGGTGTATCATAAGAGCTTTAGTCAAAGTTGGGGCGCAGACTTTTATTTTTCTATGAAAAAGCCACGTAAAGTAGTTTCCTTTCCTACTTTACTGTTAGCTTTAGCTAGCTAATTAGTGTTTTTGTAAAGTTAACGGTTGCTCTGCGTTTTCTACTGTCTCTTTCAAAATAAAGGTTTCTGGTTCCAAAAAACAAAAAACAAAACAAAACAAGAAACAAAGTCGATATGTGCTTTGTAATTGAATACCTACATATTTTAATCACTTTTTATCATTATTTTTCGGACAATTAACATTATGTATGACGTTAGTCGGTTTTCACATGAGTATATAAAGTATGTTTAATGCTGGTGCAAGATAAGAAAAATTATTTAAATAATATTTTTGCATTTAAATTGAAAATGTTCATAGTCATAGTCATAGCAGAGAGTAATCAAAATCATAACACAATAACAAAATCAATACCATTTTTTCTGTCTTATTAAGTTCTTAAGTCAACACGTTTTCCTACACGTTGGTAATAAAAACAAAGGATAATTGTTTTGTCAAACAACTTGGAAAGACTTTTATGTTGAAAGGAAGTAATATTGCCACATAACGTTTATTTGACTTTTCAGCGTCTCGGCTTCCGTAAAAACTGCTGCCAACCCACAAGACGGTCATTACCCTGCCTAGCATAGCAGAGAGAGGTCAGCCAGTCGTGTCTCTACCCGAGGCCGGATGGTAAAATCCAACCTCCAGCGGATCCTAAACAGTCATTGCTTTGCTCGCGAGAAAGAAGGAAAACCTCAGCCCTGTACTACCATGGCGAATTTAAGTAGCGGTATCTGTGACATGATTGAGAAGTAAGTAAAGGATGAAAACGTTGCTCACGTAGCTGTGCTAACGGTGCTGTGGGGGAGGGGTGGCTAAGAGGTAGAGCTAGCAAGAACATAAAAACGGAAGTAGCCACATATAACAATATGATACCTGAAAACGTAATGTTTATTAAAATATAAATTTGCGTGGGAGCTCCTTTTTTATTTCGAAGTTTTCAAAACGTTATAAATAAAAACTAAAATGTATGTTTAACGACAGTCAACTTCTTCGGTCTTTGACAGTAACTGCTGATACTGTGTTGCGTCACGATAGCAATATGGGCTAACAAGCTAACGGTTTAGCCACAGTTGAATAATTTATTAAGTTATGCATTTCTCTGTTGTATTTTTCCTATGCGATAACATCTTTGATATTATATAATTAATTCAAACTGGAACAAACAGATAATTATTAATGTATTAATTATATAAAAAAATGACGTAGTTGGCAGTCAGTACCCTCACAGTGGTCAGAAGCTGAGTCAAATGTTTGCTTAAACGGCCCGTGGGGACATAAGCTCTGACTGAACTCTGGAGAACATTGTAACTATCAGGTTAGGTATAGGGACAGTTGGCTCAGGAAAA
Organism: Cyprinodon tularosa; assembly: GCF_016077235.1. NCBI lineage: Eukaryota > Metazoa > Chordata > Actinopteri > Cyprinodontiformes > Cyprinodontidae > Cyprinodon > Cyprinodon tularosa. The sequence goes on from NW_024038602.1 coordinate 838,855, forward strand.
CAAGAATAGCTTTAATTATTGTTGCATAATTGTTTCATTTTAACGTGAAAGTAAGGGGAAACGTTGCCAGAACACGATGCCCTTCATATTGTGACGAAAAAATAAAGTTAGTTAGATTCTTCTACTTTTGTGGCAAAATTTACAGTAGTGCTGATCTCAGTACACCATTTCTCAAATGCTCACTTGAAATGTGTCAGGGGTTATTTATAGGTATGCGATTCTTTTAACCATCTTTACATTTTTTTTCTTCTCCATTTGGATTTTATAATGCGAGTTTTTATTTATTCATCTTTATACGGTAGTCAATTCATTTAGTTTTTTTTTTACCTGCAGTAGAGGGCGCTAGAGAACTACTTATCTGCGAGTTTAAAATGAATCAGATCTCCAACAACTACTCATTTGATTTACGTCTTTTGAAGAAGGTGTTTCTCCCCAAGTCTGGGAATAGTAACTATTAAAGACTTGAATTGCATTTGCCTTATTTTTAAGTTTTTGGAAACATTTTGTGGTTCTAAACTGCATTTCGTCAACGTAATGACAAAAATATCACTTATGTTTAAGATATTTACTATAATTCAATATTGTTTTGGATTGAAGTCAAAAAGATCAACTCACTGTTAGCCATTAACGTTTCAAGGACTTTAAATAGAATCACTGACATTGTTGAAAATACTGCAAAGTAGGGCTGCAACTAACGATTATTTTAAAAATCGATGAATCGGCCGATTATTTTATCGATGAATCGGACAAAAAATTTTTTTTATATTAACCTCTTTATTCCAAAATAAAAAATTTTAGACAGAACAAACAAGCACACAAGTACAGGTTGCTCATTAACTTTACTGGTGCAATATGAAAAATAAATGTTTGTGTTAAAACTACGCAAACTTACATGAGAAATGTAGCTGTACATCCACAAAATATAGGCTACTTTGTTTCATAAAGCGCAAAAAGAGACAGGCATTTTTGTTTTTTAAAGCCCCTAAGGGGTTCAAACAATAGGTCCCCCCATTTCAACAAATGAGTTTTTTTAGACTAGAAGAGTTCTGCCTTTTAAGACAGGAAAGTATAGCAGTTAAAGTTGCTGCTTGAGAAAATACTGAACCATAGAGATAAAAATAGACCTATGATTCAAATTATAAATTGTATTTGGAATAAAAATGAGAGAACTAGGGGTGCTAAAAAACACATCCTCCAAAGACAGGTATTTACATGGGAATGTGGCAGATAATTAATTGACATATTACTGATCTTGCTGGATTTTGTTCTGCTTTACTTCCATAAATTGCAGGATCTTCTTTTCTTTATCTTTGCCAGAAGATTTAAACTTTAAAAGCCTTGCCCTCATAATTTGCAAGTTAATTTATTTATAAAGAAAATATAAACGCTGCTTAAACAAATTTAAATGAAATTAAAAGTAAAATAAGTAGCCAACCTTATCACTGTCTGTAACCTACTAACAAGGTAAGGAAAGCATCAGATGAGCTACCTGAGAAACTAACGTTACGTTTCCCCTCTTTAAAATGAAACAAACATGGTTACTCATCCTGCTGATCAGCTCTCTTCACTGCCATTGAAGGCTCCAACGTGTTTTCTTTTCAGGTGCTGCGTCATAACAGTGGTGCTTCCGCGCCATGTTCATTTGTTTTACAAAAGTTGCATGTTACGACTTTTTTCACTTTACAAAGCGCAGGCTATTTTAATTATTGTGATCAATTTGCGCCGTCAATCCCGGCGCATGCGCGCTTCATTTGCAGTCTGGACGCTGAGGGTAAACTCCTCACTAAAATCCTGCGGCTCTGACTGCCGTGCTGAGAGGGATTCCTGTGGGAGAGGGAGAAAGGCGTTGGGATGGGGGAGGCGCCCCACGGCAGGCAAAAGCCGCCAGTGACACCGTAAAAAGTCGCCAGATTTGTCGCTAGTCGCTTTTTTGAAAAATAGTCGCTGAAGGGGTCTGAAAAGTCGCTGAGTTGACAACACTGCAACTGCGGCGCTGACTCGCTCCGCCATATTTTTTTTTCTTCCCCCGGATGACGGCAGCGGCGGATGACGCATTAATCGCGCGACACAACTAATCGATGATTAAATTCGTTGCCAACGCTTTTAAAAGTAGATTTTTATCGATTTTATCGATTCGTTGTTGCAGCCCTACTGCAAAGCTTTCTTTTACCTTTTCTGAATACTTTTTGAAAACGGTCTGAGTTTAGTATTTATATTTCTTTGTATCGTTAAAGTTCTTAAACAATGACGATTTATTTTAAACAGTAGATGATGAATCATTCTTGAATAGGATGCTTTGAAATGAAGCACTTCTATTAAAGGAACCTTAAGTATTTTTCTTATGTCCATGCATTTCTCCATTTCCTATTGCAGCTTGTCCCTGCACTGTAGTAGTACCCGCGGCCCAGGGCCTCTGTGGTGCTCCTGATGCCCCTCTCCCACCCCTGAAGATCCCAGGTGGGCGAGGGAATGGCACACGGGATCACGCTCCTTCAGCTCGGCCGCTCTACTCAGTAAGTTAACGAACAGGAGTTAAACGTGCTGATAAATGCACCCATGTCTTTTGTAAAAGCACTTTAAATGTGATCATTCTAAATATACAGGATGTCGAATCTATAAAACAGTATCACTGTTGGGTTTTGCCATGTTTCATTTGTACCTCTGATACGTTTTGATCTTTTGTCTTTTTACCTTTATTTCATCTAAACTGCAGCTTTTCTTAAAAAAAAAAACTTTTTTTGTATTTCAGGACCGAAAATTGACAGTAACGGAAGAGCCTGCAGGAAATGGACGTCCAAGAATAATCCACTTCCAAAGTCGTCCCACAGCTACCAAGACAATACAGTGGGATGCTGTCCTCAACAGCAGTGCACTCTATGTGGAGATGCCTCTTCTTGACCCTTTTCCAGAAGGCAGCAAAGAGAGGTGAGAACAGAAAGCTGAAGCCTTTCTTCATTTGTGCTGGTTTGTAAGGTTTGACATTTGTTATCATTTAAGTTTATGCAGAAAAAAAAAGGATGGTTAAGTACTTTGACTTGTCCACACCCACAATCAATTCCATTTAATGTCTTGTAAAACCACAAAAGCTGGCTGTATTGTTACATTTATTTATTCCCCACTAAATGAATCATAAAGCATAAATACTTTCACTAACATGCATATTGTGAATTTTAAGTATTCTGTCTACAAAGCTTTTGACTTCAGTGAGGGACAGAGAGCTCTGCAGTTTGTTATAGGCTTAAATTGATTAGTAAATAATTTTAATAACAAAAATACACCACATTTAATGTTTTACAATGTAAGTCCATATCGGCCATCTCTACTGTATCTAGTGGGCGGAATAAATGTACAATTTGTGGGTCTGAAAAACCTTTACTTCTTTTTACTTATCACGTTACGTCATTTTCTCTTAGCTTTGCGGCTCTCCTGGAGTTTGCTGAAGAACATCTGCAAGTTGCTAGTGTTTTTGTCTGCTTTTACAAGAACAGAGATGATCGTGGTGAGTGTCTCATTTGATTCTGTGTTTTGCTCACACCTGTTATTAGTATTCTAGTAATGTAACCTCCTTGTCTCATTTTTGCAGCTAAGCTGGTGCGTACCTTCAGTTTCCTGGGCTTTGAGATTGTGAAACCGGGCCATGCCCTCGTCCCTCCTCGACCTGACGTCTTCTTCATGGCCTATAATTTTGACAGGGACTCCTCAGATGATGAGTAGTCCTCCAGACATCTTCTTCACCACCTGCTAGTTTACATGCTCCCCATTATCTTAAAGTTTCAGCTTTATTTACATCCATAGCTGTTTTGTGTTGAATCCGAAGCTGTAGCTTTCCTATTAAAGCTCACCATAAATTTCTGATCAAGGGAAAAGTTAGCATTGTGTTTTTGTTTCAAGCATATAAATATATGTATGTTATATTAATCTGGTCTTAAAAATATACTTTTTTTTCTTTTTTTATCCTTTTGCCATTTTCATAGCTAGTTGACTATATTTACAATAGACTTTAATTTCTTGAATGTACAAAAAAGTCATCAGGTTTATACATGGATACTCCAGTGTTGTTGGGATTGGCTAAATTGTTAAGTTTTCTAAATAATTCTCCCTAGACTGAAATACTTCTCAATGGGACCAGCTTTTTTTGTCACAGTAATACCCTTTATATTGACTAATTAGCCCCAATAATTGGTACTTTGTAGCCGAGTAGTGAAACACTTAATTTTAGATGTGCATTTAAATTGGCGAAAGCCAATGCATGTGTATGAAAGTGATTCAGTATAAAATCGAAGTGCTAGTGAGTGACAAATGGTACTTGATGAAACAAAACAAATAATCCAAATAGCTTTTGACTTTTTTTTTTTTTTTTTCCCCAAGTTTGTCAGGCTATAGTAGAGTATTGTTTTAAGGTTGGAAGTAAAATGCTGTGGTGTTTCTGGATTAGGTTCTCCTCTGGCATTAGCATTCCTTTACTCTTTTGTTCATGGTGGTATTATGTCCTGCATAGTGGTACCTGTTGTGCTTCTGTGATAATAAAACCAAAAAAAAAACTTTTTTCTCTTTGTGCATTTTGTTTGAAAGTAGTCAGCGGCATAAGTCAGCTTGAATACCTATTTAATTATGTGCTTCAAGCACAATGTAACTAGTATCTGTAATCTTCCCTTCACTTCATGCAACAAATCCAAACAAGCTTGACATTTATATTTTAACCACTGGGGGGCTTCAGAGGATTAAGCTACACATTGGATCGTTTACCTGTATATTGTTCCTAAAATATGGAGGTTAAAAGTATCTCCAATCACTGACTGTTCAAATTTGGAGCTTATATACTAAATATTCTGTTTCAAATCAACATGTATTCAATATTTGTTGTAGGAGCCATAAATGAAAAGATGCTTTGTTCGTCTGGGTTTATAGCTGTTATGGTTCAGTTTGTAGAGGAATGGATCAACTGGATGTGAGCGGAGTTTTGTAATTGGGCATATTACCTGTTGGAGTGTCACGGGTAGAGTGGGTGACTGGGCTGCTGTATTTTTTGGACCGCAATACAAATCGCCTTGATCTACGTTGGACAAGTTATATTTTGGATAAATTATCTTGCGTTGCTTATACCTTTTATGTTAAAGTTCACATCAGCACCATTTTGATCTCAGCGGATCCTTTTTTTCAACAAGCATGTCGGACAGAGAACAGCTCCACCTCAGCCTCAGCAGCTTTTTGTTTCCTAAAATTGCTGTGATATTTATAGTTGTATGTGGGCTTCAATAGATAAGTTTGTAGCAATACTCTAAAATCAAGATCTTTTCTCTTTGGTTCAAAATTCACATCTGCTAATGTCGAAAAAGCCTTTTTCAAATCCATGGAGCAATAAGTGCATTGCATATATCATTCATGTACAACATGGATAATTTGTCTCCCAAACGATAACCTTTGGGGAACTTGAGTTATGACCAAACATTTTTATTGATAACTAAACTTCAAAGTCTGGTTATAATTTAAATTGTTTTTTTTTTTAAGTATACTTTGCAGGTATCCATGCTTCTTATGGGCTGCTCTCCTTAAAAACTGCCTTATGTGGAAGGTGCTTGATCTTTAGCTCCTAGTTCTTAACCGTTAGCAGGGTAAACGGAGGAAAACACTATAGGAATGGAGCTCCAGACTCCTGTGCTGAATCCAGGCAATCTTCAGCCTTACGAATGTCTTTACCCAAACACACACATGAATGACAGTCAAATTGGGACTACAGCTTTTTGTAAAAAAGTTATTCAAAATAATGGGCTAAAGTTCTTTATAAAACCCAAAACATGAAAGTTTGTACATTTACATGTGTCACACAGAGAAATAAAGTATTTTTTTTAACTGTGAGAAGGGATGTGGCTATATGTTCTGTCAAAGAGTAATTCCAGAATGATTAAGTTATTACAATAAGCCTTAATCCAACTAGAACAACATGATCTTATTCTTTTATTTTATGAAATCCGCATACAAAAAAAAAGACGTTTCTTTTTCCTGAAACCAAATATTTAATTGGTACATATCAAGAATCATGACATGTATAAAATTTCAGATCACAATATGAAGCGACGAAACTTTTCAGATTGGCATGTGCTGCAAAATATTTGAGGCTTCCAACATAAAACCGACTAATGATTAAAACCGAACGTAATCAACTAAGAAAATCAGAGTACAGACAGATAACAGTTAGCATTCAAGGATAACCAAATGTGACCGCGCAACCTGTGTTTCAGTAGAGTGCAAAAAAATAAAAAATTAAACGGCACTGCAGCCAAGCGTCCACAAGACGTCTAGAAGTTAGTACTATAGTTTCACGGAGAGCAGAAAAAGAGCAGAATAGGAGCAAAGGTCACAGCAGAAAGAAAGGAGGGCTGTTAGCTTCATAGTCAATGCAAGAAGAAAAAAAATCTCAAGATAATACACATCACATTTAGCTTTAAAGACTGTAGTAGCATTTGTATTTGCATGTTGCTGATAAAAAAAAAAAAATCCTGAATGACGACAGAGACAAGGACATCACCACAAACAGCCTGTAGATGAACAAGTGCTGATTTGCATATGAAAAGAAACATGTGAGCCTGAAAGGCTTAAAGTATAAATTTAGCCTGACGTATATAACCTGGCTTTGCCACGAGGGCTAACGGACTTGCAGTTGAACATGAGCTACATTTTCCCCACAAAAAAAAAAAAGAAATAACAAAACCCAAACTGATCTAATTAATTATCTGAACCGTGACCCTGCAGGTGACCTCTGTCCACGTTATGGGTCGGTGTAAAAATTCTGGCTCTGCTCTCCATCTCATTTGTTTTATTTCCCATTAAACCTGCCAACCTGGGGCATTTTAAAGTACCACACCAGCAGGTGCAAATGTGTCTAGGTCACAATGAATCATCATTTTGCATTCATTCTAAAGCATGTAACACATTTAGAATTATTCTTCACTAGAAATGGTGGAGAAAAACGATCCATATTGTGAACATATATGGATATCGAGACCACTTTGGGTAATAAACTTTGGAAACAATCCAAGTCAATGTGACTCAGGATAAAAAAAAAATTAGAATCTTCAAGATCTTTATAATATTGCTACTTAGGTATTGTTACAGCAATTGAAAATGTGCTAATTAGATTGATTTTTTTTAAGGGCTTCTGTTGTTTGCCAAGCTAAATAAAATTTGTTTTTCCTCATCCATAATAGATAATGTGTACTTTCTGAAAACCTTAGAGCTTTGGTTATTACTTTTTAAAAGAAAAAATGTGGGACTCATTCATATAGTATACATGGGATTGTTTGTATAATGATCACAGCTGTCGATTTAAGGTTATTATTTGGGGCTACACGTTTTATCTCATGTGTAGACAATGAAATAAAGACATACATCCTTAAGTATGTCGATAAACAGTAGTTTTTATGTTTTATATCCATTTAAGGGGAAACATTTTCCATTTCAACATTTTTTTGATTGTGTTATATGTGAGCTATAGTTATATTTGAGAACGATCTGTTCTTTTGCACTGTCATCCTGTAAATCTCTTTAAGAAGAGCAAATGTGTATGTTTTTTTTAAAAACAGATATCAAAGACTTTCTGTTTGATCTTAGGCATTGATTTTCAAGTCGGAACAAGTTGGAAAATATTCCCTCCTGCATTATATGATGCTTAAGGCAGTAGAGCTGTAGTCCTGATTGGCTAATCTTCAGACATACTCTATGTTGAGTTAATTTAGAGGATCTTAGATCTACTTTGGGAGTCTACTTGACCAATTTAGCATGATTTAAAAGGTTAACGAACACTTAATTTCTCTCACTCTGTAATTTGCTGGAGCACCTGTTGCCCTCTTTGGTTGGAAACAGCCAGGTTACCACTCTCGCATTGCTTTCATCTGCTGTTCTATCTTAGCTGAAAACATATTTTTCAAACTGCTGCTGTGCAGGTTTATACTGGTATAACTGGTAAAAAAAAGTTTAGGAAAGTGCTGGATATCTATGGCAGCATTTCAGAATGTGTTGGGATGATCAAGTATTTCTATAGCAGCATAAAGAACCTTCCTGGGGTGTTGCTGTGCACTGGAGTCCAGCTGGCTGAAAGGAGGCTACCTCTTATATGGTAATCATGTGTTATAATCTAATCTAACTAAACCGATGTTCTTTTAAAATAGCATTTGGGAGCTGTAAAGAGCATGTCTGTGCAGACACCCTGACTAATTAACCAGCTAATATTATGTTTGTTTCAGTCTGCTTTATTTATGATTATTATAAGGCTATAAATCACAATGATAAACTATTACCATAGCAAAAGGTATAATTGTTGCTTTTCTGTAGTAAATGTAATTTATTCCTTTTTGAATTTTTTTTTTTCTTGTGAGTAATGATAAACCTTAATGCCTATAATGCAATTTAGAATCATACTCTTCTGGTGTCAAATTAAGATCTGGTTCATTCAATTTAGCAGTAAATCTTTACAAAAATCCTTCCCTGGTTTGAGGTTAGTATAAATGTAGGTGGGAGTTCAGATAAACCTAAAAAGACACGTTACCAAAAAAAAAAAAAGAAATAAAAAAGAATGTAGTAACAGCTTTTGATTGACATGTTCTCCTTTTTCGACCTTCCTGTTAGAATAGAAAGAAATAAGACGACTTGCAGTGACACAAGCACGGAAACTTGATGCAGGAAAATACATCAAACATGCCTAGAAAGAAGCGTACAGCACGAGTCACTAATATAGTGCTTCATTTTCTTTTATAAAACAGTGTAAAATTCCTTACTTTGAGAATCTTTTCTTAAAACCTGCTCCTTTTAGCACCATAAACCTCCACACTGCAAATGAGGGATTATTAAAACTGATTTCTGCAAGTTTGTGTAAAACTGCATGGTACATAAAATGCAAGCAGGTTGGCAGGAATTTAAGTGTCGCTTTCAAGCAGGAGTTTTGCACCCAAACAATGTACTGTGCGTCAATTATCAGAGCCAGCGGGCATCATAGTGGAAGGAAAACAAAAAATCGCAGAGGAAAAAAAAACAAAAAAAACCTTGAGATGGTGGGTGGGATTGTGCGTTTGTTTTTTGTGCCCACTTTCTGGTGGCTGGAGTAGTGAAGTGAAGAAATGTCCTTAGTTCAAATTTTCAGGCTGGTGATGTAAATGGAGATGGTCCAAGTTCAGCAGATGAGGTCAGTCTCTAACTGAGGTGGTTTGTGTGTAAATGATTGTATACATAAATGGCTGGAAATGCAAAATACATTTGCCCGTGGGTAAGTACATTATGTGAGTGCAATGCATTTCAAAGTGGAGCTCTAAGTACTTGACTGTATACAGGGGTGCACAGAATGGATGCTTATGTGCACGTGTTCTACCCATACATCTAAATTGGACCTCATCGGCCCTTGCTGTAGCCGGGAAAGAACTGGTCAAGCAGAATCTGAAGCTTCTTGTTTTGGTTCATGACATAGTCCTTGCCCAGGTCGTGTCGGCAGGCGGGGCAGGTGTACACCGCTGCCCGAAATGACCGCTGCAGACAAGTCTGGGGACACAAAATGCCAGAGTAATTATGAGGAAATGGAGTTTTGTTTATTTTTACAGGAGCTATGTAGAAATCTAATCTGCTGGGATGCACAGGGTGTGTACCTTGCAGACATTGTGTGAGCAGACGGTGGTGATAGGCTGAAAGGCCAGCTCCTGGCAGCAGACGCACATAAAGATCTGCTCCAGTTTCCGCAGGAAATTCTTTAAAGGGAGCATATTAAAGAAATAGAACGTTTATAACAAGCAGAGCAAAATAGGAAAAAAAAAGTCAAATTTATTTAGATTCAGACTTCTCTGATGTTTTCGTTTTATTTTTGAATTAAAGGTACATAAAAGGAATCTTTTAAACATATTGAAAGGTGAACTGGGCCATTTCCCAAACCTTTAAGGTTCCAACCCAGAGATCTAATGGGGAGTACTTTGCAAACCTTATTTCCCCAGGCTCATGTAGGGTTTTCATTTATCCACTTGGCAGTAAAAAAAAAAGTGAGAACACTTTGTTTGGTTTGTTTTTTTTCCCCCCAATAATAAAACTTTTATGGTTGGAAAGCTTGCTTGTTTTTCTTTAAATTATGCACATTTGCAATAACAATACATTAGTGAGTTGAAAAGGAGAGCTTAATACGTGGGTTGCACCCATGAAACTCTTCCCAAACACCTCTGTCAACACCAGACAGATTATTCTGCTATTTACTTTTGCTTGCTATCATTAGTTAAAATGCATGACTGATATAGTACTGTTAAGAAAGGAAATAAAGTAAAAACAGTCCAGCACACATTTCTCTCCTTTTTCTGCTACAATAAGTGTTTTATTACGCCTATGTGTCAAGGTTTTAACAGTTTAAAAATGTTTTTTTTAGTTTTGACTTCTGATTTTCTGTTTTATTCTAGTTTTAATTTGTATTTAGTGATTGTTACCTACTGTTTTTTCCGTACTAAAAGCCAGCACTTTTTTTCTGCCATTTGAACCATGCGGCTTATATGAAGGCGCTGTCACTACCCGATCCGTCCCGGAAGCACAATCTGTACCATCAGCTAATTTGTGCATGACAACTAGAAATACATCCGTGTTTCAATAATTAATGTAATTATGGTACTAAAATTACTTATTTCTATCCTTGACCAACTAAAGAATGCTAATACACATCTTTAAAAAAACTTCTTGTCAACAATTTTGATGCCTTTTGTATTATCTTTTTTTAAACTGCTTGTCTGATGTCATCATCGAACACGCTCAAGAGTAGTATGGCAAAATATGATTAAACCATGTTTATCTTCCTTTTAGTTGTTTCTTTCTGTAGGTCACTCACTATATATCATACTGTTAACACAAAAGGAAAACATAAAACTTAAAAAGACTAGATTTATGTTTAAATCCAAAGCCGAAAAAGTTAGCTCCAGGAAGTAGCATAGGATCCCACTTCTGGTAGAGATCGTTCACAGGCGAGCAATAAAACAGAAAGGATTTTAAGACCGTTATTTTCTCAGGAAATATATTATTAACCTTTAACACATTATAGTTTAGAATGCTGACTATTTTTGGGGAGGGAAAAATTTAATTTAGTTTTTTTTAACAAAATAAAACCAAGGCCAACCCGGATGTATATCTGGTTGCGCATACGCAAATGAGCCGATGGAACATGCTTCCAGGATGGAGCGGGTAGTGACAGGTGTGCTTTTTCAGTGGATTTTTCCTAACTGCCAGAGGGAAAAGAATAAGAATAAGGGATTTATATTGATTTAGCACAACATGTTAGCAGCAGGCATGACAGAGAAAAAAAGTCCTGAACTGACACATTTTGACATTAAGCAGCATTAGCTTGTCGAAACATCGAAAGAGATTGTGCGCAACTCTTTTAGAGTAGAAATAAAGGGCTAACAAAGATCCTTCTTTCTGTAGGAAAGAAGGATCCTTGCTCTGAGCCAAAAAGCTAACACTAGCTAGCATTCTTCATCGTCCCAACTCTAGCTATGTGTAGAGCTCCCCTAACAGCTTCAGTTTAGTAGATACTAGCGGCGTAAAGCCCGGTGTGGCTTATACATGAATATTTGTACATTTCCAGTTAAAGAAAAAAAAACATAGTCCGAAAATACAGTAGTTTAGTGTTCACTTTTTAAAAATGCGTCATTTTAGTTTAGTATTGCTTAGTATTCACTAGTATAGTCGTTTTTATGTAATATGAATTACATGCCAGGGGCAAGACTAAGCATCACTGCAGTGACATAAATGACCTGACTGCGTTATGGTAGACAGAAACAAAAACTAAACAACTGCTCTTTTAAAAGTCTATTGGTTGTAATTAATTTTTTGTAACTCTTATTACAGTTTCAGTTAGTTTTGGTTTTTAGCAAAGCCTAGTTTTAATTTTGATTTAAGTTAAAGAAAATGTTTTTTGATTCCAGTTTTCATCATGTTAGTTTTAGCTAACGTTTTTAACCTTAAAGTTCAGAACTTTTTATTAATCGTACGATGATCTGTTTTCTGATATAAGACTAAAATGTTTTAGCAGTTATACCGGTCCCTCTTTAAGGTGCTCCATGGCTTCGCTCCACAGTTTTTTGTTGGCTGTGTCATCTTGGATCAGCTGTTGTTGCTGCTCGGTCAGCTGGAACGTTTCTTCGATCTTGACGCGTTTAGACGGAGGCTCGGTCTCTGGTGACGGCTCTGCTAAAGACATCATAGCTACTTAGGAAGCAGAAGCTAGCTTTGCAGAACTAAAACACAGCAGAGTGAAAAAGAACAGCTCTTAAGAAATAAAAGCTAAGTATATCTATAAGCAATTTGAATGTTTGGAGTTATTCATGTGTCGTGTTCTTATTGATCACTCTACGCTCACCTCTCCTCTTCTCATAACACCTTTTCTGACCTGCATCGTTTCTAATAGCACCCACCAGTTTCTCCGGTTGTCTTCGGCTCTCCATTACTTTGTGGTGCATCCTCTTCCATCTGGGCTTCTGGAGCCTCACCCCCCTCTACGTCCTCCTCTTCGTCCTCTGCTGCCGCCGCCCCCTCTTCCTCCTCCACCTCTTTTGCTTTAATCTTGGGCCTACGCGGCCTCCCTCTCCCAGGATAGTGTTTGCTCCGACCGCCACGACCGGGTCTAGCACAGGCCTCCTTCTTTGTTTTGTTAGCCATGGCTGCTAAATAGCCTGGCGGGTACTGGAGGAAAAGAAATCAAGAAGAACCTTTGTTTCATGTATAGTGCTGTGAAAAATATATTTTCTCCTTTGCAGATTGTTACTTGCAGTAAATTGCATGAGGATCGACTTTCTTTGTTCCCTAAGTCTAACCTGAACTGCGAGCCCTAGTTTCTTTATCCTTTCCAGTCCTTCAGGGGTCCACGGGGCTGGTTCCAGATCGTCCCGTCTCAGCAGGTACCTCCACACCAAATAACCACACTTCCCAATCTCTGGCCAGTACTTTACCACCTACGAAGAAAGCATTTGTGCCTTACCAGTGCCATTTCAAGTAGCATCATTGGAACAAGGTCTTTATGTTGATGCTCTACCTTATAAATACCATCGTAGCGGTTTCCTTCCTCTGGAGCGTATTTGCTGATGCGTCTACCTTTAGAACTGCGTACCACTCTCACCGGTTTTCCGGCCCGCCAGTTTCTGGACTCTGCTCCATCTTTGTCATTCAAGGGGGCATCACAGTTTAAAGCCAAAGCCCTGCAATCGGTCAAGTTATTAACAAAATGGGTATTGGCAGTCATATTTCTAAAGCAAAGAGGGTTTTTAAAAGCATTTTCTTTTATAGGTGTTGTACCTATTCATGTGAGTCAGCGTTTGGTCAAAACAGTGCTCTCCAATCCTTTTGTTTCCTGAGAGGTCGCGACCCCCGCTGCCTGTATAGGTAAACTCATCTCCCCGGTCCTACCACAGATGTTCACAAACAGCAGCAGAAAAGGAGCGAATGAGACACTCCTGAGCTTAACATGTAGCTGAACAGACTAGCAGCCAGAGTACAAACCCACCACTTCGTCCTCAAAGCCCCCTGCTAACACCAGTGAATAGGAGCCGTCGTTGCTGCGCCCATGGATGCCGCCGACGTGTGGCCTGTGAACGCCCGCCTCGCTCACCTAAGTAATGAAGCAATTAAGACAGATGAGAAGATAAAAAAGATTTTACATTTAAAACGAACAACAATAATAAAAAAAGGGCCAACCTGCACTCTGAATTTCCAGGTGGTCCCCACAGGAATTCCAGGAATAGGACCATAGTGGTTTGACGGAACAATTGTGCATTCTTTAGTGCGCCCCACGCAGGCCATACCCTGCAATTTCATCACAGAAGAAAGCTGTTGTTTTTTTAAGTTGAAGAAGCCCTAAAATGGCGACTCAAATGAAGCGAAAGCTTCAGTATTTGAAGATTTAAAGACAAAGTCTACGTTTTAGAAGTTTAAGGTCCAGATTTAGCTGTTACAAATGAGTTTTAAAGTGTCACTACAATAAAATAAAAGTGGTTTATTTAAAGAGTTATAGAGTCGTGAAAGTTTTAGAGTCAAGATGAACACAGTGTGACTCAGAACACTTAAATGTACCCGGAGTGCATAAGCCGGCTGTTTTCAATTAGTACACATGAAAAAAACAACAACCGAAAAAAAAGTAATTCTGGTAAAGAAGGGAGTTATTTTCCATTGCCTGTTCCAGGAAAGTGGGTAAGTCAAGCCTAATGGCATTGTTCACATTACACCACGGAGAGGGGCGTCAAGGAGAAGGCATGTTCATGACTTTACACATGAGAGGAATCCGGAGAGCAGAAAAAAAAAGAATAAAAGAACAAATAACTTTAAAAAACAAAAGTAAATTAAAGTTCTTTTATTTTCTACCTTCTCAATTCAAGGTAAAAACCTATTTGTTTAATGTAAAAGTCTAACTCTGCTCTTCCAAGTGCATTAAACCTGGTAAGATAAAATGTTTCCTGGTAAGATAAAAGTTGTTGTTTTTTAAACAACCATTTGAAAAAGTCAATAACTCATTTAATCTCTCCTTGCATTTTCTGGCAAACAAATCCACTGCACAGATGTTATGTAGGACTTAAAGTCGATCTGAGGGAGAAGGCTGTGGTGTGCTCAGAAATACAAGATCCATTAAACACAACTATAAAACAACCAGGAACCAGAGATTGGGAACCACTAGTTAATCTAGTGGGGTTTCATTTGCATGGTGCACAAAACACCTTAATTATAATAATTACTAGAGATGTCCCGATCCTGGTTTTTGCACTTCCGATCCGATCCCGATATTGTTTTTTGACTTCCGATCCGATACCGATACTGGCCGATACCAGCCTATCCGAGCATGTATTTGAGTTTAAGTTAAAGTATTTAGCCTTAGTTGTAAGACTCATGTTGAAAAGGGTTTTAGTAATCTTGATAACATCTAGCCAGCTAAATTAGGTGAGATTGAATAAAACACAATGATTGGTAACAACAAACTTACCTGTTTATTAAGAGATAAACACAAACTGGACAAAATTATGAATAGCAATCTAATATTGCACAGTGAATAGTAAAACCGTAAACATTTAAAGGTGCAAGTATTACTGTAAGTTTTAATAAAAATGCAAAACAGGGAAACACTGGCGCAAAATAGTGGAATGGATCGTTTCAATCGGCGAAACTGGAAAATACGGACCGGATTTAAAAAAAAAACTGGATCGGCATTTTACATGCTTTGCCGATACGCATTTTTTTGCCAATATCGGCGTCCCGATCCGATACGTGGATCGGATCGGGACAAGCCTAATAGTTACAATAACAATGTATTTAATTTATCAGTGCACTAAAGGGCTATTCCAGAGTTCTAATCGGCTCCAATTTCTGTTTGAACCAGAACTAGTTTAAGAGCCCAGTGATCTAAAAAGGTCTGCAGCCTTTATTGATTTGGCATCTATTATTTGGTTGAAAGCCAAAAATAAAAACAGTCAGTTAGACTGGATCAAACTTAAGTGGCTATGTTGCAAATCAGGCATTCTGTCTTATATCAATGTTGAAAGCAATTTCTTTTCATTTTGGCTTTTAGAAATGTTCACACTTTTAAGTCGTCTCCCTACAGTACTATAGAAACTACTGAACACCTCTAAGTGTTCCTGGGGCTTGTGAATTTTTTTTTAAGTGGAGAGGGAGGGTCTTTTTTTATAAACTCGCAAATATCCTCCAAAACACCTTTGACTCCATTTATGTTTTGTTTTTCACATCACCGTTGAACTGATTGTTTAGATTAGGAGTAGAAATCTGTCCCAGCAGTGTTGCATGCCTCACACGGTGCCCTGTGGTCTTACCTTTCCCCAGTCTCTCTGACTCTCAGTGGTAGCTGAAGGCATTTTGGCTTTCTTCTTGCTGGCTTTAAGCTTCTCGCCAGCCTTGACGACTTCACTGGTGTCATTTTTACAGGTTGGACAGTACCTGGTAAAAGAAAATCATTTCCTGCTTGGTATTCAATTTATCAAAGGTTTACTGTATGGATAAAAGTCACACAGACTCCAAAATATCATTATTCCATAATATAATTTATATAAAACAGAAGATTTGAGAAAATAAATCTAACTTTTTAAGGGAATAAATTATACATTTAAGTAGTAAATATTTAAGATAGTCATCAAAAATAATAAAGTTAATCAATAAATTCCTGTTTTGAATTTGTAATTGGAAAAAAGTCAGGCAATGAATTACCTGCAACATGAAGATGCATTATCGTTATATTTGAAATTATTTAACCAAACCAGCAGTTTAGCACTGTTTAAAATACACTTCAGCCCTAACTGAACTCCCTTTAATAAGCAGTTGTAAAATAAGTGAGATGCAGCAGCTTGCAGCTAAAAGTGAAGCTTCTTTCCGCCGCTCTCTCACCAGTCCTCGTCATCTGGGATGTTGGCCAGAGGTGGGTTGAGACAGTAGATGTGGAACGCCATGTTGCACTCATCACACAGCAGCTGCATGTGTGCGTCCTGCTTCCCGCCGCACACGCAGCAGGAGCAGAACCGACACTCCGCTTCAGGGTCAGCCTTGCAGTGCTTGCACTCTGGTCCGCTCTTCCCTTGAGCCACAAACAAGATGAAACCCCAAATAGTCACATATTTAGTACTAGCAATCACCACAGCCTGGGGAAGAAATTCATCAAATTTAAGTTTACGTATTTTCTCTTCATTAGAACTACAAGCATTTGTGAATTTTCTACAGCAAACCAACAGAAAGGAGAACATAAGTGTAGTAGAAGTTAATTAGAAGAAGAAGTAGAGGTTAACTAGATGTTGTTGTTTTTTTAGAAACATATTTTTGAAAAGTGTCCAATGAATACATCTGCTTAAACCAGACGCCCATAAAACATCCAGTCATACATATACCTTCATCACATCAACCTCAAAAAGACTGAAGAACACACCTGACATGTCAGTAATGTAGTTAGGTTGCTTAGAAGAGGCAAAAAACTGCAGAGCCTACAGAAAACAGACCCGTCATAGTCTGAAAAAACATTTGGGAGAGACTGGGGATTGCCTTCAAACGGGACAATAATCTCAACTGTTCAGCCAGAGCTGCAAGGGAATAATTGTTAAAACAGCCCTGTAAAATTCCAGACCTTAATTAAACTGAGATTGTGTGGAAAGGCTTAAAAGCTGCTGCCAATAGATGCTAAACGACCTTAAGGAGCCTGAGCTATTTGCTAAGACGAAATGGGAAATAACTATTCTAAAAAGAATTGACCTACTATGGCTAAATATATAAATCTTTAGATCTTAATTTATGGTAAATCATGAAAATATGTGTCTGTTGAAATGGCCGAGAGTCATAACAGAAAAAAGGTCTCAGAAGAGGCAGATATATCCTGGAATGCTTTGCACAGAGCTCTCTCCTCACAAAGCATTATGGGATTTGCTGTCGCAGCTTCCCGCTGTGATTAATAACAAAGATGGCGTAGGCACCTTGTGTTGGAGGAGGAGTTACATGAATAGTGGGGCAAAAAGTAGTGATCATCTGTACGAACGGTTTGCTTTAAAGTCCACTATATAGTCCCCGCTCTATGTAGTGATTGAGGGATTTAGGGGTTAGGGCGGACGTTCTGACACAATAAGCTTGTATGAGCTATGAGAACAGCAACTTTTAAACAGAGCGCACACAAAGATAATTGGGCTCGTGCATGCTCTCGCACATGTTTAATAGGTGCTCCCTCTCAAGAGCAGGTACAGGGTTTTTAAAGGCACACTATGCAACATTTTTCAGTTAATTAATGTGTTCCATAACGTTTTGGATGATTAAATTAGTCATTTCAGGTTGAACAAAGGTATTCTCGGCCGCCCTGGTGGTCTGTGGGGGAAATACCGCACTTGCAATTGCAGGAGCACCGACCCGCACCCACAGGCTCAGAAGTCTCACGAGAGTCGGTCTTGCTTTACGGCGAGAACTGCTACACCCCCCAGTTAAAAGCATGCTCGTTGCTAGCACAGTGGTGATCTTTGTGCAGTGCTGCTTTCACACCGGACGCAGCAAAAGAAGCAAAATCGTGTCTGCTGCTTCATTTTTACTGCTTGTACCAGTTAGTTCTGACATGCGGCTGAAGCAGCTTTGCTGCTCTCGCTGCGCGGTCCAAAAGTGTGTCTGACACGCGTTGGGCGGAGCTTCACTATCCTTTCTCTGCCTTGCAGCTATATTTGCTGTGATCAGTGGGAATAAAGTAGTTTTAATATGTTTTTAAGTGAGAAAATACACCTGAAAACGTAATCAGAGCAGTCAGTTCATTCATATTATCATCCTGCCTTACAATATTTTTTCCGTCGGAGCCGCTCAGACCCCCACATGCCAGCGGTGCGCCGACAGTAGGAATCCCTTCATCAGCAGCCTCTGGCCGGGTCGCCTCCTCGCGGTTCACCGCGGCAGCTGGTAGGTGTTTTTCATCTAAATAATACAAACTGCAGGCAGCAGGATAATAAAAGCGAACATATTCTGCCGGCAGATTTTTGCATTTTAAGTTAATTTAGGCGTCAATAAACTGTTTAAGAGGAGTGATGATAGCGCTCTGATCATCAGTGCTGTGTCTCTCTCCCTGCCAGCTCCCAGATCAGCTTCTCTTATTGGTTGACGCGGTGCGTCGAGCAGCAAAAATTCAATTTTTCCATCTCGAGCAGCAGCGCGTCACGCGCGTCAGATGCTTAGTCATTTGTTGCGTTCGCCTGTCTGCTAAGCTCAAAACAACCACGCCTGGCTTGACGGAGAAACCAGGAGAACAGTGCACTTTAACTTTCGCCCTCTGGGGGGAGCCTCGCTGAAATAATCAACACCGGTTGCATAGTGTACCTTTAAAGTAGAGAGGGTGGGTCTTTTAAAAATATTCTCAAAAATACCTTTAATAAACATGGCCGAACAGTGGAAAAGTTCAAATTCTAAAGAAAGACTAGTTCATACGTTTAAACTGCCCATCTGCGCTCGAAAGGGGCCGAGCTCCAGGTTTCTCCACCTGGTAGATTTCATCCAAAAAATGAACTTTACAATCTCCAATTACATCTTCAGGACCCCTATAAGGAGAAAGAGCCAGGACATATCATTTAATACAGAGCAACAGAGCAAAATTAGAATATAAAAATCAAAGCAGGATGAAAGATCCTCACCCCAGGAGAATATTAACTCGGAGCTCCTTATTGGTACGAGAGGTTTGATTTATGGTCACTATCTCTGCATCGTACCAGAAGCCCCTCTCATCTGGGGTCTCCATGTTGTAGTTGACCATCACCTTCAGCCCCACTTGGAGCTGGTCCCACTTAAGCAGGGTCCTGGCCCGGGGCCTTACATCCACGGATCGTATCTCCACCACACCATGCTCTGGATAACTGGAAAACAGCGGAGAAACTGTTTAGGACCACGAAGGCTTATATGAAATCCCCAATTGCCGATTGAATTAAATGAATGATACATGAAATTGACATTTAAAGCATTTCAAATGAAGTCAAACCATCTGCATTTTGTAGCAGCTTTATCTCTAACCCCGTCTGAACCTTGCAGCAGTGGTAAGTCAATTAGCAAAAGCCGGAGAGAAAAGGCTGAAAATTCAAAGAGCACTTCATATAATCTTAATGGCTTAATGCACAAAGCAGAAACATACAAACAGCATCAGTTTTATAGTATGATTAGTGATAAAAAAATATGATCCTTGATTGCATGGTCCTTGGAGGACCATGCAATCCTATGCTAGTCTGTAGTCACATACAGGGCCTTCAGTATGTGTGGCTGTAAAAGAGGAGCCACAAGCTACTATGGTTATCCTATTAACTCAAATATATCATTGTTAAGTTAAGTTAAGTTAAGTTAAGTTAAGTTAAGATAAGATAAGATAAGATAAGATAAGATAAGATAAGATAAGATAAGATAAGATAAGATAAGATAAGATAAGATAAGATAAGATAAGATAAGATAAGATAAGATAAGATAAGATAAGATAAGATAAGATAAGATAAGATAAGATAAGATCAGATCAGATCAGATCAGATCAGATCAGATAAACTTTATTGTCCCAAAGGAAATTTGATTTGGGTACACACTCTGGCTGCTACATAGTCCAAACTATGTGTTGCACTGCATTCACAGATAAAAGCATTGCTATAAAAAATTCTATTGTAAGATGATAAATAAATACATAAGGAAGCATGTTACATTACATTCATAATAAAAAAAAAAGTTAAATTAATTATACAAGCTTGACTGTTAAAAATGCAGATCTTGTGAATTACAGATTGTTACGTTAGAAATGCATCCCTATTTTTCTCTCATCAGGATTCAGTAATGCAGCTCAGCAGGGGTCTGGTAGCACCTGGTTTTAGGCGTGTCGGAGTAGGGATGCAAAAAAAAAAAAAAAGGGAATTGAATTCAGTCCTACGTATTGATTTATCAGAAATTTTATACTTTCTCAAAAAGAATTTCTACAAATTTCTAATTTTTAAGTTGACGACTATTGGAGGCCTTTTCTTCAACATCCTTTTGATTTACAGACTAAGCTCCAGGGTCAGTTTGCATCAGACTTTAGCTATATGTAGCTATGCAAGAAGTATTCGTCATCTTGTAGATTTCTTCTGTTTTTTTTGTTTTGTTGCTTTTTTGGTAAAGACAAACTTAACAATATAGTAAACACACAAAAAGTTTCAAATAATTCACTATTACTAGCCACAAACAGACCTGATTATTTATTGACCTTGGGAAGAAACAAATCACTAAACCTGGCAAAAAGAAGTAGGCTAAAATAAGAACTCTATGACATATTGAGCGTCATCAGCTGAGCAGTATCACAATCGCAGAGAACTTTTTTGGATGTCCATTTTTGTAGGGGTTGATATTTAAAAAATCAATCTTCACGTACTAGTCGACAATTTTATTAACCATCAGATGGTTTTAATGGCTGAAAAACATGTATTGCAGAGTGGTGCTGATGATGTATACTGGTGCAAAAAGAGAAAAATAAGGTAAATGTGGATTAAACAGAGTTTAAACTATCATTGGCATTTTTCAACAATCCAATCACACAAAATAGATTTTTTGATATTGTGCATCCAGCCACAGTTTAAAATAATTAAATTATTATTAACATCTATGGGTATTAATTACAAAGCCATTTCTATGGATTTAGGACTCCAGTCATCCACAATAAAAACAATTTTCCACCAGTAAAAACTGAGTAACTTCTATGACGTGACCATCTTAAAGGTATTGTGGAGGTTTTTTAAAAGATCCGCCCTTTCAGCTTAAAAGAAAAAAAATGCGTGTGCAAGAGCATGCACGCGCCCATTTCTCTTAGTGCACGTCCTGTTGAAAATGTGCTGTTCTCATAGCACATACAAGCTTATTGTGTCCACATACAGTTAACTGACCGTTTGGACAGAAGATAAGTGCTTTTGCTCGGTTGTATGTAACTCCTCCACCACCGTGCGGTGCCTGCGACATCTTTATTATTACTTGTCCCTGTTGGGAAGCGCCAGCGATGATGATAATGATGAACAACCGACAAAGAATACGAGTTTTAGAGTACCAGGAAGTGGATGCTGGGGAATGGTGCAACAATTTTCTTTTTTTTTTTTTTGCTCCAAATGATTATCATGGTTCTGAGAGACTTGGGCTGAGTTTAATAGAAGCAACACAAAAACACAAGGGCACATGCTAAAATTAAACAGACAACATAAAAAGTACTCAGCACGATCTGAGGAACAACAGAGAGCATCACAGGGAAGGGAAAAGAGGCTGAACCAAATTAACACCAAATTAATTTATTACTCAAGATATTATGATACTCATTTTACAGTAGTTATGGTAATAACTGAGTAATTAATAGATTCCTACCCGCCTCATGAAATAAAATTAATTATTCTTGTGTGTTAAAAATCACTCGAAGAAAAAACATGTTTTTCTAAATCGAGTTTAATGGAATGAAATATACTGAGTTATTATACTGCAGTTAGAATGAACAGTTTATTCATTTAGAATCACAATGATCTATATTATGGATTAACTACAAAAAGATTTTTTTTTTAAAAACTGGTTTGAAATCTAACAATGTCTTTAGGATGAAATCAGAAGAGGAGGTGATTCTTCAGTGTGCTGTTAGCTGATACAAGGTCGATTTTGTTAAAGCTTTATTTTAATGAAAGAAAGGTTCATTGATAGACTTTCTTTTACTGGACATACACTATATTGCCAAAAGTATTTGCTCACCTGCCTTGACTCACATATGAGCTTAAGTGACATCCCGTTCCTAATCCATAGGGTTCAATATGACGTCGGTCCACCCTTTGCAGCTAGAACAGCTTCAACTCTTCTGGGAAGGCTGTCCACAAGGTTTAGGAGTGTGTTTATGGGAATTTTTGACCATTCTTCCAGAAGCGCATTTGTGAGGTCGCACACTGATGTTGGACGAGAAGGCCTGGCTCTCAGTCTCCGCTCTAATTCATCCCAAAGGTGTTCTATCGGGTTGAGGTCAGGACTCTGTGCAGGCCAGTCAAGTTCATCCACACCAGACTCTGTCATCCATGTCTTTATGGACCTTGCTTTGTGCACTGGTGCACAGTCATGTTGGAAGAGGAAGGGGCCAGCTCCAAACTGTTCCCACAAAGTTGGGAGCATGGAATTGTCCAAAATGTCTTGGTATGCTGAAGCATTCAGAGTTCCTTTCACTGGAACTAAGGGGCCAAGCCCAGCTCCTGAAAAACAACCCCACACCATAATCCCCCCTCCAACAAACTTTACACTTGGCACAATGCAGTCAGACAAGTACCGTTCTCCTGGCAACCGCCAAACCCAGACCCGTCCATCAGATTGCCAGATGGAGAAGCGCGATTCGTCACTCCAGAGAACGCGTCTCCACTGCTCTAGAGTCCAGTGGCGGCGTGCTTTACACCACCGCATCCGACGCTTTGCATTGCACTTGGTGATGTATGGCTTGGATGCAGCTGCTCGACCATGGAAACCCATTCCATGAAGCTCTCTGCGCACTGTTCTTGAGCTAATCTGAAGGCCACATGAAGTTTGGAGGTCTGTAGTGATTGACTCTGCAGAAAGTTGGCGACCTCTTCGCACTATGCGCGTCAGCATCCGCTGACCCCGCTCCGTCAGTTTACGTGGCCTACCACTTCGTGGCTGAGTTGCTGTCGTTCCCAAACACTTCCATTTTCTTATAATACAGCTGACAGTTGACTGTGGAATATTTAGGAGCGAGGAAATTTCACGACTGGATTTGTTGCACAGGTGGCATCCTATCACAGTTCCACGCTGGAATTCACTGAGCTCCTGAGAGCGACCCATTCTTTCACAAATGTTTGTAAAAACAGTCTGCATGCCTAGGTGCTTGAATTTATACACCTGTGGCCATGGAAGTGATTGGAACACCTGATTCCAATAATTTGGATGGGTGAGCAAATACTTTTGGCAATATAGTGTATATCCAAGAGAGGCCAAATGAGTCCCCGGAATGAAACTGATGATAAGTTTCTTTACTCTGATCTGAAAACAGACTGCTTTTGACGCCTCTCTGTAAACAGAATTTGGATCTCAGCAGATTTGTTCCACATACATGTCTTAGAAGATGTTGACAGGAATTATCTTGACACACAACTCTTCAACTAAGATCAACAGCAGACCTCTCCTGGAGTCAACCTCTGAGTGTCTTGGTGCAAAGATTTCTAGATTAGCAGCTCTTCTTGCATTTAATAGTATTATTTTTAGTACTGTCTAATTCTTAAACACAAGCTACATCTGAAGCATCAGATGTGTGTCAAAAAAACAGCCATTTCCTCTTAGCCAAATCATACTGACCGCATCTGGTGGGCACCCTAATAGGCACCTAACTAAACCCTATTTGATCCTAAGTTCCCATTTGTTTACGATCTTACAATCTTACAAAAATCCATGTTTTAAAAGTTAAATATCTGCAAAAGAAAATCAGATTTCACTGCAGTCACTACAGTTCTCAGAGGAAAAAAAGTCCAAAGCATTTTGTAGGCCTAGCTATAGTGTTTTCAGTCATTTTACATCTCATCAGGGGACATATCCTTTATTAATGTATGTGCTAATGCTTATATTATGTGCACTTATTATTGTATTTATTATAAGTACCGGTAATATGTTTTACTCAATATCAAAATTCGACTTCCTGCTAAAACTGTGCAGAGAAGTAGATTTTGTAATGCATACATGTTTTGACAGTAGAGCTTCCATCACAAACGACTCAGCAGAACTGATAGCAAACTGTTGAAGAAAGCTGCATAACATCTGTCGTGCAAACACAAGTTTCCCAAAGGGTCCAATTTCCACAGATTTCCATTGTATGAGAGCTGCATGGTTACAAATGTTTGACCGCACAAGAAAATCAACAAATAGGTCACTCTGACAGACTGATGCTTAGCCATGGCGGCTTCAGACAAACAGACAAAATGCTTTTTAGTAGGAACGGAGGAGCTTTTCTGTTTTGCAAGAGGAAAAGAAAACTGTCTTTTTGGAACATTTTGGTTAAGATGTCGACTGCCAAAATGTTTGGCAGAGATTTACAGGAACTACGGTGTAGCCCAAGGCTACAGGGTTGAGGGCTGCTTTCTGCTGCTTGCTCTGAAGTGCATTCCATGCAAGTGGTGTGTTGCGGCCAAAACATTCGGCCCTAATTTGCATTAAACCATTTTTTTTTGTCTTCAAGTAGGGAAATACAGATGTACTAAACAATTTTTTGGATGAACATATTTCTAGCATGACTGTTCATGCAAAACAATACAAAAGGACAAAAAAAGTGTTAAATTAGCATTGTGATTACACAATGTTTCTGCCTTCTGTTCTGAAACAAAACTTGTTCTGTGTTGATCAATCTATAAAAAAAAAAACCTACTGGCTTTCCTGCAATTTGGGAAAAAAAACAGATGGTCAGGAAGAAAAGTAGCCAAAGTAAAGATACTAATACGGTATAAATGTCAAAACAAAACAATAAAAAAACAGCTTTCTAAGTTAAACTCGGGTACTCAGGAGTAGATCAATTCTTCCTACAGACTGTAGAGCATCTCACCTTCAATTAATGCTGATTTAAATTCAGATCCTACCGAATCTGGCTTATATCTAAAAACAGTTTTACCTTTATAAGTAGGTTGGTCTGTTTTTCAAGCTGACTTGTCACAACAGGAAAGCCACAGTATGGTTTTAAAATAGCATTCTGCACTTCAAAATGACCTCAGTAATCCAAGTTTTACTCCCAGATAGTGCAAAAAATTTTGGGACATTATCAATAATATTGCAATGATACTAGCTTTAAGTAACCAACATTTCCTTATTCTTTTTTATTATCATGATTTGGAATTGAAAGTTCATCCAACCTAAAAAATATTGAACTATATATTTGTACACAGTATGTTGATGCATAAACTTCGAATTTGACCGAAGAAAAAATATTCCATCTAGTCTTCAGCAACTGAAAACATCAAGTCTGTAATGGTAGGAGTTTAGAGAGATAATGGAGAAAGAATATTAGTTGGCCTCGAAGTGTCTGGTTAATCGCCCAAGCACGTCCAAAGGGGAAAGCAGTCCTTTGCCAAAACTGGTTACACTGGGAATGGCGAGCTGATGCCATTGACTAAAGATGTTGTCAGACAGTAAATAGAATACTTTGATAATCTCTTTAACCAAACTGTCACACTTTTCCTGGTGGAAGCAGAGGTTGTGTGCTCAGAGATGGACTTGTTTATCACTCAGACTGAAGTCACTGAGGTGGTCAATGAACTCCACGGTGGCAAGGCTTCAGGGGAGGATGAGGTCCGCCCTGAGTACCTTAGGTTTTCTGGATGTCATTGTCAGGCTGTGATTCATAGGCTTCTTCAATATCATGTTCAGTTCATATTTTTATTTCGGTTCGTATCATGCGGTGGGAAGGGACAATACCTCTGGACTCACAGACTGGTAGTTCCCACCATAAGGAGATAGGCTGGAGGGTGTGTTCCAACTAAAGGGATCACACTTCTCAGTGACCTCAGGAAGGCCTATGTCAGAGTGCTGGAGAGGAGAGTCTGGGTGAATGTGGAAACTCAGCTTCAGGAGGAGCAGTGTGGTTTTTGTCCCAGTTGTGGAACACTGGACCAGGTGCACACACCCCTTCAGGATGCTCAAGGGTTCATGGGAGTTTGCCCAATTGATCCAAATGTGCTTCAAGGAGAAAGCAGTCAGTCATGTCCCTCATGATGCCCTGTTGGGGGCACCCCATGAGTATAGAGATGATGGCCCTTTACAACAGCCAGTATTTATACGAGCAGAGATGGACTCTGGTCTGCATTGCTGACATTAAGTCGGACGTATTTGCAGTGCATGCTGGACTCCATTAGCCCTGCCCTCTGACAGCAGTCCTGTTAATAACCTTTATGGACTACATTTCTAGGCGCAGCCCAGGGTTGGAGGATTTGGTATGGCTTAGAGACCAGCAGATTTCATCTCTGAAATTTACGCATTACCTGGCTCTACTGGCTACTCCAACTTCCCTTTTCAAGTCGGAGTTGAGTTCCTGCCTCAAGTGAACAAGTTCAAGTATCTTAATGTCTGAGTGAGAGGAAAATGGGGCAGGAGTTCTTTTTCATGCTCCTCGGGGTCTCTTTGGAAGAGCTGAATGCAAATGCTGTTTCCTTTAAGGCACTTGAAA
Source organism: Cyprinodon tularosa (assembly GCF_016077235.1). Taxonomy (NCBI): domain Eukaryota; kingdom Metazoa; phylum Chordata; class Actinopteri; order Cyprinodontiformes; family Cyprinodontidae; genus Cyprinodon; species Cyprinodon tularosa. Next base: position 865,514 of record NW_024038602.1, read on the forward strand.
TTTGAATCCAAAAATACAATAATAAAGGTTCAGTGAAACTATTTACAAACAATGCCATCACAATGTGTCCACAACCCTGGAACTTATTCACATATTTTCACTGGAACTATCATAAGGTTTAATGCATTTTAATGAGATTATATCTTGTAGCCAGACACAAAATAGGGCATGTTAGGAAGGTTAAAAAAAACATGATTCATGGCTTATTTTTATTATAAAAATAAAAATCTAAAAAGTGGGACGTGCATTTTTATTCAAAGTTGATGGGAAGATAAATAGAGGGTAATCCTTGAAGAAAACCTGCCAAAGGCTGGGGTGGAAGAAACAAACCCTAGACATACACCCAGGGTTGCAAGATAATGGTTTAGATACCCTTTGGGTATTTTTGCAAAGATAACAGAAGCATTTCAGTTTCTATGTATAAAAAACAAGTATTCATCATCTAAAACACTTTAAATCATGTATTCATAAAAAACAATATTGAACATAAATGCATGCAACACTTTTTATTTGTAAAAAGATTTTGAGGGCTAGCTATCATTTTATTTCCCCTTCACAACAATGTCCTACTTTGTGTTGACTAATTATCTAATTATCAAATAAAATGTAGATAAATTCCAGTAGTTAGTGAGGTTTGTAGGTGCAAAAGTCCAAGCGGCACATACACTTCTGTGGGGCCTTGTTAAAAAAACAACCAAAATAAAGTAGCATTGTATACATTTTCTAGACAAAGAGTCTGGGTCAGACCTTTAGATCAGGCAAAAACCTCCCCCTGCCAAGATATTCGCCGTTTTCGAGAGAATACAGCAGACATGACATTAGTTGTCAAGCGTGGCGAAAAAAACAGGTTCCCCGAACGTGGTGCGCCCTTTGTTTTAGTGGCTCATTATATTCAGTGGAAATGCTGCCAAAAACATGGCGGTTCATTTGGAAGGACTGGTTTGCTTCTCTCAGACTATGCAGGCAGGTGTTAGAGTGGTGGAGAAAGAGCAATGGTGTGAGAAGATGGAGCAATTTTACCTATCCTCCTTTTTTTTTTCTCTTAAAAAACAGGTATTCGCAGCAGAAAATACAATAAAGTGTACAACAGAATGAGAATTAGCCTTTACTTGTTGCTCTTTCACAGAAAACGCTACAATTTCTCCCATAATGAACTGTCATTTTTAAAAATAATCAATTTTTTTCTGGACCTTTGTTCTCCTTTAGCTTTCTCTGAATGCTCTCGTCTACCGATTTATTACTAAATAAATACAGCAAATCATGAGCAAGAGGTTACATCAATGAAGCCTGAATCAAAGATATGAAGGAATTCTGTAAACAAAGGATTATGCATGCATCAACACACCTCTCTTATTACTAATATGACAATAAATGAGTATTTTCAAATGAAAGAAGGAAGTCGGCATTAAAAACAACCCGACAAAATGATGGAGAAACAAATCTTGATATGATTACTGTAGAATAACAACCTCTGGCAGAAACGCATGCCAAAGACAGACAGAGAGAGCGAGGACGCAACGTCTCACCGGTCTCATGTTCGCAGCGATTACAGACAAAGCTGAAGGAGGCAAGCGAAGAAGTAATGCTCCTGAGAACTCGGGGGTTACCATGGAAACATCGGCTTTTGAATGAAGTCGCTGGATAAGGGGGAATGCAAGAGAGTTTGAATTATTGCAGCATCAACAACACAAACCAATGTTTCTCTATACTTGAGACCACCAGGAAAATGAACAACTGCCTGCAGTTCAAGCAGAGCCATCATTAGCTATCTTAGCCTCAAAGGACAGACCACTTCTAACAATTTGGTTTAGACATGTTGTTCTCACCTACAGGGCTTTAAATGGCCAGGCTTATTATCATTTGTGTTGGCTTTTTGCCAAAGTCTGCTGTTTGTAGCCTTCGATCCCCAAACTCTAAACCCTAAAAGCTTTGGATCTCTTATAAAAAGAGACAATTATCCCCTTCAATCTTACTTCCCTGGAATTTTAGGCATCTTTTAAAACAACCATGTTCTACCAGACTTTTACTTTTTCAATTCTACTGCTTTTAATCCTTGTTTTTTAATACTTTATACGACTGAAATGTTAGTTATGTGGCACACCGTTTGTGACTTTGGGATTTTAACTCACTTAAATTGATTTCACATTGCTATATACAATACTAAAAGGAGAAAAAAAACAAAAAAGAACCTGACCTTTCTTTAAAAGTCAGGAGTTTACACAACATTGTCAATGCCTTTCAACAATCTATGAAAGCGCAGACGATTGGTTAAATCATGTCATGATTTAAATCAGTGCACCATTTTCTATGTACTCTGAGGCAACTCTAAGTAAAACAACTTTTGATAATCCATGGGTACAATTTGCAGAAGATAGGTCTCTCAAAATGCAATCTATGTACAAACCCTAGAAAAAGCAAAAGACAAACCCCAGGGTTTAAAATCCCAGGGCTTTCAATGGAAAAAAGAGATAACATGAGCTCAACAGCCATTCAGGAAGCTCCAAGCAACTACTCCAAAACTGGTAGCACCTTCTCTTAGGACAGAACCCTTAGAGTATAGAATATGGTTTGTCATTCAATGAAATTAAAATTGAAATTTTTTGGCAATATGAGGACTATTAAGACACTGAACACCATCCCATGTGAGATGGGAGCACTATATTTTGTGGGAGCTTTGCTGTGAATGGGACTATGGAAGGACATTAGGCAGAAATATTGAAGTAACATCTCCAGACATTAACGAGGAATAAAAGAAAGTGTATTTTCAGTGCATAGTTTACACTAGGGGTGGAACGGTTCACAAAATCCACGGTTCGGTTCGGTTCAGAGTTTTGTGGTCACGGTTTTCGGTTCGGTTCGGTATATGTTGATTGTTACACTGGAAAAAAAATCGAAATCTAGATAAGTTGTTTTTTCTTAAAATAAGTGTATTTGTTCTTGGATTTAGTAGGTAAAAGAGAGATTTTGCCAATGGAACAAGACAATTTACACTTACAATAAGAAAACAATTGCATTGTCTTATTTCAGGTGCATTTTATCTAATTTTCTTATTTTAAGAGCAAAAATACTCATTCCACTGGCAAACTATCTCATTTACCTACTCAAATTAAAGGTAAATACACTTATTTACGACATTTCTACTTGTTTTTAGATCCTTTTTCCACCCCGAAATCTCATAAAAATTAATGAAAAAATCCAAAAAATTTCATGAATTGTAATTATTTTTAATGATCCACGGAAACCCTGGATCATTTCCGAATGTTTTGCTGCTTTGAATTTAATCATCTCGCGCATGCCCTCTACGATCTCCAAGGAACTCAGAGCGGAGCGCATGGGAGCCACAGCGGAGGCTGTAGGCTTTGCTTTGTGCAGGCAGTCTGTAGCGCAGCGGGGCAGAGCGCTGACGGAGTATGTGGGATTTCGGGGTTAGCATGACATGTTGGTCGTGTTGCTGTTAGCATAAACAAAACGTGTTGCACAATGCTTGCACACTGTTGCACTTTTATCCACAACTTTCTTTCCGCCGTCTTCGTAGGTCACTCTAAATGCAAAGTGGTTCCATACAGCAGACCTATGAAGTGCTGCTGGCACGTCTTCCAACTCCTGTTCTTTCCCACTCGCCATACCCACACAATTCTCCACAAAAACTGATTTTTTTTCTGCTACGCCCGGCTACGCTGCTTCGCTTCTTCTTCTTGTTCACTACTGGTGGTTGGCTTTGGTCGCAGTACCGCCACTTTCTGCTCTGGAGTGTAAACGCTTCGCCTATGAGAAAAAGGAGCAGCGCATGAAATGAACGCAACACACGCGAACCGAACCAAGACAGTCGAACCGAAGGGTTTGGACGGTTTTCATAAATCGTTCCATCCCTAGTTTACACACAAATCATGCTTTTAGATTTCTCTTAACTGTGTTCGGATATTTCCTTGGATACTAGTGAATGTAACTGTTTCATAGTCTGAATATAAATTATCCTGGGAATAAAAATAATTTTCTTCAAAGACCGACTGCCAAAATCAATCCGTTACTTTGCAGTCAGGCAGCAGTCTTCCCAATAAACAGTATATTACCGCCAGAGAAGGTTAGCAGAACAATAAGCCATTACTTACTCTTCGTATTTAATGTGGTAAGCTATGTCCTCTTCCTTCTCCTTGGTTTCTGTGGTAGAGTCAGTCTTAGAGGTGGAGGCTCCGTTACTTTCAGAGTTTAACACAGGGTTATTCCTGTTACAGTCCGTGATTTGACCCTGTCCAAGGGCCTGAGCCTGGTCAGCCTCCAGCTTCCCATTAGTCCTTTTAGGAGGCCGACCCACCTTTCCCTTGGTGGGCGTTATCTGTCCTTTAGGAGAAACTGTCACATTTTCAATGCATGCCTCAAACCAGGCTCCGATGCTTACGTCCCTGCAGTCTACCAGCTCGTTAATCTGAAGAGGGAAACAAAAAAAAGCAAAAAAGTTAATGGTCTGGGCCGTACTGTGCGCTGTATCCAAAAAAAGCTGGTCTGCACTTCATATTAATTACCATAAAACATGCGCGTACTTTTAGAGATATTACACTACTGATTAATGCACAAACTAAAATGTATTTTTGTTTGTCTTAAACTTATTCTCATACTTTACATCTAAGGACCACAGAGTTTTCAATAGACTGGCTCAACCACTGCTCTAAGCTAGATGAGACTGTAAACATTACTGACTTCATTTCTAAACACTGTAAAAGTTTACCAATGTGAGGTAAAGAACTGACCTTATACAGGCCAATCCCTGGGTTGATTAATGTGCTCCTGCTGGATGTTGGTGGCTGAGTGTCCTGTGCTGGACTGGAGGACCTGAACCCATTTTTGGTACTAGTAGCGACAGTTTCTGGCTTAGATTCATTTACAGTGGCGTGGCTGCTTTCTTTCTTATTGTCCATACAAGATGAGGTTTCCAAATCTGCGGGGGAGATTGGAGCTTGAAAATTTTCATTCTTCAAGTCAGGCAGAGGAGCTGAACTGCTTGCAACACCTGAGGGGTCCTTGGTGGTAGGGCCATCCGGGGGATCGGTCTGAGAGCGGATTAGCAGCTGGACAATGTCATTGAGACCCACGTTGTAGTCAAAAAGTGTCAGACCATCTTCCATCTAAAAGAAAGCATAGGAAACATTATAGTCATTTATGTAAATACATTACGATTAATTTGTTTTGACTAATTTAATGATCCAACATTTAGGCTAAAAAAAAAAGAAAAAGTGATGCTGTTGATATCTAAATAATCCCATAAACTTCCAATTTCAGGAACTGTTTGGTGTCCTTAATCTAATGTGCAAATCCTGACCAAGCCTAAAAACAACCATCAGGGGCTGACAATTACACTTGGAGCTACCAACAAGGCTATTTCTGAAGACCTGACATAAAAAAACTCCTCAATGATGGAGAAGGAGAAGTGCACCATCATTGTCCTTGGCAGGTTACATTTTTTCAGCTGCCACAGGAAGTACATCCCTGTTGGGCTTTCTTGGTAAGGGGCTTGATGTTCAGCTCCCACTTTAGGTCCTGTGAGATGATAGCTCCCAGGAAGCAGACATACTCCACAGTGTCAATTGTGGAATCACAAAGAGTGATCATAATAGGGGAGGCTGAGTTCGTCCTAGAGTCCACAACCATCTCCACTGTTTTTAAAGCGTTAAGGTCCAGGTTGTTCTCCCTGCACCAGGTGGTAGGCGGACTTATCACCATCAGAGATAAGTCGGATGAGAGTAAATATCTGCATCTTATCAAGTATCTTCTGGCATTTTAATTTTCAGTTCATATATTTTGTCCAGTCTCTAATGGAAGGCACTCTGCTTGTCAAGTCATGAAAAATAATCAGGTTGATTAAAGGGACAGTTTGTAACCAAATTGGCTTTTTATTAGCTAAAGTCAAACTTACTTTAATAAATACAAATTTTGTAAAAATCTAATAGCATCAAGTCAAAAATGAAGAAATCTATGCATTCTCATGGCTTATAGTTAGTTTATAAATACATAGGCATTTCACCAACTCGGAGATGCCATTATTAACCACCCGCCAGCAGCCAAAATAATTTTTGCCTGCGAGTGGCCTAGCCTCGATCAATGTCCCAGGCCCTAGAACTGGCACAAAATACAGAGATGCGTTATGAATTCCTGGATGCAAAGCGGGCAGGGTTTTGAGGGCGTGATGACAAAGCTGCGCGACGCTTGAGAAAGCACAAGGAAGATGGCAACAACTATTGAACAGTTCTCGTTTGACTCAGCTTTGGAATCAGTTTTGGAAGGATTAGACTTTGGGTTTTCGTTTAAATGTGAGCAGGAAGAGGCTCTACACTCATCCATAAGAAGGACATATTCGCCATTTTACTGACAGGCTGTTCGTTTACACTCCCCCACCAGCTTTCTGTCACACTTACTACATCACAGTCAGTTGCGCTCATTTGTCAGAGCGTTGGCCAATAGGCACTGACATGGCTTAAAAGACAACGGGTTGTTCTCATCAACAATCTTCCGATGTCTCATTCATCGGGGCCAGACTAAATTACTCATTTGATCTCACATTTAGACTGGTTTATCAGTCTATGGGCCTACTACTTTTAAACAGCCTTATAAAATTGTTATGCTACTATTATGATATTTACACAGATTTGACCCTATCCATATTTTAGTTTTGGATTTTTCAACTAATGCTCCTTGTTTGTTTGTTTGTTTCTTTGTTTCTTTGTTTGTTTGTTTGTTTCTTTCTTTCTTTCTTCCTGCATTTGCTCTCTACTCTGACTTCATCTCCAGCTGCAACACGTTTTTACTTCAGTTTCTTTAAAATCTGCCTCAAAACATTGAGCCACAAACACGACAAATAGGAAATGTCACTTAAGGGCAGATATGGGCAATTTTTGTCCCCAGTTGGTACATGATTGAAAAGCTAATTTTTTTTTATAATAATGAATTGGGAAGCAATTGGGAAGCAAAGAAAAAAAATCTGAGATGGGGTATGCTATTCCACTATATCAAGCTAAGAAGATGAAGACACACATGCCTTTGTCTGTGTACACGAGTGGGGTTTGGGCTGCTGAACATAATTCTATGTTAACATCCGTTATCTTGTCGTGGAAAAGTGTTTGTCGACATTCAGGTAGAGAATGTCGACATTCAGGTAGAGAATGTCGACATTCAGGTAGAGAATGTCGACAGGGCCAAAGTCTGCCCAGCATGAAAAGAAAGGATGAGCTTTTAACGACCAGCAGCTCTACTGCTTCCCTGTTTGTGTTTTTCTCAACTGTCCCACAGAAAACAGATTGCTGCTGCTGCAGTCTATGGGTTTCTTCTCGGTTGAAAAAAAAATAAATAAATAAAAAGCCCAGATACGCACGCATGAATTACATTGATGGGATGTGTAGCTGGGGGGACAGAGATGACTTGGTTGCTATGACGACCAAAAAAAAAAAAAAAAAGAGCACCCCACATTCACGATCACACACACGCACTCAGCTTCACCCGCCACCCCACGTTAAGTCGGACTATATGCAATTCCAAAATCCAAAACAACACAATCAACATGACCCTTCAGGGCGGATCCAGAGGATTCAGCTGCGCTCTCAGTACAGCTGCTGCTTCTGAGATGTGTCGTACACTAGAAAACATCAACTCACCGAAAATATCAGCAACCTATTTTAACCAGTTAAAACCATTGTGCCGGGGAGACAGACATGGCTGCCATCCTCGCTCACCCTCCCCAACGCCCTTCTTCGTTGTTTGACAATGGGGAAGGCAGAGGTTGTAGGTGAAGGAGGAAAACATAATTTCCTCATCCTTCTTGGTTTTTAATAATCTCATGAAATTTAGATCAGAGGAGCGGTCCGTGCAAACAGAGTCAAACACTTATATGCACCCGTGTGTCCCTCTTCATCGTGGTCTGCCTCAGCCTTCCATTGTCTGCCTCTGACTTTGTCCAACCTCTTACTTTTAGGGTGGTAATAACATTTTCTCTCAGTATAAGCTTTAAGAGAAGTCAGTAAACAAAACAAATTGAGAGCATCCTGAGCAGATAATGAGCCCGCTGGCAGAACCTGCCGCAGAGAGACGGGTTCGCCGTTGATGAGAATGTGTTATTCTGATGGAGACTCGCACAGACAGAATCTCACAACAGCACACGGCAGAATTGCACTGCACCAAATACAAATGGCTGAGCTGATTTTGGTTGTTTTTTTTCTATTGTCACATGTGCTCTCCACAGCGGCTTCATTTCCAACAGCGTTATCAGGCTCCTGCTGCAAGGTGTTTTGATTCCAGTCTCTTTGGAATCACTAAAAACGGAGAGATGTTGGGAGGAATTGTGCACATGGAAACAGACGAAGTTGCTGTCAGAAACAGAACATTTTCAGGCCCTGTTTACAGCTTAATTCAAAAAGCATGATGCCCCTGCTACCTGCAAACGTGTAGCATTGAAGGTTCATTTCAAACAACTGGGAAAAAAATGCTTCTAAAATTTAAAATAAAATAAATTTTCCCCCACAGTGGGAACAATTTGAAGACTGAACACCTATCAAAGCAGAGACCAGATGAAACCAAGTATAAAAAGATGACCTTATAACCTTTGAGCCATTCCATGTTCATCATGTAACTTCAACTGGTTCTTTGGATTGTAAAGTTTGTGACAAATCAAAGTGATTTCCTTCAAAAACATCCAGTATATAACTGCCTTGACAATTCACTTTGTCCTTTATATAATATAGAAAAGAACGAGACAAGAGTTGAAAGAAATCCTGTTAGCAGCTTCCTACAAGCCCTGTAGGGAACACAAAGATGACAGCATCATGCTGTAAGAATGATTTTATTCTGCACGGACAGGGAGGCTGGTCAAAGGAGTTGAACAAAGGGCGATCCTGGACAAAAATCTGTTCGAGGTGGTGAAGGACCACAATGGAATGGGCTAGAGGAAAGCATAAACAGTAACACGGATGGAACTGCTCAAGTAAAAGGTCTAGACCTAAGACAAGACATGAAGACTTGGTGCAATATCAGCTTCCAGCAAAGCTTCAGGTGTGAAAGTAATACCAAATCGACAAGCATGAGTAATCAGAAAGAAAACTGCAGAAACTCCCGCTCAATTACTTCTGGACTCCGCCCCACATGCTTGTTGGAAAGGAGTTGCGCAAAATAGGTCATATTACCGAAAAGAAAAAACAATGACATAGGAGCGGGAGTGGGGGGTGGGGTTCTGTGCGCCTGTTCTCTGCTAGTCTCCAGCTTTGGGCCTTTATCCCTTATCCTGCCATCAGTCATTTAATCTCTAAGAAAAACCCAACAAATAGAAACTAGTTAAGGTGGAAGAACACTGGCTTTCCTCTGCAGCCTCTTTTTCATTGATATTTCTAATGAACTCCGTGTGTTAGTTTTAACATCTGTGCTGGTTTTCTACATAAAATCAGTTTTTAATAAGCTAATTTAGCAATTGGGGAATCTCTTTTAAAGAAACCAAATGTTCTTTCTGTAGTTTTAAACATGTTATTACAGCTTTCCTGGTTAGATCGGACTAATAATCTGCCATTTGTCTTTTATTTCATTTTCTTGATGTTCTATTAAAGACTAATTGTTAGTGGCTAAGGTTTTAGCTTCTCTAATTGCCCAACGGAGAAACTGAGCCATCTCTATGGCTCAGAAACGGAGCTATGCAGATGATCAGAGCAAAACCTAAAGAAAAAAGCCTTAACTGAAACTGATCATTCGTACTGCTGTAGGATTAGCGGATGATTACAAGGTGGGTCATTTAGGACAGCCTACATGTTAGGAGTTGCCAAACTGCAGCCACATTTAAAAGTGGTTGAAAGGCCTGCAGTTGCCGCCTGGGGTTCAGGGCCTTCCATTGTTTTCTGCCCTTTGTCCGGTCTATCTATCTATCAGGGAAGGGAGTGGATCGTGTACATGCATGGCTGCAGCCAACTTCACTTTTTTTTTCCCCCTTGGTAATTCAGCAACACAGCAATAACTTTCAGAAATCCAAGTCAAATGAAGAGCCACAACAACATCGATCCCATGGATAATCAAATTAGAACAATATCTAGGTCAGAGCCGTCCTCTGTTTGCAAGACGGACAGCAGCAGTCACCAGTTGGAAAAAACCCAACTATATCAACAACCAATAAGAAACTGCTTTTAAAGAAAAGTAAGTGGACTACAGTGTTTTACATAAATCACACGGACAACATGAGCTGAGCTTTGAACTGTAAGGCAAAGCGTTTTTTTTTAAATTAGCAAATATGCAGGCTTGTTGCAAAAGTGTGTGGGCGCTGAGCTGAAAGGCCGCGTGGCCAGTGGAAAATGTGTGTGAGGCTGCGAGTACAAGTGAAAGATCTTTCAAAGTGAAACATGCACATCAAGTAGGGTTCGGGCAAAACTACAAGACAGACAAAGTACAAATAAATAAATAAATAAATAAATAAATAAAAATGAAAAAGAAGACAAAACAGTAAGCCAAAGAAAAGTGGCTCCTGGCTCAGGCCGCTCCCGACAGAAATGCAAGCATGACTTTGAAGCGATGAGGCAGCGAGAGCATAGGGTGCTAGAGGGGAAAACAAGACGCCATTTTGAAAAGAGAATTAGACCGAGTTGCTGAGCTACGAGCCTAAACCCTAACAGACCTCAGATATCAGAGTGCCTGTGAGCACAGCAGCTCATTCCATACATTACTTAACACGTGGAAATCCCCTAATCAAGGTCGCCTGCTAGTTTTCCATCAAAACAGAGGGAAGTGTTGGATGCAAAACCCAACATGGGCTCTTAATCTACTATAGCAATCAGAACCAACTTTAAGTTAACAAATTAATAATCTTATTGGATTTTTTATATAGCATGAAGAAGTAGTCTTGCGTACTTACTAACCACAAGCAAAGCAGACATGTTCTTAAATAAATAAAAAATACATATATATATATATTTTTTTAACAATTTGAAACCAACTGTGTGCTTTTCTTAGTTGAGCCAAACAGACTACACAGATTCACATAGCTAAAACCAAACCATCTGGACATATGAACGAGGTACAGAGTACTTCCTGCCCAAAATCCTCTGCCTGACATACATCAACAGGTGAAGATGATTGAATATTAGCAAAAGGCAGATCGACACACCATAGAGAGCAGTCTTCCCGGCAGCTTTGCTGCTTGGCTAACTCAGCAGCCATGAGATCAATCCATATGAAGACATATTTAGACATTTGGACCCATGCAGTTAAAGCATGGAGCCCATGTGTAGCACAGTCAATTCAATAAGTTTAACTTTGTCCTTTTATGAACACAATTTCATAGTGAACGTCTCAACATACTTTACAAGACAAACAGGCCGACTTCACAGACAGTTCTTTAAAATTACTTTAAATTATATTATATTTGTATAGATCCTACTCTTTCCAACGAGATCCACATTGTCCAACTGATTTAAGTCAGCTGATGAAATAATGTTCAATTCAGTGCTATCTATCAGCAGTCATTCAGAGCAAGCATGTGGAGACAGTAAAAAGGAACAATTCCCATTTTAAAAGGAAGAAACCTCTTTTTAAACTAGGCGTGGTTAAAACGATACCCTGCTGCTTTATAGCTCCACACTACAGACTGCATGCATTGCAATTTTATGCAAGCAGCCTACAGCTCTTATTCTCTTTGAATATAAGAGATATGTTCAAATCGTTCCAGTTTGAGAAAGGAAACGTACTACAATAGTTTTAGAGTAGGAAGTAAGAATACTAAAAGATTAGGCTCTGACCTTTAGCCTAGAAGCTAAAGCAATCAAAGACGTCTTGATGAGACGATGTGGGTTTTTTTTCCTAACGTGTTTTAAGATGCAAAGAGAAATCAGCAAGTGACCAAACATTGGCCAATATTCGTCTTGATCAGCCGATGGATACATTTATAAGGAGGTGATAAATTGTATGGAATGCACAGTACTTAAGTAATATCAGGCTAGAGTCCCGACAGCATTCTTCAACATTATAAAGGGAAACTGTATTTATTTATATCCTGTGAAATGTCTGAATTGTTTAGGCTGTGAGAAAGCAAGAGAGAGCAAGACTTCAAATTATAACACAAAAGTTGAATGGGGGAACTTTTTTAAACCATCTTAAATTAAACGTTTATGCTCGTTGGAAAGTACTATCTGTGCTACATTAAAACTGGCTCTGGCAAAAAAAAGGGAGCTAATGAATTCTACATGAATTTTGCTTTGAATCAAAACAGAAGTAAAACTCTCGATTCCTGTATCATTGCTCTCTACGTTCATATATAGGGTTGGGCATCAAGAATCGATAATCACTCAGAACCAGTTTTAACTTTTCAATTTTCCCAGAATCATTCGATGTTTTTATTTTCAATTCCATGTTTGATGACAAGTCCGTCAACTGTAAATAGAAGCTGCCCAATATCAGTGAAGAAGAATACACAGGAGTGTGTGAGCAACCATCTGTTTGTGCTGTGGGATTTGAAATTGTGGCTTTAAGTTGAATAAATAAATGACCAGCAACACTGGAGATGGGATTATATGCATTATATGGGCGCACGGCCAACATAATTAAACACCACCTAACACGTCATTGATCCGCTGCACCGGTGTTGCAAAGTAGGTTACCTGATGGAATTTGTTCCTCCTCTAAGTTCATAGGGAGAATGCAGGGAGAATGGAGCTTTTTTTATACTTTCTTCCTCTTTACACTTCAACAAACACCTGCCTTGCTTCCTAATAACACGAAAAGCACTTTAATCTTGATCTGCCAGACTTGTAAATAATTTTAACCATAACTTCATTGAGTGTTTATGTTAGTTAAATCGGGATCTGTTTCATATGATAAACCTCACAAATGCACGATGAAGTCAACGAAGAAATCCTATGTAACATTACTACAACATTGAAGCTCCTAAAATAAGCCAGAAACTCATGGCTGGTGAATCTCATATGTTAATTTAAGCAACATTTTGAAACAATCAAGATATATTTATCCTAAAAACAGAGGTGAATTTAAGAAAAAAAAAACAGTGTCAATTGATGAAAGACTTTTATAAGGCATTAATAGGTAACGCTGAAGAGATTACTACTAAGAACTACAAAAACTACATATTTATTCCAAGGGAAGAAATACAGCGGCAATGAACCACAGTAATAAATGTTAACAATAATTTGATAACTATATGCTTTCTGCAAAAATATTTTAGAACATATTGTGTGTATTATAGCCCCCATTTTTGGCTATAAATCAAAACCCCACAAACACCAATGACACTAAAAATAAAAATTACCCATTATCAAATAGCCTATTTCCTAACACTAGTTACATTAAAGTTTGTAAATGTTCTTCTATTTAGGCCAAAACATTAGACTTCATTTTTTTCCCATTATATTGGTGCTATTGTGGAACAAAAAATAGTTTAAATGACTAAAAGTGACGATCCTAGCATTGCTAAGGATTAAGTCAAACTTTTTATAATAGTATTTAATAACACTAACCAAAAATGATGATCCCTATTATCAGTTGCTTATCTGAATTTAGTAGGTATAATCAATTTAACTAAATAAGATCTTTTTTCCTTAGATTTATTATTCTCATTTTGTAGAATTCTCTAAAAAGCGATCCCAGTCTGAACTGATTCACTCAATATGTTTGAGCAAATAATTGACTAAAATAACATTGTCTATGACATACTTTATATTTAATTGTTTTTGCTCTTTTCCAGACATACCACACACACAAAACTTGGAGAGTCTAAAATGAGTTAATAACTTTCTAGCTTCCCTACTCATATTTTGTGTAAACAAACATTAATATTTAATTTCTAGTGGTTAATGTAAAATAAGGTGAAGACATTAAATTCCTCTTTATGTGCTGTGTTTAATCTATATAATAGTAGTTCATTTATACTGAACTGTTTATTAATTACATAACACTATTAATTATATGAATAATTCTTATTAATAATTGTCCTTAAATGTGTCATTTCAGTATGAAAATATGCATTTAACTTTAGCTGAACTTGGTGAACAGCAATGCAGCATGGGAACAGGTTTCTTTACTCAGACACAGTGTACATTGTGCACATGGTGGTGACGCTATGGTGTAAACAAATACAATAGCTTCAAGGCACGTGTGGGCTACAGTGTAATCTACCGCGTTAAATAATAATAAAGACTTTCTAAAGAACAGCATGGAGGGGGGAGCATTATTACATTGGTATAAATGTGAATCAAAAATCGGAAATAATTAGAGCATAGATCTGATTTAGTTAGAAGTGATAACAGTGAGATGCATGGTTTTGCACTGTACTAGCGGGACCAACATGTGGAAACAAAGTGCTGTGCTCCTCTTCCTCTGTAGTGGCAATGTAAACAAATATGTCCACGGTGGTAAGGCACAGAAAGCTTAACCCCAATTTTCCCCATACAGATGCAAACGGTGCTTTTTAGTTAGATCTATTGGCGGACTTGTATCAAAACAGGAAGCTCAAAAAGGGTCCGAAACAACTAGAGCTCAGGGGAGGAGGACCGTTGAAGTCTAGCCCCCCTCCCTCCTCTCTGTCAAAATCGTCCAAACTAGCCGCTGCGTGACGGCTCAGACAAGCAGACGTGGGTTTACCTGCTTCCCTCTGTAGAAGAGGCGCTGCTGCTGGGGGCTCACGTTGAAAATGTCCTGGATTTTCAACCGTAAAGTCTCAATTTTGGTCAGTCTGGAAAGATCCTCAACGGTTCGCGTCTCCTTCCCGTCTATCGTGCGAACCTGGATCCACATCGTCGCGAGGCGCCCCTTGTCAGGCCTTCAATAAACTACGGATACAAAAAAAAAAAAAAAACGCCGTTGTTGGTACGAAACGTGGTAATGGGCTCAAATGAGACGGGGATAAACCATTTTTGGAGCTCCGCTGCGTTTTCCTCTGCAGAGGTAACGTCGGGCTGGATCTCGCGCAGGAGGTGCCTTATTACATGAGCTCGCGGCGCCAAGCAAATCTCGCGAAGTAACGTTCTGCGCGCTGTTAAAGACACAGCCCTCTATTTCCCTGTGTGCATGCTTCAGGCACACGCACAAACATCAGTAATAATACAATAATACCTCATAAGCAACATTTTTTTTTACTATTATGGTGTGTCATCAATTAGCAGTCACACTTAAGCCCCTAAAGTTTTATTATCATTAATGTCATTATTTTTATTTCCGCCAAGGTGGTTTTTATTAACCCTTTATAGGGCACTCAGTGAAATACTTTGAAAATCTAATTTTCACTTTAAAAATGTCTTAAATTGAGTATATTTACCCTTAATTCGAGCAGGTAAATGAGATAGTTTGCCAATGGAGAGAATATTTTTACTCTTAAAAGAAGATAATTAGATAATTAATAATTATTTTAAATGTAAATTGTCTTATTCCAGTGGCAAGATGTCTCTATGATAGAGACATTTTGCCAATGGAATAAGTGGCGGTTCTAGATCAAATGTACTCATGGGACAGGAGGGGGGCAGTGTGTTTTCATGGGGGCACAGAAAAGCATGAAATAAAAAAAACAGGGCCAGGGATTCAAATATATTAAGAAAGCAACATGAAGTGAAATTTTTATTCAATAGGTTTAATTAAAATTCTATGCCTTAATAGGTCAATATGCATTCATAATTTAGGAATTTAACATATTTTTGACATAATTTAAAGTAAAATTGCAGTTTTCTATAAAATCTGAATTAGAACTCAAGAAAAACTAAAAATTTGAGCAAATTGTTTTGAAAAAAACATTTAGCAGAAAAAAACTGAGATCCTATCTCAATACCAGTGAAGTTATCGCCTTATTGCTTTTAAATAATTAGAAAAAACTGAATTTGTAAAGAAAAAAATTAAATAGATTCAAAGGACCTATCACTGAGGGAGGTCTAGAAGCATACCCCTCCATTTTTGAGGGGTATGCAAGCGATCAAAAATGGTAACCTGGCCTATAAAGGCTTAAGAGTCTTTCTGTCCGTCTTTGTATAAGATAACTTTTTTTTTTTTTGTTATTTAAATTTTATTGAGTGCATTAGAAAAATGTTATACATCCATCACATTCATTTCCTATGTAGACTTAACATAGCCAAATTAAATTCACAGCAGTCCATGCTTGAGCTAGGTGACAATTATACTCTTTGTAATTTTAAAATGTAATCCTATCTCACATTCCTTCATGATGAAAAGAAAAAATCCCTTCACCTCTTCCTTATTTGTAGATATATATACTAATTCCCACTCCCATAGAAATACACATACATTTTTCTTTGAAAAAACAAACATAAAAAAAAAACACCCAACAAAAAGAGACCAAAACTATAGAACGCTATAAATGTGTGGCGCAAAGAGGTTCTCTAATCAAGTCTGATCTCACTGGTGATACAAATTTCACCCAGTTTTCCCAATGTTTCTTAAACTTGCCAGATTTTAATCTAAAAGAAGAAGTTAGCCTTTCCATTATATCAATATTATGCATTACTTCAACCCAATCTTCCCTTGTTGGAGCCTCTGTTTTCAGCCAATTCCTTTTATAGCTTTCTTGCTGGCTACCAACATGATCCTGAAAATATATTTATCCTCTGAGGTTGTCAGATTATCTTCCCATGTATAAAGTGTTGAATGTTAGAGGAAGTTTCACTTTCAGGATTTTATCCATACATTCCTTCAAGTCCTGCCAGTATGTAGCAATACTAACACAACCCCTCTTTGTTTAAGATAACTTTATGGACGGATTTTAATGCCATTTTATCAGAGGTCTCCCTCGTGCCAATGAACACTCCATTAAATGTTGCTGATCTGTATCCAAATCAGAATCTGGATGCAGGGTTCTGTAACATTGTGAGATGAATGTTTGGCAGAACAAGCCGTTCCTCACTAAAGAGGGTGGCAGTGACACCTGTCCAGGGATGTATGGGTAAAGTTTATTTAAATTTGTCCACAGTTTTAGTTCTTGTACATGGGTAATCTCCGTATTCCACATTTTCACCACACCCAAAATAGTAATTAAAGAGGTAAATATCTGTAATCTTTATAAGAATAATGTAGTATAACTTACAGTGGAGCAGTTTGTTGCACTGGTGCAGTACCAGTTTGAATTCCTGGCCTGGGGTCTTTCTGCATGGAGTCTGCATGTTCTCCCCGTGCATGCATGGATCCTTTCTGGGTACTCTGGCTTCCTCCCACAGTCATAAAAAAAAACATGACAATTAGGTAATTGCCATCAGAATAGAATAGAATAGAATAGAAATTCCCTTTATTGTCCCACAATGGGGAAATTCTGGTGTTTACAGAAACAAAATGATTATAGAAAAAATGGTCAAACAAATATGGACCTTAGAAAAGTGTATAAGAATAACATAATACTGAAGATTTAAAAAATAAACAAATAAACTACCGTACTGTAAAGTGTTTTAACAATATGAATACTGTGCACCTGGATAATAAATAACCAATATACAGTTATGGACATTTTTACAGTAAAGGATATTTAAAAGAGTGGCAACATCAGAGATGTGCAAAAAGGACAGCAGCATGTTATTTAACTGACTAAGACAGAAACTGTGCAAAATCAGAATTAATGTAACAACTTATTTAGGTTGTTGGGAACAGTGGTGGTTATAAAGTCTAACAACTCCTGGGAGGAAGGATCTGTGATAATGCTCCCTGGTGCATTTAGGGTGCAGCAATCAGTCACTGAAGGAGCTCTTCAGTTCTGTAAAAGCTTCATGCATGAAGTGGGAGACATTATCCAACAGAGATGTTATTTTAATTAGGATCCTTTTGTTTCCCACCTCCTACACTGAGTCCAGAGTGCATCCAATCACTTCCTGATCAGCTTATCCCGCCGCTTTCTCTCAGATACAGATAAGCCACCGCTTCAACAGACAGCTCCTTAGAAGATGGCTAATGCCACAACAGAGTCACGTCTATAGACATGTCATTTATTAATTCTATGGACAACCCTTTATAAAACGTTCTACTACAAGACGTTTTTATTACTATTATCATGTGGAGTTTTAAGGAGCTGTAATTTTGACAAATCAGTGATGCAGATGTAACTCATCTTCACATCAACACAAATGTACAACCGCAGCATGGATCGCTGCTGCTAGAGATGCAGAAACAATTATATCTTCATTTTCTTTTTAACATCACTAACAAATGAAGCACATTATAAAGTCCAGATAATGTGCCCTAATCAAATCTGTTCTCGCCATGTAAAACAAACAGAAGGTCTTTAGAATTTTTTTTCCCCATGCAAATAATATGTAAATGTATATATGAAATATGAACTTGATCAGTATGATCTCTGTAATTATCTAAAACATTCAATTTAAAGATACCAAAAATTTTTGCAATAAATTTTTACAAATTACAAACTACTGACTTCTTATACTACTAGTAGTTAAACGTTTTTTTAAACGACCTCTTAGTTACACTTAAAGTTAAAGAATTAAAGTAAAACAAGGGCTAAAGGTGGTATAATTTGTTATTCGACATCTTTCAAAGCTGGAGACCTGCTAAATGTTTCATGTAATCTTACTATCAGTACAACATCATTTTACTACAACTCACACATGATAGAAGTGTTTATATAAACTAGGTATAATATATATATATATATATTTATACATATTTTTTATACACTAATGTAGAATTAACTTTTTTAAGTAAGTATATACATAGACCTAATGTATTTTCCAAGACTGCTTTATTGATAATGATGAACGTCTCTGTTTTATTATATAATTAGTGTGTACAGTATATAATTAGTACTTAGTGTGATGGACCCATTGAACCACTGCAGATTTACCAAGAGGTTTGAAAAAACATACTCATGCAAGAACATAGACATCCCCTCGTTGATTATTCATATTATATTTTACATTTGAGTAGTCTAAACAGAAACAGAATAAACAAATCGTTTTTAAATTAAATTATAACTTGAGAGGCAACTCAAAGGGGTCATTTTACCCAATTTAACCAGTGGGACATGCGTTGATCAGAAACGACATCTAGTGGTTTAATTCAGTATTGGAATAAGTTGGAGAAAAGGTGAAAACGTTTTTTTTTTTTTTTTTTTTTCAGGGTTAAAACTAGAAAAATAAGATATTACATTAGATAGTAATTTCATAAATTTTAGAATAAATTGATCATTTAGAAAATACAATATGTAATATAGACAATATAGAGAAAAAGATGTATTTTCGTTATTTATTTTATTCTGAGAAAAATATCAATCTTAACGAGAAGGTAAAATAAGCTGAATAAAATATCGAGCTTTTCAATTTTTTTTTTTTTTTTTTTTTTCTTTTTTTTGTCCATAAAAAAACTTTCACGTCGGGTCAGATTTGTTGTTTTCGTTACTTTTTAAAATATTTTTACTTAGAGTCTCCCATTTCTATATTTCTTAATTACTAATGTATGAAAAATTTTCAAAAACCCAAAGTAAAGTTAGTTTCCTGCATAATAAAAACAAATTGGTGTGACGCTGGAACCACATAGCGACGTCAGAGTGAACTCATTAGCATCGGATGGACGTAAAGCGTTTTTTGAGACTGGACGCTTCAGTAATATTCTACACAATTTCCACAGGTTCTCTGAACGCGGCACTTGTTGCAAAACTTAATCAAAAGTCAACCGAGAGATTATTAAGCAGCGGTAAACTTGACATATTTTAGTTAGCTTTATATTTAGTAAAAATGTAATGTGGATTCTCAGACAATCAGCTACTGTTACTTCGGCTAACGCGTTATTAGCTTTCCCGGTTGCCACTGACATCATTTGTTGCGATGACGACACCGAGAAGGCTGCGTAACTTTCTACTTGTCGGACTTAAATGTGCTTAAATAACATTTACTATGGATGGTGAGCGGAGCAATTGCAGGCCTCAACTGAGAGACAATAGTCGGCTAACCTAGCTAGCAGACTTGCCGTGGCTGCTAAGCTTGCTAACCTGATCTGCTGCTAGTGGAAGCTGCCGCGCTGAAAACGTCAAGGTATGTTGTTGGTGCAACCGGAGGTTGCCTCTGGCCACTTTGTTTTGCTTATCTTTTGCATATGGGCATCTGTGAGGTTGGATAAGAACTATTTTCCAAACTTTACGCCGGTTTGTTTATTAGCTAACTCGCAGTTGCTAACTTTAGGCTAACTAGCTGTTAATCCTGAGAAAAGAAAAGTTTAAAGGGATGTAGGAGTAAGATAAAGTTAGCCAATCATGTGCCCCCTTCCCCCCCTTTTATTTTTTTGAAACCCTGGCTACTAACCTTTAATCTAAGTGCTGGTTGGTTATATAGATCTTTTCTAACATATAAGCCCAGAGCTATAAACAATCACAGCATATAGAATAAGAATACCAGTTTTCTGATAAACCTAATTTTAGTTTTTTTTTTGCCATATATCAAAATTACCAAATGATTGACATAAGTTTTCTTCAAATATTATTTTTTACGTTTGAATTGCAAAACTGTGTAATAAATACATTTTGTTATTCTAATTTTACTGTGTTGCCCTTATATCTTTTTTGTACTGCCTGGATCTATCTTCCATTTGCACTATGTTGTAGTGTTTGCAAATTCAAGTTTCACGTTGCTGATGTTTCTTACTCTTCCCAGGTATCTGTGCCATGGAGCAGAGGAAAACAGCAGACAGAATCCCAGCGGCTTGCAGCCAGCAGGTGTTTCACGGTCAGGATCTGACTGTGATGGACCAAACCTCTGCAGCTCCAGAGCCTGTGACTGACATGTCTTTACAAACCAAATGGATCGGCAGAAACTCTGGAGAACTCCTCAGATCAGAAGAAAAACTCAGTAATGGCACCTTGAAACCTGAGGCTTCGGCACGCAGTCCAGACGAAGACAGGCTGTCTGCGTATCCAAGCAGTGAACTTTCACTGCCAGAGGTCTGCATTTCAACCAACATCAATAGCTTTGAAGATGATATGAACTACGAGGTCCAACAAGCCTATAAGATATTCAGCGGTTTTCTGTTGGATAAGCACAAAGGGATCACCAGCACCTTTCTGCATCCTATCGGCCACCATGACTCCCAGCACGGTATCGAAGGCCTTCAGGGCCTTGTGAACTCTCAGCTCAGGCAGTCGATGTGCATGCGACGCATTGAGGAGAAGTTCATTAACCAGGAGTATGAGAACATAACAGAGTTTGTGGCAGACTTCAGGCTTATGTTAGAAAACTGTTACCGCTACTATGGGGTGGACCACTGGATCTCCAAACAGGCTCAAAAGCTGGAAATCATGCTGGAGCAAAAGCTCACATTGCTTTCCAGGTAAGGAAAACACCCCAAAGCAACTGTTTAAGAGACAAATGCCCACATTTCTTTAAGCAGCACATTGAATGCAGAACATTATCTCCATCTGTCACACAAGGGTGCTGCGAGAAAAGACGTCCCTGGCAGTAACTTCAAAAGGTCGTTTTGGTGCAGAGGAGGAGAGGGGCTCTGGGGGAACTTCCACACGAAGAAGGCAGGCCTCACGTTATCTTGCTACCATCACCGGTGGGCCGCATGAGTCTGTCATGGTACGGGCGTTACGTCACGAGGAACAGCAGAGGGTCAAGGAGGAGAAGAGGTGAGTGAATTTTTCATATTTTGCCATGATTTGTTTATGATTTTAAACTAATGCGCTTTTATTAATGGCACCTTATGTGACAGACTAACAGGAAGTGTGTTTTTTTTATCTGAAGTAGAAGAACAGAGAAGCTGTTTGCAAATAGATTTCTCAAAAAAGTGTTATATGCATTGAAATACAGGACTCGGAGTTGGTGCTTTATAGAACCATCTTTCATTACTGTTACAGCTGCAAGTCCATTTTTGGATTCAGTCAAGGTCATCTGTTAAGATCCATATTTAAGTCTTGCCACAGATTATTAATTGCATCTGGGTCTAAAGTTCATCTGGGTCATCCTAACACACATTCCTGCTTTGATCAGAGCCATTGTTGCTCCTGATGTATGTTTAGGGTCATTGTCCTGAAGGAAGATAGACCTAAATAGTTTTTCTTTATTTTCAGTTCCCTCAATCTTCCCATAATTCCACACAGCATGATGCCGCCTCAGCTGTGTTTCACCAAGGCCATAGGGTAATCATGTGAATCTGCAGTAATAGCTTACCATCTTGCTTTATGTTCAAGTAGAAACATAATTTTTGTCTTCATTTCTTCTGAGTCACTTTATCAACATGCTGATTGGATCTTCATCGTAGCTTATGATTAAGTCTGAGTAGGTGTAGCTTAAGTCACTTTTTATTAAACAACAATCATTGTCACAGAAGTTGTCCTGGTGAGACATTTTACCCACCCAACCAGTGGATCTCTGCAGCTTCTCCAGAGTTGGCTGCTGCTCGGCTTTTCCTAATGCCTCTTTTCATTTTTAATTAGTTTTCTAGGCTAGAAGAAGTTAAAGGCTGGGATATCCTCTTATAACCTAACCATCCTCTAAACTCCTTCTTTTCTTTGGTTTTAATTAAAGTATTTGTCCGCTCATGTTCTCTAATCTGTCTTTTAGGCCTTAATGGAAGCAATGAACATATACTATGGTGAAAGGAATTATGGATAAACCAACAAATTGAGTTCTAAAAGCTGTTAGTTTTATTAAGGAGCTTTAAAACTAATGCGGCTGAATTTCAATTGACAACATACTTGGTCGATTTTCATTTCAAGATAGTTTAGGGCTGAAATGATTAATGAGATTAACCGTGATTAATCGATTATTGAAATAATCAACAACTAATTTAGTAATCGAATCATTAGCTGGAGTATAGAGACTCTAAAATATGTATTTAGCTGACAGAGCAACCCACTTAGAGCTACCTTATGTGCTTGTACCAAAACTGTTAAATAAGGATATAAACATTTTGCATTTAAAATTAAAAAAATATATACATTTTTTTTGTCAGTCAATGCTCTGCATCCTGAACTCCTCAAGTGCAAAAGTTTAGTTGACCTGGTTTAATTTTCATCGGAAAAAATAAGCAATAGATTAATCTATTTGCAAAATATTCCTTAATTGCATCCTTAAAAATTTTTTTATTTTTTCTTCTACTTCAGAATTCATTTCTATGAAAACCTAATAGAACAAATTTAAGTTTGTAGTTTTAATGTGAACAAGTTCAGGAGATGTGAATATTTTTTGTTCCAAGTAAATGAGATAATCAATATCTTTCCTGCGCTGTATTTACAGGCAACGTGAGCTTGAGAAGAAAGAAGCGGAGGAAATGTCAGCCAAGGAAGTGGGAGAGTGGGAACGCGTCCTGCTGTCGCAGGCTGCCCCCCATACAGTGAGCACCCTCTGGGAGCTTCCTGCCATCGGACACTTTCTCTGTCTTGCTCAGACTGCCCTCAACCTCCCAGAGATAGTATTTTTTGAGCTGGAGCGTTGCTTGTTGATGCCGCGCTGCAGCTTGCTCCTCTCCAAAGTCATGTCCTCCCTGCTGTCCGTGCCTCAGAGAAGGGCCACCCTGCAACGCCGACCTGCGCTGCCGTACCGCCGCTGGGAGTCAGAGCTGAGGCAGAGAGTCCTTGGCTGGTATCGAGCTGTCGGCACCTCCCATAATCAACCGCGGCGGGCTGAGCAGCTGGGACTTTGCCACCAGTTTTTCAGCGTCCTGGGGGAGGTGAGTCCACTGGAAGAGAAGCCCTTTCATTTGTTGCCCTTCTACCAGCGGGTTTGGCTTCTCAAAGGTCTGTGTGACCACGTGTATGAGACGCAGAAGGACGTGCAGGATGCCGTCCTGGCCCAACCCATCCATGAATGTAGGGAGTCTATTTTGGGCTATGATAGCAAAGAGAATGCCTACATACATTTCCCACATTTCTGTGGAGCCGACCTGAGGGTTTACTGCCAGAGCCCCAGTGCACCTCCAGCATTTCCTTTCCCATCTGTACTGGTTTCAAGGGTAGAAACGAAACCAGGGACAGAGGAGGAGGGGTCGGACGGAATAAAAAGCGAGTCGGATCCAAATGACGGTTATGATGGAGGTCAAATGGATACAGGACAGTCTGGACATTTTGAGAAGAAGACACCAGGGGCAGATGGGGTTTTTAAAACAGAGAACGGGGATACATGCAGATTAAAATCATTCTCTGTGATGGATGTTTCTAAATCAGAATCCTGTAATGGTGACGCTTGTGAAGACTCTACATTAGATATTAAAGAACCTCCTAACTCATTATTCCTCACACAAGAAAGATTGATTGATTCAGACATCATCAAAACAGAAAGACAAGACCCCTGTCTGAATGTAGCCGAGCAGAGCTACACAGACCGTTCGCCTTCATCTTCGGTTAAACTGGGGATCAAAACGGAGGACGTGAATTCATCTTGTGTAAATAAAACATCTCCCTGTTTGGATTGTTTAAAAAGAATCAGGTGCGAGGCCAAATCTCTGGAAGACGTCCACTGCTGTGGAAAATCCAGACCCGCAGCCTGTCTGTCTTCTCAGTCTACTAGGAACCCAATTGAAGAGAGGGAGGATGAGAAAATCTGGGCTAAAAAAAAGAAGCGGAAGAGACGGCAAACAAGGGAACTACTGCTGGGAGAGAAAAGAGACCACAAGCTTTTGCAGCACATGGACAGTTTGAGGTCTCCTCCAACCAGAAACATTACTACAGTCAAAAGAAAGGACAAGAAGAAAAAATATAAAACAGGTGAGGTATATTGTTTTTATCTGGTTTATTTATAAAATTATACATTAAAGGTATGTTGGAGGATGTTCTTTTTCTTGTCAAACATTCTGGTGCTATGTTTATGTAAGGCCATCCTACGTGCTCGTTTCCGTTTTCACTTACCGGTGGTGAGTTTGACATTGTGGAAAAATTGCAAATCTTTTGGACAGTAAGCTTGTATAAGCGATGCAAACGGCAACTTTTAAATAGAGCATGCACCAGGAGAAATGGGCTCGTGCACGCTTTGAGAGGCGTTCCCTCTCGTGAGCGTGTGCAAGATTGTGCATGTGCATAAAAAAAAAAAAAAAAAAGAAGTGCAGGCCAGGGCAGGTCTTTTCAGAAATTCACAACAATCCTCCATAATACCTTTTAATCCCAAAATGATATAATGGTTCAAACACCAAACACTACTGCTTTTCTTCATAGGAAAAAAACCTGATATGTTGACAGAAGTGAAGGATGAAACTCCTCCTGCACCATCATTCAAGGTAGGTTCTACACTATCAGCATGTAATCATTAGCATAAGGAAGTGATGCAAAACAAATTATACCAGATTCAGGGCATGCAGTTTATGTTGAGACATTTTTAAATGTATCATCTTGGTTGTCTTTTTCAAGTTTGTCATGTTACATCTGCAACCCTTTGAATTTATACCTCCACCTGCTTTACACATTTACAAACTGAAAATCTTAGCTGTCCTTTTAACAATTGTTCCAAGTTGGTCAGATTTTTTTATAACGCTCTTAAAAGAAAACATGAATCTCTTTTAGATCAGCTTTGGTCCTTTTTACCACATTCCAAACGGGTCTATCTTGTCTTCATTGGAGCTCAGGCTGTAGGCTTAAGACTGGGTTTGGCTTAATGTAGTTCTGTGTATAAAT
Organism: Cyprinodon tularosa; assembly: GCF_016077235.1. NCBI lineage: Eukaryota > Metazoa > Chordata > Actinopteri > Cyprinodontiformes > Cyprinodontidae > Cyprinodon > Cyprinodon tularosa. Next base: position 891,066 of record NW_024038602.1, read on the forward strand.
GAGACTAGTTGAGCCCAGACTTTAGCTTTTCTTCTCCCTTTGCACTAAATATTCTGGCCACATTAAGGGGGGGTGTGCTGTTCACAATCTGTTGATCAGGTTGATATTTATGGTCCAAATTAGGGCTGAACAATTAATCGGATTAATTGTGGTTAATCGATTATTTAAATAATTTGAATGAACAAATCATTCAAATGTGGTAACGATCTAAGTCAAGTGAGAGTTTTAGGTGTAGATGTAACAATTTGGGGCAAAATTTGCTGCTTGGTGAAAGTCTGCGCTCTCCGAGTGCTTTTCTGTTTTTTATTTATTTAAATTTTTTTGGGTTCTCTGTAGTTGGTGTGCAGCAATCTGGATGAACTTCGAGAGCTGATCAGTAAGACTGAAGACGAACTCGATGAACTGGAGAGTATGAAAAAGAGACCAGTAAGAAGTTACCTCTCTTCTGTCAATAGAAAACATTCACCAATGGAAAGCTCAGTGACTGACTTTTCCCTCCTTCCAGGGCCGATGGTACTACAAGAAGGAAGCTGTGAAGGAGCTCCATAGCACTCTAATCAGACTTCTGAATGAACTTTTACCCTGGGAACCAAAACTTGTAAAGGCCTACCAAAGAAACAGGTCACAGATTTTCTCCAGATATTTATAATCACTGCTGAAGATGCTACTTCCTTTTATGGTTCCTCTCAACTCTTTCTCATGTAGCACCATTAAACAGAACATAGAGCTGATTCTGCTGGGTTTTTATTCTGTTTCCCATGCAGGCTTCGTCTAAAGAAGGAGTTTGATGATTTCAAGAAGCATCCAGAGTACAATAACTTTGTGCGTGAAGAGTGTGTGTCATCCTCTTCGTCGTCCTCATCATCAGAGGACGATGATGATTACAGAAAAGCAGAAGTGGACAATATTGATGGTAGAGATTTAGAAGAAGACGATCAAGAACATGTTCCCAGAGGCCTTTGGAGTGGAGGTAAACTAATAAAGGCTAAAAATACTTGAACTCTTCATGACGGTGACCTCATTAGAGCATTGTTCTTATTGAAAGCCCATCAAACATGAATGGAAAAACAAATGGTTAATCAGTCATTTTTATTGGGTTAACATGGGGATTTAAAGTTAATGATATTTAATAAAAATCATCTTCAAGCAATCCTTCAGCAGAGGCATTGCTTAGCTTTGTCAGGGAAAATTAAAGGCAGCGAGTTGAAAGCAATTTTTTGGGCCACAAATTAAAATCATTTTAAACAAAATTACAAAAAATGGTTATATGTATTTTTTTTTTTTATGATTTATAGTTGGAATCTAAAGATATATAATATTGATGATTTATCATTTGCCAAATACGCAGTCCTTATCGGACATTTCTTACATCTCTTCTTGTTTTGATGTCTTGCTTGCTCTTTGAATAAGATCGAAAAAGCGTTTCTTATATACCAGGGATGGAACAGTTTATGAAAACCTTCCGAACCGTTCGGTTCGACTGTCTCGGTTCGATTCGCGTGTGTTGCGTTCGGTTCATGCGCTGCTCCTTTTTCTCATAGGCGAAGCATTTACACTCCAGAGCAGAAGGTGGCGGTACCAAGGTGGCGACCAAAGCCAACCACCAGTAGTAAACAATAAGAAGAAGAAGCGAAGCAGCGTAGCCGGGTGTAGCAGAAAAAAATCAGTTGTTGTGGAGAATTGTGTGGGTATGGGGAGTGGGAAAGAACAGGAGTTGGAAGACGCGCCAGCAGCACTTTATAGGTCTGCTGTATGGGACCACTTTGCATTCAGAGCGACCTACGGTGACGTCGGAAAGAAAGTTGTGGAGGTCGTGTCATACAGACCAACAGGATGCATTCCTGTGGATGAAAATCCACTTGCACGGTGGAGAAGCAAAGAGCTTAAGTATCCTCATACTGCTAAATTGGCTCGACGTTACCTTGCAGTCCCAGGTACATCCGTACCAAGTGAAAGAGTTTTCTCTACAGCAGGAGACATTGTCACTGCTTGTAGATCTCGTCTTTTGGCAGAGAATGTGGACAAACTCCGCTTCTTGCAGAAGAACATGATAATAGAATGAGCAGAGCCTTGTTGTTTATAAGCAGTGCAGTATGTGTTAGTTTGGTTTATGCTATATTTTATATTGATGATTATAATATATACTGGATTATTTATTTTGTTATTTTAGATAGCACAGTTGCACTTCAAGTTTGATAAAAAAAAAAAAAAAGAATCCAGCCTTATTTATTTGATTGTATTTCAAACACTGCAGAACAAACTGAGTTTGGATAATCAGGGAATTGAAACATGTAAATTTTTTCTTGAGTTTATTTCAAACAAAGGGACCTAAGTCTAGTTTTGATAGAGCCTATGCTTCTTTGTTAAAGATTGTTTGCCAAATAAATGAAGCACATGTTGGAACTAGCACTGTCTCCTCTCCTGCAATGCCAGAATCTCACCTACTTTTAACCCAAGACTGTCACAATGATGTATCGAATGTCAGACTGCTGTTTTCTTTCAGTTTTAACCTGACTATACAAGACATAATACATTTTCCTAACAATCAACATATACCGAACCGAAAACCGTGACCACGAAACCGTGAACTGAACCAAACCGTGGATTTTGTGAACCGTTCCACCCCTATTATATACAGAGTTAAGAACAATGTTATAATATATGTTTTCATATGAGAGTAGTATAGTTTACGTCAATGAAATCTGCTTTTTTATAAACAATGAATTAATGTAAAATTTATGCTTTTTTGCATAACCTGATGGGCTTAGCAAAGCCGTTTTTTAGAATTTTTTTATTTGTGTTTTAGAAATTAATTGGGAAAATTTAAGGCTGCAGATTTCTAAGCTATTTTGGCAACAAGAGCAAAGAAAATCCCTTTTCTTAATGCATGCCTTATTCAATCAAGTCTATTGAAGTGTTGCATTCAAATCTGCTTACAGAAAAAAGGTGAAGATTTGTGCTCTTTACCAGGAAATTAAAATCGATGCCAAAAAAAAAAACAATATTATAGGTTGTATTTCTAATAGCAAGAATGAACTCGGCTATTGAAAAACTCTACCAAATGTTCTTTTTTTTCCCAACAGCGACTAGACTTGTTTAGGTTCAGTAGGTTTTAATGACTTTCTTACTCTATTCCATTTTCTGTCACCTATTTTTAGTCTGTATAGTGGCAAGGGTAAATTAGGTCCTGGACCAGCTTTGTTTTGCACAGTTGTGTTGGCAAATTTTCTAATCTAAACACTGTTTCTCAAAACAGTCAGAGCTTCTGTTCGTTAAATTAGTGCACAAATAAATGTTATCTAACCCAATTTAACCATATTTTATAGTTGTTAAAGGCATTACTCGTTAATGTGCAAACAGTCTAGAAATCTAGAATTAAAAATGGCGGAAAAAGTCAAACATGTTTATTTAGTATGGATACCATGCCAAATTGTTGATGCAGTTAACGTTTATTACAAACCTATCAATTTATCTCTAATGTTAAATTTCTTGTTGTTTTCTTAGCAAGCACTAGAGAGCCCGGTGCAGAATCTGCTGAAGAAAAAGCCGTGACTGGTTCCCCTTCAAACCAGCTTAAACCCCCCCTGCTCAGCAAAGAGAAAGGTTTTGCTCTGTTACCAGGAATCCATGGTGTTTTCACCAGCACTGCTTCAACAGATTGGAGGAGAGAAACGAGATCTGGAATAATCTCACTGAATCCATCAGGAGATTCGTCATGGATGGCAGGAAAACCGTCTCATACATCAGTGTCCCCCACCTCTCCCATCATCAACCCGACCTGTAAACTCCCCCCAGGCTACACACCCATTCCCACCCTACTAGCTAAAAGTGTAGGCAACAAAGTGACGTTGATGAGAAGGCCCACAGATTTCACATTTGATAGGCAGCTGAAAGGGTCTCACCCCAACTCTGTAGTGGTTAGTCCAAAAGCACAAAATTTTCCTTCCAGTGATAACCATTTGTCCCAACCAGTGACAACAAAAGCACCACTGCAGACTATATCAATGGGAGCCCTTCCAAGGTCCCCACAGGGGACTGTATCCCAAACTGAGCAGGAAAGCCCCGTCCAAGTGGTGTGTAAGGTTTCTGAGATGATTAAAAAGGACAGCAGCATCTCAGCCAAGATCCCTTCTGTAGTGGATAAGAATACTGTGGAGAAGGTTATGCACCAGGTGTTGTTCCTGCCTTCCAGCCATGTCGTCCAGAAAAATGAAACAAAGCCAACTTTTGTAAATCCACAGCAGTCTGTCATTCAGGTTGCAGTTTCTGAGGCGGCCACTCCTGTTTGTATAGCGACCGATGTGCCTGGATTCAGCATCCCTGATGGTAAAATCCCTGTTCAGCAGGTAGCCCCACTTACAAATGCAAGGACGCAGGGGAATCCTGCTCCCTCTGGTTCCCAATTCCTTCAACAAGGGGCCTCAAACTTAGTGAGACCTAAAGGGGGGCAGGTTTGCACTGCTAAAGCCAGCACACTAAAAGGTGGCTTGCCATCCCCATCCGCCGTCACAACGGCTACCAGAGCAGCCGCTGCAGAGACAGTTAAATTTTCAGAGCCTAAACAGGAGCTGAAGACAGTCTGCATCCGGGACTCTCAGTCCATCCTGGTAACGACTAGAGGGGGCAACACGGGCATCGTCAAAGTGCAGGCATCCTCAGAGCAGAATTCACTGGGTTCTTTCCCTGCAACTCCTGTTATCACCATATCTCCTCAGTTAAAAGCCTTTCTCGTATCTAAGACATCAGCGACTCTCGCTGCTACTGTTCCATCTCCCTCTGTCTTGGAAACAAGTCCATCTGTGGCCACAACGCAAAAGCACGCTCCTTTAGTTTTAACAGCCCCCCAAACTGCCATCAATTCCACAACAACCGCAGTTACAAGTAGCACCCCTATAAAAGGGTCTGCGAGTTCTCCTTTTTTGCCGTCAACAGTGAAAAGCACGGTTGTTGTGCCATCCCTGAGCAGTTCTGGTTCTTCCAAACTCTCTGTGCAAGAAGCAGTCAGTAAGACTGTTGCAAAACGAAACGGTACAGAAGAGATATCCCAGGTTACTAAATACATCCTGGTGACTTCATCTTCAAGCCAACGCACGTCAGAAGGGACACCCTTTACCACACAATCCACCACCGGTTCAGGAGTTATACTCATTAACCAGGCGGGGGTGACAACGCCCACCACCTTCAGCGGAGCCGTTCCAAAGCACATGATGGGACAAGCGCCGTTAACAAATCCAGCTCCAAGAATGGGAAGAAGTCCAGCCAAACCTGCTGTGTGTGTCGGCTCAGAGGTGTCCAAGGCCTGCAGCAGTACTCCCCAAGCAGGTATGAGGTACCCTTGCAACAACTGAAAATGAACTTCGAAATATCTTCTGAGATTCTCTGAAGATCTTTCAAAGTCTTTCTTTGTACGTTAGCTATGTTTTTGAATTCATTTATAGCCCTGTCTTGTGCTTGAATGTTTTCAGATGTTAATGCGTCTCGCAAATTAACTAGATCTAATTTAAAACTGTGTGTTTGAACAAGAAATTACAGTTTTTTTTCAGACTGGTAGTGCACCCTACTGAGTTCAGTCATTTCAATTAGACACAATCGAGCACTTGTCAAGTTGTGTAAAGCATCTACACTAATAGAGGTAGAAAACTTTCAAGTGACATAATCAAGAATCTAAATGTCAGACCTTTAACTTTGAACAGGTTGACAAATCACTAGAAAACTTTTTAGATCTTACATTTAAGTGTTTGTCGAGTTAAAAGAGGTAATTTAAGAGTTTTGAGAAACCAAACAGAACGTAAAAACTTTGGGGTCCTTCGGGGTACACTAACCCTAATTACAATGTGTGCTCTATACTGTTTACTCAGTTTATAACTAAAGGACTTGCTCTGGTAATTGAATTACATATAACAAGTAAATTCCTTTTATATTTATGTTTTTGTCTCACCAGGCATTACAGTCCCATTGTTAGGAAAATCCACAAGAATTGGGCAGACTATCGGTGCCCTGTCTCACTCCCCTTCGAAAGTCTCACCTGTGCCTTTGTTAGGCTCCTTGGGTCACACAGCTGCTACCACTACTGGACTGGTCCCCATGACAAATTTATTCCCCATCACAAATAGTTCCTCCCACATTGATACTCGCACTTCTCTCTCCGCTGTTTCCCCAATCAAGAGCATCCCTTCCACCTCTGTGATCTCACAAACAAGCCGCCAATCATCTGCTACTGCCGTTCTGCCCCCAGAAAAAACAAACAGGAAAGAACTCTGCAACCCTGCAGCCACACCGCTCAGCAGCTCTTTGGCTCCGGTAACAGCGCCCTTGAGGAATTGCCTGGCCCAAACGCGCACAGCCTTCCCCGACCAAAAGCTGTTGCATAGCAGAAGTACCCCAGCTGCATCAACCTCGGCGTCCTCAAACTCAGCTTCTGGCCCAGTTACACAGAGGATAATCCTCAACACTTCCACTCACCTCACTGCTGGAACACAGATCGTCCTTAATAACTCCTGCTTTGTAGTCCCACCACAGGGTTTGGGTCCTGGCAGTCATGTCCTTATCATCTCTAATCCTGCAACACAAATGCCTGCAGCCACCTCTACTAATTCTGAGGCATTTTCACCCCCTAAAGGAACAAGCCCTGCCATTGTAACTTCTCAAACAGCAAGTTTATCCCAGTCTGCAGCCAGGCTGCCCAGCATGCCAGCTGTAAGTTCTCAGTTTGTGGCTTGCACCCCAGCGCTTGGTCAATCCTTGCTGGCAAGCAGTGCTCATGTCACACCGTTTCGACTTACAGGAGCACCTGGCATGTGCTCAACAGGGATTCCCAGTAAAACAAATGTAGTATCAGCTCTACCTAGACTCCCATCTGCTCCTGGATGTACATTTGTGTTACCTCCTGTTTGTGCATCCACTTTAATCTCTTCCCCACCAAGGTTATGCAGCGTCCCTGCCTTAGCTTCACCAGTTACAACTACCCCCCCTTCTCTCAGCTCAGCGCTCACTACAATCAGAGTCCCTGGTACAGCCACATGTACCGTAACATCTGCGGTATCCACCTCTGTGCCCAAATTGTCAGAACCTCCATCAGCCTTGCCTGCTTTACTCAATTCATCAACAGGTGCCTTTTATAACCCTGTCCCTGCAGCTATCCCCTCAGCCGCAGCTTCATTAGTAACAGACTCAGCAGTTTTGCATCGTTCCCCCTCTGGCCAGCAAGCGGGGCCAGGAAAGATGCCGCTAACAGCAACGGTGCCAGTTGTTCAGTCTGGTACTCGGACACAGGAACTGCCAACAGTGGCCATCCAGCCGATTTTAAATCTGGCATCCAGGACCCAAACACTGCCCGTCGCCACTGTTCAGCCAATTGGAAGCACTATCAGCACCTTTGAAATTTCTTCCCCACCAGCTAGCAGCACTCTAATAACCCCAACTCCACCAGTTGCAACAATGATGAGTAAAAGCTCCATCAGTCAAACTGTTTTAGCGACTAGCCCAGCACTTAAGACAAACACTGTGGAGACATCAGCTTTGGGTGTACATGCCAATTTACCATCCAAGCTGCTCATCAGTACTGATGGTGCCGTGTTGAGCTCCATTCAGCCAGAGAGGACTGCATGCCCCAAACCCCGGAGTACTCTGGTGGTTTCCCTCAACACCTCCGGTGGGGTACTACAAACAAATGATTCCCATTTACAGCCTCACGGTGGAGACACAAAGTGAAACTGCTAAAAATAAATAAAAGATTAAGTCTATCTTTTTACAGGTTTAGCTAGTAGTTCGTCAGGACGCCGCTTCTAGTGAAGGCTGCTTTCGGCCGTCCTTCAGTCCACCTCACATTTTTAGCACCAAGTTGATTTTACGACCCGATTGTATGATCTTTCATATGAGACGGCTGATGACACACTAACACAATAGATTTTACTGACTTTTTGGAGTTCCAAATAAAAAAAATGAATGTTGCAAACTTTTAGAAATGCACTTCTTGGCCAGTTTTTACAGCAACCAGTTGGATGGAAGTGTATGGAAATAATAAAGTCAGTTCTAGATAAATGTTTGAGATGTAATTGGTTTACTGTTGTTTATCTCTCCTACTAATTACAACTGCCTACATTCGTTTGTCCTGTCTTTTTTGTTTTTTTTTACATAGTCTTGGAAAACTGTATTTACTTTTTTGTAGAAATATGAACTAATAGATTAATTTGTACAACATGTTTGAGTCCATTAACTGTTTTGAATCACATTTATTTATTTTTACCATATAGATTTAAAAAAAAAAATTTACTAGGTACATTTTCATTGATGAGCTATGGACAATACTGCATGGAAATAAACAATGCGACTGTCCCTAAAGTGTGTTCATGTTGTTTTTTTTTTTTTTTTTTTTTACTGAAACAGTCAAATCATTTATTGTATCTTTATTCATAAGTAGATTTTTACAAAGCAATAAAAACTTTTTATTTTATCCTTTGGTGCAGTTAAAATATGAATCATGCTGACAATGACTCGTATTTTCAGCCGACGGGTCAAGTTCTGATGTAATGTCTTGAGATTTTCCCGTTTCTCTAGATGTTGGTGAGTCCGTCCCTCAGGGGGAGTAAGGAGGTGGCAGCGCTCCTGGAGACAGCTTCTCATAGGCTGGAGGAGCATTAGGCACCTAGGGTAGAGATTGAAAAACATCAGAATATTATAAGTCTTTGATTTGCAGAGAAATGTAATGCTTTTAAAATGTTACCTTAACCAGAACCACATGGTTTACATAGTGTGCACTTTGACACCCCTACTTAAGATGTGTATAAAAGCTTTCAAAGTCTTCTTATATAAAGATATTCTTGTCTAACAAAAAAAAGGATACACCCAACCCTAATTTGTGCATCACTTGTGCCACAATCAGTTGATCAAATTCATTATTTCGTGTTTTACCTATGATTTATCACAGATGAGGCCTTATGATGGCAAGCATAACATTTAAAAATGCAAATATTTCAAACCAACAAGACATGCAGGATTTATTCAAGTTAACCTCAACAAACATCCAACACCACTGGGGCGACAGTGGTGTCGGATGTACTGTAGGAGTTTGCCCTTAAATCAAAGGATTGACGGTTCAAGCCCCGGCTCCGACTTTTAGTGTCGTCGTGTCCTTGGGCAAGACACTTCACCTCCATTGTCTACTCATGGTGGTCAGTGGCGCCAGTGTACGGCAGCCCCACCTCTGTCAGTGAGCCCCAGGGCAGCTGTGGCTACAATGTAGCTTGCCACTACCAGTGTGTATGAATGAATGTAGTGTAAAGCATGAGAATGTTAACGGAGAAAAGCAGTCTGCTCTCCGCAAACTATGGCCTTTAAAGTGACCATCTGGTCAGATGATATTAAGATTTTTCATACGTCGGAGGATCTTTGGTACTGGGAGCTTGTTCGTCTTCCAGAACCTTTAGAGACAAAGTGTGTGGCCCAACGGAAAAGAAAGGGAACTATAGATGATATAGAGATGGTTAAGTAATTAATAGTCAAATATATATTTAAAAAAAGTGAATTTAAGCTGCTGAAATGGGATGTTATTTATTGGAAAGCTTATTTCACATCTTTACTAAGGGTGCCAAAAACTAGTTGGTTCTGTAAAATAAAATAAAAAATGTTCTGGTCTGAGCTTCCCCTATGCTTGCAGACCTGAGTGCATTCACTTCCATTAGCCAGGGGACATTTTTAATACCTAGGCATAGTCTGGTGACTTAATAATCTCCCTCAGGCATCTACTGCATTGCATCAGCTTTGCATGTACGACTCTGTTCTCAGAACTTTGGGGATTTATCAGTTGCTTGTTTTTTTTTTTTTTTTTCTTAAATACATACACACATATATGTGTGTGTAAAAAGACCATATAAGGCATAATATAAGTATTCATCCCTCACCACAGATCGGAGGCTGCCAAAGTCAACAAAAGCCATTTTGTTGTCTGCTGAAGTTCCTGCCTCAGAGTAGTGGCCTGCTGTAAAAGCTGCAGATCCTGATCCGGTGTTCTGCAGGTGAAGAGAAAATATGTGAGGTGTTGCCAGAAAAAGACGAAGAAAGATTGTAAAGACATATGATATATTACCACACGGAGAGTGTAAATAACTTAAAAGGATAATTGAAGTGAAGAGTGGTGTTCTTACCCTGATTATTTTGTAGCCGCTTCTCTTCTTGAGGTACCAGCAGCCCAGGAGGAAGAGGCCAGCCAGGACAACAACCAGAAGGCCAATTCCTACTGCTCTGAAATACAGTTATACATAAACTTATCTGTTAGTTTAAAATGTTTATCCAGAGCTTTTCCCCTCCAGTTTGTGACATACAATATATTGGAGATTCATAAAAGTTAATTTCTACATAGGAGTTCAATAAGCCCAGTTTGAGAACCAGAGCTGTGTATAAGGTCTGTGCCGCTTCATTTTCATAACCTGATAGATAATCTCTTACTCCTCAGCTCTGACGTATCCCCTCCTTCCACTGGTGAAGTAGATGTTGAAGTCTCCACGAGGCATTCCTGCTGTATGATTGCACAACATCAAGCTGGAAATCAACCAGAAACAGCTTTAAATTAAGGAATAAAAAAGTTCATTTTCACAACATGTGGTCCAAGTTTTACATTTTGCTTTCATTAAGTAAAAGGACATATTTTGAGTTAATTTTATTCACTGCATAACTCCATTTTACATGCTGTAACACTACTAAGAACTATTAAGCTGAATGGAATATGCAGCAGTTACATCCTGCGATATCAGTCTATTATCCTATCATCATAAAACTGTTTATAGAATTCTTATTCTCAGTATTTGCACACAATTATTTTAAGTAAGCCTATTTTTCTAACATTCAGTTAAATTGATTGCATGGCATATTTGAATGTTTTATGTTTTTTTCTGTCAAATTTAATTAATTTAAGAAAATAAATACAATTATATAAACAATTATGTCATCAGAATTGTCAGGAAAATTGGTTTTTCAGCAGCGAACACCTGTTGAAGCTAAGGATGAAGCTGCCTCTTTCATCTGTCATGTTTTGGAAATTTTGATAAATTAAAACCTTTACCTAATATTACATTTAAACTTAATTTCACTTCATTTGACTATAAAAAAGCTGAAAGATTGTTTTCTTACCTGATTATTCCCAGATGGTAGGGCACGCTCCTCCTGATTGGAGAGCCTCCTCAGACTGTGGCTACCAAGCTCTGTGTTTCTTCACTCCTTAAGGGTCTTTCCTCAATCTGTGGGAATTCAGAGAGGCAAAAAAAAAATTCCTCATGACCGTCACGGGTTAGAGACTCATGGTTAAACCCATTGAAACGGAGTAATTACCGTGAAACCCCCGCAGCCTTAAGTACAACACTCCTGTCCACTCGTGAAACTTTTAAGAGTCAGCTGCTGGCCTTTCATGTGAAAGATAATGTGTTTTTTTGTTTTTGAGATGTCTAAGAACTGCATTAAACTTAGATGTTTCCAGAAAATAATCATTCTCCAAAATATTTTGGTTAAGCTGTCTTTTAGGTTATAACATTTCCTCACCAATCTTGTCTCATTTTTTGTTTAATAAGAAAAAATAAGTTTTACCATGTTTGGCAAAACATGGTCTTTCAAAAGCTCAGTTATGACTTTTGATTTTGTTTTCCCTGTGTTCATCTATAAAAGGGAACATCTTTCCCATAAGAGATGAGATGCACAGCAGTCTCAGGGTGAGAACAGCATTCAAGTCTGTTTGTATGCAGGCGACATATTGTTTGCATATCAGCAGCAATTTATGTTTAAATTCCCACAGATACATTCGAACCTTGTTTAAATCTAAAAACAATTAAATAGATTTACACATCAATATTATATTAAACTCATCAAATAATGGTCAAGATGACATGTTGACTGGATAAACATTAGAAATAGAAAATGCATCAAGGTTTTGGAATATTGGGAAGTACTAATGTCATCTCGCAAAAGCAAGAAGTGTGTTGTCAAGGGGAGTGTTGGCCTAGTGAGTTAGAGCAGTGAATTTGTGCTCTGAGAAGTTTGCAAGTACCTGGTTCAATCCCCACAGCCTGCTCTCTGTCCAGTGGCAGCCCACTGCTCCCCAAGGGGATGGATTAAATGCATATAATTAATTTCTCAAATGTGTGATCAATAAAGTTCAATTATTACTGAAAAAATTATAGAAAAAGGAACTGCAATAAATGCGAGACATGGATGAAGATACCCCGCAAATTTTAGTGGATATATTGGAAATGTACATTATTTAGCAAAAAAGGTGTCTGAAATCCAACATAACTAAACTTAACTAAAAAGAAAAATATACACTCATAAATGTTGCACACAAATTTGAGCATTTATGTGATTTTATTACACAAAAGATCCGATTTACTTTTTAACATTTTTGACACCTATTCAATAAACCAGACATGGTACATGTGTATTTGTATTTATTTCAAATAAATAATCATCTGGTTTATGTATTTTGAATTGATAAGGTATACTTACTCAAAGTGAAAACTTATGAATGTCCATCCATCCATTTTCTGATAAGCTTAATCCCAAGTGGGGTCACGAGGGGTGCTGGAGTTTATCTCCAGCTGTCTACAGGTGAGAGGCGGGATACACCCTGGACAGATTCCCAGTTCATCGCAGGGCAACACAGAGACAAACGGGACAATCAACCATTTACACACTCATTCACACCTAAGGAGAATTTAGAGAAGCCAATTAACCTAACAGTCATGTTTTTGGATTGTTGGAGGAAGCCGGAGTACCCAGAGAAAACCCATGCATGCTCAAGGAGAACATGCAAACTCAAAAAATTGATGGTTTCTAAATTACTTATGAATGTATTTATTTAAAATACTTGAAGTTTATTGTTTGAGTTGCACAAAGGTAACCCTGATTATTATCCAACTGAAAAAAATATTCTTTATGTATTTGAAATAAATATTTGAATATCCATCATTAAAGGTTGTCTTTTTATTAAACAAAAAAAAAGAAGTAAATGGAAATTTGCCATGCCACAAAATGACTTAAATTTCAAAAATTGAGGGTTATATTTTTTGGTGTATAGAAAGTATGACGCATGGTGTGTTTCTCATCATAATTTCAGCTCTTTAGAACAAAATAAATTAACATAGGAAATGCAGCAACTTTTAAATAAAATTCAGTGAAGAAAACAATCCATGCAGCGCAGCAAATTGATGACATGCTTGCATGTAATCAAAATACAAACAAAAGCATTGCTAATTAAATGAGATTGAAAGACTAGAGCTCTGCTTGTAAAGACCTCAGATTAACACTGATTCTGAAATCACAATAAGACATTAACATAATTTGTTAAAGTTATATGTTGGCAGAATGATAAAAGGATGAGGATCATCGGGGCTCCTCTCCCCTCCATAACAGACATGTCATCCCAGCGCTGCATGTCCGTGGCCCGTAACATCATCAATGACCCCTCACACCCTCACCATGGACTGTTCTCCCTGCTGCCGTCTGGGAAGACACTTTGCAACATTTGATGCAAGACCTGCAGGTTCTGCAACAGCTTTTCCCCTCTATGCCATCAGACTGTTGAACTACTGAAAAACTATAATCAAGTCACAAATCGAAACTGTGCATCACACTGATAACACCATACTTGTTTTACATGGCGAAAATACAAATTAGAACTCAACTATAATGTCTTTAACTGCATTTTGCACCATATCTATATGTGTATTTTTGCACTACATTTTTACATTTTAATCACTTCTGCGATTTATTGTGCTTTTCAGTGCTAAGCTGTTGCTAAAAAAAAATAAATAAACTCACCGTGTATACAAAATGACAAGTCTAAAAGCCCACATTATTAAATGCACATATGCATCCATTCTGACCACTTTTATTAAGTGTGACAATACAGAGAAACATAAAAAAAGAGGTGTCAAGCAATGTTGTATAAAACCTTTCAGTATCTGTATCGAAATGCATTTTTCTGGAGACTCGTTACTTTTTATTCATTACATTTGAACACAAATACGACTTTTGACTCCTCATTTTTTCCATACTTATTTTTATAAACACTGATAATGCATTTGTTTTAGCTATGGGGAGTGTTGGCCTAGTGATTAGAGCACTGTGCTTGTGCTCTGAGATGTTGCAAGTACCCGGTTTGATCCCCACAGCCTCCACTCTGGGTTCCTGAGCAAAACCCTTAACCCCACACTGCTCCCTGGGCACTGCACAATGGCAGCCCACTGCTCCCCAAGGGGATGGGTTAAATGCAGGGAGTGAAATTCCCCATTGTGGGAAAATAAAAGGGATTCACATAATGACATGATGCAATAGCAACAAAGGGAAAGTCAAGAGCGTACAGATAATCTGTCCAAAAATTCTGACCACATTAGGATGTTTTATCTTCTGTATACCATCACAGTGAGCAAAGAGGAATATTAACTCATTTTCTGTGCATAAAACTGCAGTTTTAAAAGTTACTCTATCATTTAAGGTAAAAAAAAAAAAACTAATTTTATTTTTGTACGATACAGGAACCTGTAATTTTGAGCTTTAGCTTAAGAGAAGGAGTTCAATTGCTAGGCTGCTTGTACTTTTACCAGTTTTTTTTTTATTGTTTTTCTTACACAGGTATCTGTAGTTTGCATAAATAAAGAATGCAAGTACTTCTTGACAGCTTTCAACATAATTTCATGTCTTACTCTATTTAATCCATCCCCTTGGGGAGCAGCGGTTGATTACCTGTTTCTTTATATTTGATACCCAATGCAATAGTTATATAGATAAATACCCACCTATATAAATACCCATGTAAATATCCTTTGCAACAACCATGTATAATAATCCTGCTTAAAAAAAAAATTTCTCCATTGTGAGCAGTGGCGGTTCTAGACCAAATGTAGGCTACTAGGGGGCCAGGAGAGGGCCAGCTTGTTTTCATGGGGGCACAGAAAAGCATGAAATAAAAAACAGGGCCAGGCATTCAAATATATTAAGATAGCTGCATAAAGTGAAATTTCTATTCAATAGGTTTAATTAAAATGCCTTATTAGGTCAATATACATTCATAATTTAGGAATTTAACGTATTTTTGTCATAATTTAAGGTAAAATTACAGTTTTCTATCAAATCTGAATTAGAACTCAAGAAAAACTGATAAATTCAGCTGTAAAAATTTGAGCAATTTGTTTTGAAAAAAAAAAAAAAAAACATTTAGCAGAAGAAAACTGGGATCCTATCTCAATACCAGTGAAGCTATCAGCTTATTGCTTTTAAATAATTAGAAAAAACAGAATTTGTAAAGAAAAAAGATCCAAAGGACCTATCAGTAACTATGTTTGTTCCAGCGCATATTATCATTACAATTTCTTTGAGTAGGCTATTATGTCTTCAGTACAGGGGCCATATTAGGGGACAGGACATGATCTACAGGGGCACTGGCCCCCGTTGGCCCCTTTTTTAGAACCGCCCACGATTGTGAGATTACTAAAGACAATAAATCAAGCAATCACTCAATAAAGCAGTAGTCACACACTATTGAAAAAAGGGGAAAAAAACAACAACAACAAAAAAGATTTATTTTGTGATTGTATGACATCTTATCTAAGCATTTCCAGGTAATAATGAAACGCTCTTCGCCATGTCTTTACATTTTAAACAGACCAAATCAGTGGGAGGAGACCGATGAACAAGGACAAAAATGGCTTGCACTGTTTAATTTCCCCCACAAGATGGCGCTCATAACCTTTCTTTTTTTTATTTAGCCAGAAACACACTTTGACCTGAACACGCTGCAGTTTTATCTTGGAGATCACAAAGCTGTTTTTATGCCTGTCTATTAGGAAATCACAGCAAATATTTATAATTAGCTGGAAGCAATTAAACTAATAAAAAGTGTTGCGAGTTATTTACATTCCTTTTGTGTGCATATCCTTCTGGTTTGATAAAATGCCTGTTTTATGACTGTAAAAGTCTAATGGCTTTCTTGTTAGAAATTAAAACATCAGTGCTGTATTCTCAAAAATGTGTTTGTTAATCAGAACAATACTTGCTGTTTTTAAAATAAAAGCATCAAGTATTTATACTTAGGCTGTGACTGTGAGACAGTGGTCTAACTCTAAATGCTTGATGTTTTTATTTTAAATCTTAATCAAATCTGTTAAACAGAAAACGCATCAAAATTTGCAGCTTTGACATATGGGCTCTTCAAGTCCAGCTTGGAGACGTTTGTCATTTATTGCTTTTTATCTGCAGTTCTCATGTATTTTAACTGAACAAACAGAGATAAAATTGTTTATTATTGCGTAATTCCTAAGAATATTTTCTAGACACAAAGGTAGACTAAAGGATGAACTAAATATGAAGAATTCATCAAATCATTCCCAATTATTTATTGATTTTCATAAAAGTAGTGACAAAAATGCTCTAGTAAGGACATTGTTACAAACTTGTGAAATATCAAATTTAGTTCAATGTAATTAATTAAAATATCAATTAAAGGTTACTCCAATTTAAATTGGAAAAAAAGCTAAGTTCATCAATTTTAGCAGATTGTATTAAATATTTTCTCTTGTGGCCTAAGCCCTCATATATAAACAGCTGTAAAGTGTGGCATACTTTTGTTTTCTGTCTCTAATAACAGCAGTATTCCTAAATAAATTCTATGCAAACCAACTGCCCCCAGATAACATCTAATTTGAGAATCTGATTTTTTTATATATTAAAAGCATAAATGCAAATATTTTATGAATGCTTTGCAAGTTTGTCAGAAAATATTTAGTCAAACAACCTCAGGAAAATATCACTATGCACTTTGGTTCCAAATGTGAAAACCATGGAACAACTAGATCTGTCTGGCTGCCTACACAGGCTGGTCAAGCAGAGCATTAATATCAGACAACACAGCTGAGGTGGGAGAATATGTCCAAAACCATGTGCTACATAAATCTGCCCTATACAGAAGATATATTTACTAATATGTATTTTAAAAGGGATGCATTCAGAGATATTTTGTGACTTTAAAGAATATTTTTTGCAGTTACATTTCAAGTTGTTAGGGATATTATAATGCATATATTGCATGAAAAACTATAGGAAAACCTAGCTTTTTCCCTTACCTTAACACCTAATGCCCATTGTTTTTTTTTTTTTTTGGACGGATATTACCATTACAGAGGCTCCAAAGAGTAATCCATGGGATTACTTTAGCTTTCAGACTCCTGTTTAAATTAAAGTATAGTTCATATAACACAATTTCTCAGTCAAAGTTCACATTTTATTTCAATATTTGTTTCACCTGTGCCAAAACTTAATAAATCTAAACAGTCTAATCATGCTGGACCAGGGGCGGAGCTAGATGGTAAGGGTGGCCTCAGGGGTGGCCAATGATTGGCTAAGGTGGGCCATGGCCACCCCTGAGGCCACCCTTACCATTTTTCCCCTTCTAATACCGATGTTGACAGCAGTAATATTCTAAAGTGGAATATTCAAAACATTTTACATTTTCTCATATATTAACAGTTAATTGACACTGTTCTTAATTATGCACATCAATGTACTAATATTAAAGATGATAAGTACAGAATTCTTGCTCTCTTTTCAGAACTAGATTTTGTGTTATATGGGGTAAAGAGAAAAATATGTGTCTCTGCAAATCCTCTAGGAGTCTTCAGTGAAATCATAGATTAACTATTCTAGTAAAAACATAATAAATAATCAATTTATGTAGATATTAGTACTTGTAAATGTCAACTTTATGCATAATGATTATTGATGCAAGTAGGCAAGTAATGACAAAGGAAATGTGTTCACCCCAGAACTCTAACCTGAAAGAATTGTTTCCACTATACTTTTAATCTAGAAAGCACAGATGTTGAAATGTGTGCGTCTATTTGTTATGAAAGGCTGTAGGAAAATATAGTTAGTCTTTATTTAGCAAATATGAACATTGCGCTCATTAACTTTCCTGTTGGAACAGTGTAGATTGACCCTAAGGTTCTGGCGCCTATCCACTTTTGGCCACCTCTCAGGGTACATTGGTTAATGCTTGGCCACCCTTATGAAAATTTCAAGCTACGCCTCTGTGCTTGACCTCAATATGGAAGAAAGGGGCAAACATACAAAGCTGATCTATAGAACCCATCAGACTGAAATTATTATTAATTTTTCTTTGCTGCATAATTTTGCACCATTGCACCATTTTTTTTACTTACAATTCTGATAAAATAGATTTAAACGTGGCCATGCGTGCAAAACTTTAGGGGCAATTCATGCTTTATGCATGAGCAATGGCGTATGGACACCACAATAGGCCCATAAGCAACATTATCTGAGTGGGGCCCCATATGAAGTACAACACCCCATTCCCCCCCATTTGGAAGTTTTTTTTCGTTCTTCCAGCAGCTCTTCTTTCCTTTTTATGGAGTACCTCTTTTTTTATATCCATCATCTCTAACACATTTTATATTAATCTACGCTCTGAATTACCCATAATTCCAAGTTGTAAAAATAAAATACTCAAAGACATCGTTCTTTTAAGATCTTATGAGTGTATTTTTTTTTCAACCGTTAAATGAACTATACATATTTATTAACATAGTAATTAAAAGTACCACTGTCGTTTAAACGTCTCACCATGATCTTGAAATCTGGAATGTGTTGGGGTATAAATACGGTCCGGTCACTATGATCCGAATCAGATGTATGTAGCGGGAATTTATTTTTTTGCCCTATTACGTCTGCAATAAGTGTTCTTAACGGGGCTCCTAAATATATGCAGTTTTTGCCTTCCATATTTATGCCATTATGCATAAGTGAATCAAAAGATGGAAAGTTTTAAACCTTTTATAATCCATAAAAAAAGTGACAATCTCAATGAGACTTGATTCAAAAAGCGGGGCCTAAATCAAAGCTTTTTATTCCGCCTTTAAGTAGATAAGTAAACCGTGAGAATGTAAGTAATAAAAAAAAAATCCCAGCCCTCATAGTTGTTACTGTGTCGCTGTGCAGCTATTAACACGGAGGAGCTGTTTGAACAGTAGGACGGAGAGGGAGCTAGAGACTCCTCTCCTGCTCCAGCTGCCATCCTACTCCTGCTGCTCCTCCTCCTCCACCAGAACCACTTCTCTTTCTCATCACATCCAGAGGTAAATAAGCTACATCCGAGAGCAACATTCTATTTTCCGACTCGTTTTTTTCACCCTCCTTTATGTGTTGCTTGGTGGCCAGACCCGGCAGACAAACGTGGAGTGGGGGGGTGAACATTAACAGAATTGTCCAAAGGGGGGGTATAATTCTGATTTGTGATGGGGTCTTTGCTGCTTTGTACCCCTGCCTGCCTCCTTAGCGTCGGGTCGGGGTTACGCTTCCTTTAGGCAAGTCCGAGGTCCACTTTGGGAAGGTAGAGACCCACCAACGAAGGCCGTAGTTATCGTGAGTTGGACGTTGTAACCGGTGTGGGATAAAATAGCGAAGATTAATAATGAAACCGCGGCTAAGCGGCTTTGATGCGCACTCGATGAGCTACTCCTAGCCAGCTAGCATACATTAGCTACATCTCCAGTTGTTGCTAGCCGGCTAACCGCCAGTTGATTTCGCTCACTTTCTCAAACGGTCAGTGCTCTTGACTTGTAACATTTGCCTCAAAAGACACAAATGTTGTAATAAAAACATGAACGCTTGATATCTAGATAAGCTAATGTCGCTGTTGTGGTTTTTGGGGCACTCAGGGAATCTTGACACGACAACAAAAGAGAGAAAATGAGATATAACTAGCTAACAGATTAAAGGTTTATCACAGCCGCTTGTGCTTACAGTTTGAGTAGAGGTTGTGCTGGTAAAATAAATATAGAAACTCTGTAAAGTAAGTGCTTTTTTTAATTTTTGGTTGGAGGTTTAGGAACGCACACAAGCAGATTTATGCAAACTTTTTTTTGACCACTAATTGGATCATTACCCGCATCTCCGGTCAGTGAAGAGCCACTATTCTTCATGGTCGATCAACAAATACAGGATATATTTAGGGCGAATGCAAATAGGATCATAGGACAATGTGCTTATTTTGAATTAAATCTTCAATCAATACCTGATAAGGTGCTTTCTATGCTTGCTGTGGGGCCTGAAATATCAATTACAGTGACACTACACCTTGGTAATAATCAGATATTTTTTTTTGTTGTTGTTGTACTATTTAACTAGATCATATTATTATTATTATTATTAATAATAAAAAGCAAAGGAACAGTGTTGCATTTTGTAGAGGATGAATTTTCAATTGCCACCTTTCTGTCTTTGCAGCTCTTTTGGAGATGTGACGATTAGGAAGAGATTGGTGACACTGAGCTGCCTGTGCATTGACACGACCTCTTGACCTCATCTTCAGCATGAATGGTGATATGCCTCATGTTCCCATCACTACTCTTGCTGGAATTGCTAGCCTAACTGACTGTAAGTGCAACATTGTTCCTTCTAAATGCTCCATGCACGCTCTAACCAGAGATATATTTATGAGGGGATGACGCTGAAGAATGCATAGCTGGAAATATAAGATGCTAAATAGTAGCTGAAGCTCATCAGAGCCTAGGATTTTATTGCAGACAGATGTTGAAGATAGACGATGTACTGATGAAGTCTGGATCAAATTGATAAAAAGACACATTTATACTTGCAGATATTTTTGTTTTCCTATTTACCCTGACATGATGATTAGTTGAAAATTATTGTTTATTGAAATAATACATGTAAAATGTGTTATAAGCTTTTAAAATCATATTAAATATATACATTTAGATAAATTATATATATAATTAAAAGGGGATAACATACATATATTCTGTGATCTGATGTTTTTTTTGTCATGCTGCTAAAAGAAAGAATGTAAAGCTGAATTTTCTTTCTTACTTATTATTCATTGGTGTTCTTACATATGTTGCTTCTGTAATTTATATTTTTTCTTCTTTTTTTGCACATACCATGGCAACAAATTGAACATAATTTATGTTGTAGTTTAATAAAAAAACAAAAAACAGTGCCTTATGATGTTATATAAGGCTTATGATGCAGGGCTGTGGACAGTCTTTTCAGATGGAATCTATTGCCCAGCATTTAGGCTTTTTAACAAAACTACCAACAAAACTAATCATGAAACTTACCTTTCATCTATTTAAAGTCAGAGTAAAAAAAATTAATGATCGTATATTAGGGCTGGGTATTTTCTCCAAAGTCCTGAATCGATTCGATTTTGACTCATACAGTTCTAAATCGATTAATTTTGATTTGATCTATTTTTACAATAATGAAAGCGGTTCAACTGTGTTTCAAATACTCATGTATTTTATTTTTTCCTGTCACATTAAACACAAAGTGCAAACAAAACTGTCTGAAAAGTGCAAACTTGTTTGTGAAAAGTGAAAAAGTGAAGCATCATGCATGAGCTGCATTAACTTCACTGCACAAACCATATTTGCAGCGTTGTCTGTAACAACGACGGGGTTTTTGCTGGCCAGCCCCCATGTGTTAATGTATTCAGTCAACCTATTGGCTATATTTGCAGCTGTCTGGCTTGAAGTAATCTTGAGTGCATCTTTCCTGCTCATTTGAATGTGGACGTCACGTAGGTCACTATAAAACTAATCAATCTCATTCCCTAGACATCGATTTTGCAAAAATGTAAAGGAATTGATTCAAAATTGATTACCGTAATATTTGCAATATAAGCCGCGACTTTTTCCCCATTTTTCGATCTTGCGGCTTATATAACAATGCGGCTTATCTATGGACTTTTACAGCTAACAGCCACTATGGGAAATACCTAAATCTATGGATTTTACCATCCGCCATGTTGACGTCACATTTGCTTCAACACACAAGTACGGTAGCCACACGCTCGGGAATGCGGAGGTCCTCCGAAAGCAGACTTCTACCGCGAGTGGTACGAGACATAACAACAACGAGAAAGACAGACATTGCGAGCGCAAGATAGTTTGTGTTTAACATAAAAAACCTGCAGCTTATAGTCCGGTGCAGCTTGTATATGTACAAATCATGCAATTTAGCTTCTGCGGCTTCTATTCAGGCGCTTCTTATAGTCCGAAAATTACGGTAAATTGTTTTTTTTACCCAGCCATAGCGTATATAGACCAACATGCTGATAATATTGTGCATCCCTCCTTTTAAAGCAGGGATGCACAATATTATCAGCATGTTATCGGCACTAGCTGGTATTGGCCTTAAAATAAAAGAGGACATTAGTTATTTTACCAATATATATATATCAATACATATATATTAGCCAAAATTCCAATGTTTGTAAGATTGGAAATGTAAAAGTAAGGCAAAAGCAGACTCTTATAATTACCGTATTTTCACGACCATAAGGCGCACCGTACTAAAAGGCGCACTCTCAGTTATGTGTCCCATTTCTGTATTTAACACACACATAAGGCGCACCGGACTATAGGGCGCGTTTTTTATATACAGGTACATGTCCTCTACTACCTTTAAATAGCTCTACTGCGTATTTAAAAATACAGCGGGGGCAAAACTGAGTATGACTGTGCTTTATTCATGTATTTATTACAAAGTATTAATCAATGGAAACATTGGTACAATTTAGTATCATGGCCAGGCAAGAGAGTTATTTAATTATTATTTTTATTTCGAAAATAATGTTGTAATATTATGAGAATACAATTGTAAAATTGCAAGATAAAAGTCATAATATTAGGAGAATAAAGTTGAAAAATAGCGAGAATGAAGTCATACCACAACCCGTTTCAGAAAGAAAGATTCGAGCTAAGACCAGCATATGACCGCCGACCAGCAGCACCGAACAATTTGATGCTGGTGTGCTAAAAGATTTCCTTATTTTTCAAACTGATGCCAAAGTATAACTTTACATGATGCTCCACATTCCTCATTTTAGGGAAGAAAGTGTTTATTGTAAGAGTTGATGTAAAATACAACTTTATTCTCTTAATATTAGCACTTTATTCTCGTAACGTTACTTTATTCTCGTAATATAAGGACTTTATTCTCGTAATGTTACGTTATCCTTGTAATGTTACGACTTTATTCTCGTAATTTTATGACTTTATTCCCATAATATTACGACTTTATTCTCGAAATAAGAAAAAAAATCTCTAGCCTGGCCCTAATACTCCGTCATATATAATGGTTTTTTCAAACAGTACTATGAAAATGTTTTGTCACGTCAATAGAAAACCAGCTGACCAGCATGACTTTGCCAGAATCCCCTGAGTTGACAATATAATATTCTACAAACTTCATTTTTGAGTTTCAATCGTTAAAAACGGCTTAGGTTATTATAGGACTCAGACTGACCTAGAAATGACATAATGGTCTAAAGCAGAATCTTCTGAACCTAAGAGATGCCCTGAAATTACATTAAAATCTCCAGAAATCACTGACGTTAATCATCGCTTTGATCTCATTTCTAAGTGGAATGTAATTACAGTTCTTATGAGTGGACGCATTTCCTACCCAGATCTTAAAAGAAAGGTTTGTTTGATGACTTCTTCCTCTATTTTTCCTTTCATTTATGCTTTAGTGTTGAACCAGCTGCCTTTGCCCTCCCCTCTTCCGGCCACCACTGCTAAGAGCCTGCTTTACAATGGAAGGATCTCCGACGAGGTCAGCAGCTTGTTGGTGTGTCGAGACGAGAATCTGGTGACTCAGCTGGCCCATAGCCTTAACCAGGTCTCCACTGAACATATGTAAGCACTGTTCCTCTTATTATAAGACACAGAAACCATTAAAATAGATATTCTAATTAAGTTTGCTAAGCCTTTCTGGCTAATAATTTGCTTTTTAAAAGAATAACGCAGGCAAAACAGGTGTTAGTATTGTCATCAGTGGTAGTTTATACAGTCAAAAGTGGTTGTTATTGTTATAAGTGAATTGATCACATAAAAGACTCAGCTTTATTAGACTCACTACCTCTTGTGTATCCGAATTGGATATTGTAAGGTGTGAAAAACAGTCACTGTCTTTAAATGACATGCTGTGATCTCTATTTATTTTTCAGAGAGCTAAAGGACAACCTGGGAAATGATGAACCTGAGGGTGACATGCCAATACTTCTCCAAACTTTGCTGTCCAGGAACCCCAGGATCTTCAGGGACAAAAGTATGCTAACTCAATATTAGGTTAAATAAGGCATAACAAACATATTTTTACTTCCATACACGTCTTTAGTAGGGGTGATAATAACAGGGGCTGGATGGTGAATGTTGCCAAAAAACAGAAACATCCATATAATAAGTAGGCGGAAAGTGTTTACAGAAAAGCTTTCTAATGAAAGGAAATGGCTACAATAACACTGTTACTAGGAGTTGTATAAAAGAAGTGATGTTGGCAAAAACCAGATAGATAGTACTCACAATCTTTATTAGTTATACTGTAGCTATAGAGTTTAACCATTGTTTGTGTAAAGCTGTGATTTAGCTCCACACACTGCAAGCAAAATCTTTTGAATCTTTGAATTCTTTGAATCTATGACTTTATTTTCAACTAAGTTCCTCATTCTTTTTTTTTTTTGCTTCAAGTTCCACCTGCAGAAAAAAAAACATAAAGTGCAATTTTTAGATGATTTTGTCACTTTAGCTTTGAATTCGTGTTTGTGCATGGTTGTTTGTCCTGCTAACATTTTTAGAGGGAGTGGAGTGCTTGCCTGAACATATAAAAATTTCTATGAATTATAGTTTTCTTAAATATTATATAAAGCTGAATTTTTTGTTATTGCATTTAAAAACAACGTTATTTAGCAAATGTATTTAGGTTTCCAGTAAATCTTCAGGGCTGGTGAATTAGGTTTAGCTAAAGTATCACATATTCTAACCTTCTGTTTTTTATTTTTATTTTTTAGGTGTATTACAGCAACCATTAATACAGCAGTACAAGATTTCTCAGAACCAAGTGCATGGAAGTCCAGCATCAAACTATCAGCAAAGCCCCTCTGGGTAAAGATCTGTTACCTTACAGTCAGATGATGAAGAGGCAGAGACCCCAGCGATTTTGCTAAGATTACTCTTCCTCTTTCACAGATGCTTTACGTCCCCACAGTGTGGCTCAGCTTCTCAGTTTGTACCCCAGCAGAACAGTCCTATACCTAGCCCCTACACCCCCCAGAGTCCTGCAGACTACATTCAGTACAATCCACCCAGTTACTCTCATCAGACTCAACAAGGTGAGTACAAAGTGTAAGCAATGGACAAATAACAACCTTATTTTGTTAAGTTCTAACCTGCTGTCTGTTAGAACATTCCTAATATATACGATGTATGTATCTCTGCAGCTTACCAGCCGGTTTCATTGTTTAAAAACCTGTTCAGGAAGCTTTAAAAGTGTCGCTTTTCCTGAAGATTATTTGCATGATAAGTTACACTAGAGTCACTTTGAAAAAGAAAGTAAACAAACTGAAACATTCGGCCATAACCTGAAAAAAAAACAAGATTCTCATAGTTTCCATTGTAACTTTCCATTACTTACCTCATAACAAGTAGGCCTCTTTAGGTAGGTGTGCTAACACCTGGTATTAAAGTCCGTCTTGCAGATTATCATGTAAACATGCCAACTTTCATTTGAGCAACACAAGACATCAATGGATCTACTTTCTGTTAGATGACTAACAAATTCACTTATCTGAACAGCATTGTTTCCACGAGAGTTACATGTTTTACTAATATACTTGTAAACTCTTAATTGGCTTAATTCTTTGGCCTTAAATATCCATTATGGATAAAGCTAGGACTTTAAATATGGAGTAAATTGGTGCTTTTAAATATAGCGCAGGATGTAGTTAGACATTCCCAGATTACATGTAGGGGTTGTCTGCGTGAAGCTGCCTCAGCCCATTTAAAACCGATTTTGGTGACAAGTCCAAACACAACCAAAGAGGACATTCATTCTTCCGAGAGAGAAAAATATATGTGATATATCTTCCGTACTTATTGTATTTTATGTTACTGAAATCATATTAAGTTGGTCAGGTAAGAATTAAAGTAGGGATGCACGATATTGGGATTTTGGCCGATATCCGATATGCCGATATTTTAAAACTCATGTAGCCGATAACCGATATCGATACTGATGTTAAAGCTGGACAAAAATAAGTAGTCATTGAAAATAGCAGTTTTGTTATCCATTTCTGACACTATGAAAAATAATATACTCAAACATATTTTCATATGCTGATATCAAATTGATTTTTAAAAACGCGGTATCGATCTATTTTACTTTCAAAATCTCGTGAAATGTCATCGTTCTGTTACAAACTCTCGTGATATTTTGCAAATTCTTGTGAGATTTTGTTAGTAAAATAGATCGATACCGCGTCAATATATCAACATATAAAAATATGGCAAAATTTCGTGAATTTTCGGGGGATTTCGTAGCATAACGATGACATATAGCAATATTTAATTACTAAAAGAGATTGATATGGTGTTTTTAAATTGCAATATATCAGCATATGAAGATATTGTGATATTTTAATGTATCAATATTTTTTACCTCGTCTTTAGAAGTTTTTAAGTCTGTAAAAAAAAAAGTTTTTGAGGAAGAAGAAGAAGTAGTATTTTCTATTTTTTTTTAGACTTTAGAAACTCAGAAGCTGATCAAATATCGGGTTAAATATCGGTGGGGTGGCCGATGTCCAGTTTTAAGGCCGATACAGGCCGATACCGATAGGGGGCCGATTATATCGTGCATCCCTAAATTAAAGACCAACAGAAGGCATTTTTTTTTTTAATGTTGATGCTGGTTATTTTGACATCAGTCTAACTGATCCATGATATGTTGTCGATTTTTGGGGGCTGATTCTTGAAGCCAATAGTACACCCGTCCCCGTCCATTTACGTGGTATGAATGCCACAATAATTTGATTGACCTCTAGTATAGTGTTGCCTCTTGAAATGATTCAACTGAACTTTGCCGTCATTAGATATTGTAAACTCGTCAGTGGTAAGAAAAAGAGCAGAAACACATCATGCATTGGCAGGATAAAAACTTTTTTTTTTCCTCTATCTTCTTCAGTTGTCGGTGGTGTGAGAACAATTCTTGACAACAAAGTCTCTGAACAGCTGTCAAGTAATCCATCTAACCATAATACGAAAGCCGGTTTGGATGAAGAGTACATAAACGTGGCTCAGAGACTGGGAAATGAGGTAATGCAGAAATTCCGGTTTGTTTTGTAGAGGTTATAAGCACAGTTATGGTTAAAACTAACCACAAACATTTTGTGTTTCTGCAGGAGAATGACTCTTCCATAAAAGCCGCCGTATTCTCTGTTTGTGAAGAGAGTCCAAAAAGTATGCTCCTTAGTTTCTAGTAACAGTTCATTAAAAATAGCTGAAACTGTCATTATTTGATGCGTCGTTGTACTACTATTTGTTTCTGCAGAGCCCAGGCCTTCTCTCATCATGCAGTCACCATCACTTGATGTGCCACAGGCTGCAGCACCTGACCTGCTCCTTAACACTGCCGACCGTAGAAAGAGGCAGCGAGAAAGGAGCAAAGAAGAAAACGAGAACATGGACAAAAATGTCTTCTATGACATAGTTAGCTCTCCATCTAAGGACTCTGCCAGATTGACTTTAAAACTGTCTCGAGTGAAGATCCCAGACATGGGCCGCTCTGAAGAACTCCTCCCAACCTCACCTATGGACGGAGATCATGAAACGGTTGTTCTAAACAATGATATTCAGTCATCAAGTTCTCCTCAAGATTTTTCGCACAAGTCAGAGGTTAACGAGGAAGCAAACTGTCAACAAGTTGCTGCACAGCCAAACACCAAGGAGACCGGAGTCATCAGTGGAATTGTGTTTGATGACTCTGAGATTGAAGCACTTGCTGAGATTGAAAGAATGGAATCAGCCAATGAGAAAGAGCGATGCTCTAAGGAGGTCCAAGATAAAGGTGAGATTCACCTTTTCAAATGCATATATACCTTGATTTCTTTTTCACTCTTATCCCGTTACAACCTCTGAGCTCTATGTTAATATTGGGGAATGGTTAAAACTTAATTTCAATTAATTGTAATATATTTTAGTATTCCCCATAGTCGCACTGACTACATACTGTCAAATATATGAAGATATTTAAATGGAATACAAACCCAAAGCTATTTCCTACAGACAGCTCAACAATTTGTAAAATGTGTTTGTTTTAAAAAAAAGTTAGCTGTGTGTCTGAGTAGCTAACAAAGCTTAATATGCTTACAATTAACTTGTTTTTTTATTTAGCCCTGCATCAGCTGGTTTTAAAATCCAACTTTTTATGAAAAGGTTCTAGATTTTTTTCTATCATCACTCTTTTAGTGGAAGGTGAGTGCTTTGTGGCTCAACGTTGAAATTCAAAGGCAGTATTTGGTTGAGGCGTACATTGATGTTCCATCCAAAGCCGATACTGACCAACATCCCACCCATCCTCTGACTCAGGGGTTTGTTTGCATGTCTCTATGTGTAATTATGTGGCACCAAAGCAGCAACCTTAAAAGTACCATCACTCAGGAATCTGACTTTTTCATGTAAAAATGTATTTTGCCTCATTTGAAATATGCGAGACAGTGAAGGTTTTTTTTTTCTCTTTTTTTTCTTTTTATGGGCTTTTGGTTCAAACCAAAAAAAAAACCACAAGGGTGCACTCTCCACTGAGCATGGTTTTGGTCATTCTCCTTGATTTACGTTATTCATGGAAGGGTACTGATAGAAGCCCACCTTGCTCTCACCACGAGTCCAACAATCAGGGACTCCACTAAACTGGAGCCGTTCAGTGTTGCTGCTTGTGCAACATTTTAGCTTTTTTGTGTAAGAAACAGGATACTGTGGTACAGAAAACTCTAGAAAACTGTTAATAAAATAAGGCACAAGCAAAAAATCTAGCAACTTTTTCCAGTGTTGAGACCTTGGTGAGAACTGATAGCACCGGTTGTCTTCAGCAAGCAGTGAGCAAGCAAGTGCCTCCCTCTTCAAAAACATTGACAGGAAGTCAGACACATCAGCAGCAACCTGTCTCTGCAGTCAGAGAGTCTCCTCTGTTTCCCCATTAAAATTGAGTCACAAATATGCAAAGTTTTCACAGATCGATTGAATTAAAAAGTGGGATTTGAATATTATATTAAACGTCACTTTTTTTCTTTGAAACATGCACTGGAATAGATCCCTCCCTGCAATTTATTCATACACAGCATCATCAGCTGTGTGTGCCTCCATTAACTCTCTTTAATTTAATAACATTACAAGATTCATTTGTTTAATTTTGATTCAGATTAATATATTATTGAATACTAGAAATTATTTGCTAGAGTTCATCTGTTGTTAAACATGTAGAGAGCTTTTAATCACTTCTCTCTGTCTTCAACTGACAATTTTCGCAACACAATGATAAGCCCAAAAGAATAATGCTTAACAGCCGCTGCAAACTGATTAGAGATGTGAATGTCTGTGTTAAACTATAAGCAATAGTTAATTCAAGCCTCACTTTCCTCAATACAAACAGTAAAGTTGATGTTAGCGTAGCTCATATAAAGTTCCTAATTTAAAATTAATCATTTTAGAGCATGTTGCTACTGCTGTCAGAACACATTCATTACTGTGTTAATCTAAGTCGATGAATAATGACTTCACTTAACCAATTTTTAACTCTTTACGAGTACGATTAGTCTGAAGATGCTTTGCTAACCTTACCAGCTGCAACTAGGTATAAAGCAGTTCTGACTCAGGAGGCATGATTACCTAAAGATTAGCCAATTTTCCCGCAGTTTACATTCTCAGGTTGGTTCTATGAATGGGTAATTAATTGCGTTTGAAATAAAATCGCAATTTAACAAAAAACTATTTTCAAATTGCAGAGGCACTGATTTTTAATCACACGATAATTAACAAGAGTAAGACACAAAATGTCTTCCTCCGGCCCTTTAAGTTTGTAATTAAATACTTGAAGTTGGTTTGTCGGCATACAGAAAGGTAAAGAGAGTTGTAGAAATAAACAGTTTCTCACACAATGGTTATAGTAAAGTCCTGCAACAATGGAGTCTGGGCAAGCAAGCTTTCAAAAACCGAAAGCCTGGTGTGAAACATCTACAAGCTTGGAGTTACTGCAAAGGAAAATCATAATAAAATTTCAATTTATTAAAAAATAATGCAATTTAGATTTTTGGCAAAATTGTTCAGCCCCAGTTGGTTCCAACCTCAAAGTGACAAAAGTGGACTAAATTGCACAGAAACAGGCATCTAGGAGTGAGCCTGCAAGCACATTAAAAGCAAGTCACAAGCGCAGAGAAGGAGAACTGAAGGTATTGAATCTCTGAGCATAGAATGTATAAAATGTTCATGGAGATCAGTTTACATGCATTGTTTGAAATAAAACTGCTCTTATGATTATTTATTAGGGAGGTGCACTTTTGGTAGAATTCTGTCTTCATTTAAAACTGAAATTAAAGAAATAATGCATGATTTTAAATACTTTTTATTAACTTTTCCTTTAAGTTACATTAGTATTTAAATTTAGTTTTTAAGTTTTCAGTTTTAAATTTATGACATAAAAGCAGTACAAATACCTTAGATTAGCATTGCACTAACACTGATTTTCTCTTTTACCTTAAAGAAATTCAACCGCTTTTAGGAAGGTACATAGCGGGCTTGTTCACCCAGTCATTGTCTTTGCTTAACCAGAACCTTAATTACTTGTGAGAAAAAAAATGAAGGACACAACAAAAAAAATTATTTACCTTTTCACAACTTGAACAATGCTATTCTGTCATAAATCACAAATCAGTTATTTATCCCTGTGTTGCTACAAACAGATCATCCAATGTTGACATTTAGATTTAGGAATTCTCTTTTAATATCAAAGTCGTAGGGAAGTCATATTTAAAGTTAAAATCATTCTGGCTTAAACATGTATATAAATGTATTCTTTATCAGACGATATTGTCCCAAATGTTAGAAAATTTCTATATCTAATAAATATCCTGTCTTAAAATCTGTATTTTTTCCCCGTTATTTTATGCTGCCCAGTTAGTTATACGTCAGCTTGTACACCTAAATTCGGCCAATCATATATCAACGGTCATCTGTCAATCATTTATTTTTCGGTCATAGCATCTTGATTCGTATGTCGCAGCTAATATACGCAACGGTTGAAATAAGAAATAAGAATCACTTACTTTACCATTGAGTTCCGTCCCAGTGTTCACAGGAATAGACGTCTGTGTCTTTGGCAGGCGTAGAGCTAACAGAACTGGCAGCGTTGTCAGGCAAGGGCTAAAACATGTACGGCTGTAAGCCTTCTACACCGAACAAGGCTTTTGCCGCCCTGGTGTCCTCTTTCTCAACAACATAGTCCCTGCTTTCCTCCTCTAAATAAAAAATGTGTGACAGAAGAGACTCATCCATGAACTCCGACACAAAACTCTCCTCCTCTTGCATGTTTCCGCTGTTCAACGCGTTCCTTGACAGTGTCATTTCTAAGTCACCAATTCAGTGCTACTTGGTCCCAATGTAATTACCTATTGGGAACCTACTAGCACTAAGTTGCTAACGGGTTAGCAAGATGCTTCCGACAAACCGGCAACAATCAAACTTGCTTGTGAACCTTCCGCCACAACAATCCCGCCCCCTTGATAAACAACCAATCACATTCACTTTATTCACTCGTGTAAAGTCGGGCACCACTCGGGAGAATTCTGAACTGCAACCGTTAGAACAGCCACTTCCCTACGACTTTAAGATGTGTCTCTGATTCTTGATGATCCTAATCAGCTTACTAGCAGCAGCAGAAAATGAGAGCTAAACCCAACATTTACAGAAAGATTATTTAACACCACCTGGTGATAGTAAAGTGATCAGGATTAGAAGTATTTGTGACTTGAGTGGAAAATAGCTCAGCTCTAGGCACAGCTCTATGTAATTAAGGACCACAAAAGATAATTTCAAAATAAACGTTGAAGTAACTCTGTAGTGCTAATCTAAAGTTATTGTCCTGCTTATATGTTAAGCAGTAAAGCGGTGTTTGGTTAGCACCAGTTTTTTGGCAGTTTAGCTAATTTGCTACAGTGCATAGAACTGCTATAGCAATGTACCTTTTATTGGGATTAAGGTGATCTGCTTAAATAAAAACTAGACTGAACTTTCATGCCTATATTCAACACTTGAAACCATTCAAAACACACCATCCCTGGGGATATACATGGTAGTGTGGATGTCTTGCTTTGGGGAAGCTTTTCCTCATTTGGACATGGAAAGTAGTCAGGGAAAATGTTTAGAGCTAAATGCATGAAATCTTTTTAGTAAATTTGCAATTTACTTTAAAAGTCGTGTGGCTGGGAAGTTCACCTTCTGCAGCATATTGGTGTGTTATTACTGTCTAGTTCACAAGTCTTCCCTAGAGCCTCAACAATGGCTCTAAAAGACTTGGTTCAAATGTAGGATTGGGAAAAAAATAAATTAATCGATTTTGAATTGATTCCTTTAAATTTTTTTCAGAATCGATGTCTAGGGAATGAGATCGATTCATTTTTTAGTGACCGATGTTCACATTCAAATAAGCAGGAAAGATGCACTCAAGATTACTTCAAGCCAGACAGCTGCAAAAATACCGAATAGGTTGACTGAAGACATTAACAAATGGGGGCTGACCAGAAAACACCCTGTAGTTGCAAATATGGTTTGTGCATTGAAACTAATGCAGCTCATGGATGTCTGCTGTGTCATGTCTGCTTGCTCGAGTGAGGCTTCGCTTTTTCACTTTTCACAAACAAGTTTGCACTTTTGAGACAGTTTTGTTCACATCTTATGTTTAAACTGTCTGATTTACAAGTTTGCACTTTGTGTTTAATGTAACAGGTGTTTAATGTGACAGGAAAAAAGAAAAATACATCAGTATTTTGAAACACAGTTGAACCACTCTCATTATTGTAAAAAAACAAATTGAATCGAAATTAATCATTTTAGAACTGTATGAATCAAAATCGAATCGATTCCGGACTTTGGCAAAAATACCCAGCCCTGTTGAAATGTATTAAACAAGATGTTTTAAAATCTAAATTTGATTTAAGTCATGATAGCTTAGCTGTTTTTTAGGTGTTCACTGTCAAACAGATTTCTTACGCTAGGTGTAAAAGCAAGCAATGTTGTGTATAGGAGTCATGTTACTTCTTAATTCAAAAGTACTTTGCTAATAACGGATTTTGTTTAGCATGATTAAAGGCATAAATTGATTTTAGAGTGGTAAAGGTTACTGACCTCTACTCAGAAACATTTCTTAACATCAGTTAGACATTTACCTTTCATTTTTCATTTACCACTTTCTTTTATGGGTCCTTGGCTGGTCCTTGGGTGGTCCTTGGCTGGTTCTTGGCTTGTACTCTACAATTCTTTTTTAAACATCAATCTTTGTACTAAAATATTCTGTCATGATTTGTGGTCATTTAGATCTAATGAGAAGCATCATCTCCTGGTCAGACCCGTAGTTCAATGAAAGGGTGTTGTCAGATTAAAAAAAATACACACCCAGGCGAAGGCCATTTGACTGGGAAGGGTGATTTTGAATGGCTGATACTGTACAACAAAGTTTTTGGTTATAATGTAGCACTAAGGTTCACTGAGTTTAAGTACTTTTTCTTCTTTGCAGACAAGCCTCTAAAAAAACGGAAACAAGACACATACCCTCAGGAACCTGGCATTGAGACAAACGAAGGACCATCTGTACATTTGGGTAGCCCTGTCAGCAAACTGACACCCAAGAAGTCGAGTGCTGCGAGTAATGGTGCCGGTCGGCCTGCCTTGATGGTCAGTATTGATCTGAAGCAAGCTGGGAGAGTAATAGGTCAGCCAGTAGTTGTCTTGGAACAGCAGCCGTTGTGTAAAGATCACTTACGTCGCCTTAAGACAAGTGCAGATCCTGAAAACCGACCTGGGATCATCAAAAAGCTTCCTGACACTTCCCAGATTTCTGGTTGTGATGGACGTACAGAAAGTAGTAAACAGAAGCAGGAAAACATGCGTGAATCAAAACGCAATCAAAATAGTAAACCTGGCAGTGATAGGGGACACTCAGAGGACAGATGTGTAGCGTGGCTAACACATGACATACATTCAGATTTGTCCCCCAAAGATGAAACAAACAACAACAGCCACCGATCCCAAATAAACAAAGCCGAAACGCCAAAATCCATAAGCAAGGTGGAACGCAACTCACGATATGAAGAAGAGAAAGGCAGGAGCAAAGAAAAGGATAAGGACAGGGATAGACAGAGAGAAAAAGATGGAGACAAAGAAAAGCTCAGTGATCGAGAACAATCCAGCGAAAGAGACAAAAATGAAGACAAGGACCAGGACAGAGTCACAGACAAACTTCGAGACAAAGCCAGAGACCGAGTAAAAAGCAGAGAAAAAGACAAATCCATTGAGATGGACAAGTATGAAGACAGAGATCAGGAGAGAGTCAAAGAAAAACTTCGAGAAAAAGCCAGAGATAGAGAAAAAAACAGAGAAAGAGACAAATCCATTGAGATGGACAAAGTTGAAGACAAGGGTCAGGACAGAGTAAAAGGCAAATTTCGAGACAAAGTCAGAGATCTAGAAAAACCCAGAGAAAAAGATAAACCCTTCGAGATTGACAGAGATGAAGACAAAGATCAGGTCAGAGTCAAAGGCAAACTTCGAGACAAAGTCAAAGACCTAGAAAAATCCAGAGAAAAAGACAAATCCACAGATGTGGACAGAGACGAAGACAAAGATCAGGAAAGAGTCAAAGGCAAACTTCGAGACAAAGTCAAAGATCGAGAAAAACCAAGAGAAAAAGACAAACCCACAGATATGGACGGAGATAAAGACAAAGACCAGGACAGAGTCAAAGGCAAACTTCGAGACAAAGTCAGAGATCGAGAAAAACCCAATGAAAAAGACAAACCCACAGATATTGACAGAGATGAAAACAAAGATCAGGAGAGAGTGAAAGGCAAACTTAGTGGTAGAGACAAATGTAGAGATGGAGAAAACCAAAAAGAAAGAGAAAAATCCAGGGCAGAGGAAAAGTCAAGAGAAAGACGCAGTGATGAGGACAAAAACCTGGAGAGACTCAAAAGCAAAGTCAGAGATAGAGACAAAGATGGAGAAAAGGTCAGGGGAAGAGACAAATCCATAGATTTGGATAAAGATGAGGACGATGGAGAGGGAGTCAAAGACAAAGTTCGAGATAAAGACAAAATCAGAGACAAAGGAAGAAAACGAGAAAGAGACAAACTCAGAGAAAGGGATAAAGAGGAAGGAAAAGATCAAGACAGAGTCAGAGACAAGTTTAGAGATAAAGAAAAATCCAGGGGAAGAGACAAATCCACAGAGATGGACAAAGATGAAGACAAAGACCTTGAAAGAGTTAAAGACAAGGTTAAAGAAAGGGACAAAATCAAAGACAGAGAAAAACTCAGAGGAGGAGAAAAAGGTCAGTCAGAGAAAGGCAGACACATGGATGAAAACTTTGACATTAACAGCGAACAAGACAAAGATGTTAAGAGAGACAGAGATAAAGACAAAGAAAAAGGTAAAGAAAAGAACAGAGAGAAAGACAGAGACAGGAACAAAAAGCACAAGATGGCGTCAGAAGGCAAAGCTAACAGAAACCCAGCGGAGGAGCAAACTAAATCTGACAGCCCTAAACTGAAGCAAGATGAAGGCAGAAAATCAGCTGAGCTCACAGATCGGCAAAGGACTTCCTCTTCCAGCCTGCAGACCACCCCAAACAAAGAGCAGCGAACAAGTGGGGACAGCAGCACAAGCCAACCTGCAAGCAAACGGCAAGGCTCTGAGAGAAAAGCCATTGATTTGCCACCGTACCTGCTGGGTGGCAATTCAGGAAGTCTCAAGAACTTTGTGATTCCTAAACTGAAACGAGATGGAAAAGACGGAGCAGATAAAGATCTCAGGCTCAAAAGCAAACTGATAGATACCTGGAGTGAACCATTGGTGCGGTTAGAGAGAGTTTCTCTGGTTGAGAACTTGAACAAAAGAACTAAACCAGTCGTTGTGGTCAAGAAACTCAGCATAGAGGATGTAAAACGGATCATGAAGGAAACCAAGAATGCACACAGATCCAGACAGTGGTCCTCCTATGACTCTTCGGACAGAGGTAAGAGCCATATTTGATTTGGTCTGTCTTAACTGGAGATCTAAACAACTTACTATTAAAGGGGTCATAGAATGATTATATAGGGTATTTGGTGCTGGTCCTTAAGGTCTCTGAAAAGGGCGTGTAACATTGGTTGGGCTGAAAATGGCATATTTGCTGTTCTATGAGCCCTAATGCGAGCCTGGTTAAAAGCCCTAGAATGAAATGATAGGTTTTCTTCCTTACTGGCCCCCAGCCCTCGTCCTCCCGCTGAGGACGGGTGTCTCATGCCTCTCTGCTGAGGTCTGGTCCAGTCAGCGGCCCAGAAGTCGACACTTCATATCTCCTCCCAAAAAAAAAGTGTCCTCCTTTTCAGAAACCCAAATCTGGTCACCCTAGATATACTAGCATTGCTACCAATAGCTTAAAGGAATAGTACACCCAAAACATGATTAGCCTTCATTTTCTACTCACCCCCATGCTGAACAACACTCTGGAGTACTTTTTTGATATCTCAAATGCATCTGGAGATCTGGGAGGCTTCTTGCTGTGTGCTGACATTCAAATAATGGAGGTCCATAAAAGTCCACAAAAAGTGTCGATATTCCTCCATACTGCTCGTCCAATGTATTGCAAGTGTCCTGAGTGGGTAGCGTCCATAATTTACTCGAAACGAAGTCATTTAGAATGTTTTTAGAGCATAAGCAGTAGTGTAAAAGTAGTGTCAAAGTAGTGTCAAAGCGCGCGCATGCGAGTTCACGACTCTACGGAAACCGCGGCAGACCAAACCAGATGAAAGTACTCCAGAGTGTTGTTCAGCATGGGGGTGAGTAGAAAATGAAGGCTAATCATGTTTTGGGTGTACTATTCCTTTAAGCCGGCCGTACACTGTGCGATTTTCGTGGCAATTTTCCAGTCGCGCGAGAATCGACGACTTTCAGCTGGATCGTGCGTCGTGTAGTGTTCAGGGGGTTACCACCCGATCAGGAATCGTGAGGTCGTGGGCAAATCACTCAGTGGGCATGCTCAAAAAAGGATTCTTCTTCTTCCTCTCACATGTAAACACAGCTGCATGGCAGGGATGCAATGACTAAAAATGGAACTCTGTCTCTAAAATTGACAGACCATACTAACCGCAATTTCTCAGCCATGTTTTTGTCTAAATATGTTGTCGCCTTTTATTATTAGGGCTTTCAGCACAAAATTTCAAAAATTGCCAAGGCAGCGCGTTTCACTTCAGTGAGCCTCATATTCCCCATCTATTTGTTTGTCAGAGCAGCTCCATCTCACTGCGGAGCTGAGTCCGACGTGGTTTTTGGATGAAGATGAGGACAAAGATGGAGAGGGAGTCACACTGTATGACTAAACCGCAGGGTTGAGTCGTACAATGTGATCAGTAGCTGTGCGCAAAGATTGAAAAAAATCGTGTATTCCCGGCTTTAGCAACAAAATAATAGTTACAGCTTGCGGTTGTGATTACCTTACGGTTGGAACAGCCCCTCGTTTCAGTAAAAGAAGTTTAGCAAATCCTGTTTGAACTGTTCAAGATTTTGAAATCTGTCTTCAGTAAAATGCTTAGAGCAAATGAACAGCTGAGCATCAAACTTTGCAGGGATCTCCTGATTGACAAATATAATCCATGCCTCTCGAGTCTTCGGATCCTTGGGATGACTGAAAACTTTCCCCTTTCTGGTTCTGTCTCATTTTCAATAGAGAAACTACCTGCTTTGTAATTCTTGCAGAAGTAAACCCAACTGTAAGCTAAACTGGTGTCATACATCTACCTCTATTCATGTTCTTGGGCCAATGAACCAGTGGGCTGGTCTGTATGTAAACTTCGGGGTGTGACAAAAGTACAGGCAAGAACCAAATAAGGCACCATCCCCGAGTTGACGTCAACTTGGTGCTTCGTTTGGATTCTCCCATTTTATAGTGGATGTTTAGAATTGTGAGATTTGCAGAAAAAGGAGGTCTTGATGGGGTTTGAACTTCTCTGTACGTCCATTTCACCCACTGAACTATCGTTATTCATCTATGAGGATGGAAACTCAGTTTTGCATTCTATGACCCCTTTAAGTAATGGTTTATGAAATTCAAATTTACTCCATCCAATTAAAACATTTGCTTAGGGAATTGCTTGAAAACAGGAAAAACAAATTTTACATGTCAGAAATTGTAAGTGCGGTATGGGAAATAACGTTATTTTTTTTTACCTTAATACCTAAATCTCCCGGTGGTATTAATCCTTTTGGTTTTAGCTGTATTTCTGACTGTTGAGATGGCCATGGAAGAACGTTGATTTTTGTCTCTTGGGGAACCATTTCTGTGTTCTTATTATCCTGCCAATAGACCAATACTTGAGTCATTTTAATTTGTCTACCAAAGGCCTCCAGATTTTTACTGAAGATCACTTATATTTATGCGTGCAAGATGCCATATGCTCCAAGGAGGTTCACAGAGCCGAAAAGTTAAACAGACCCAAAGCTTTACAGATTCTCTACCGTGCTTAGTGAGCATGAGATGCTTTTCAACATACTGATGATTTGTTACCAGAATAGCTAACGCATTCTCATAGTGAGTGTGACTTAGTTTAATCCCCTTGTGGAGCTAATAGGAGAACTGAACATTTTAAATCCTTCTGTCTTTGCCTAAGAAATACCCTTAAAACACCTGGAATGTAGATCCCATCTAACAGTTGTTGTGCAGAACAACAGAATGACATACTTTATTCAAAGATAAACAGAGTTTACACAGCTACTAAGGGTGATTTTATGATTTGGACGATTTGAGATCAAGCTGATCAGCCATCAATTTTTGACAACAATTAAAAAGCAGCAAGATGCTGCTGAATGAAGCCTATTGTTGTTGGGGCAATTATTTTGTATGAATGTAAATATAATCCATCCTGTTTACAGAGAGAGCAAATAAGCGAAGGCACAGCATGATCAGTAAGAGATCCAAATATGCTGAGGTGGATTCAGATAACGAGGAGGTGGAAGAGGATGATGATGAGGAGTCTGAGTCTGAGGATGAGTGTGAGTATTAAATCCTAAACCCCTTTTTTTTCTCCAGCAATGTTTACTTTTGATCACTGCTGCACTTTAAGAAAATGGAAATATCATCATAGCTGTGCAAAATGAAATTTCGTTTTACATACACTCTGTGTATACAAAATGACAATAAATGTTGTCTAAGTCTAAATGTCAGCTCAAACATTCCTACAGAGCCATGTTTAACCTGCAGCATGGTGCCCACCTTTGATGAATAACACAACAGGAATGTTGGCCCGTTTCAAATTAAACAAAAGCTTTACAGGGATTCCATTTTAATCACCGTCTCTGTTTGTGTTTTAGCTCCAAGAAAAAAGAAAAAGAAAAGCCACGACAAAGCTTGGAAGATGGAAGAGAGGAAAGGTTCTAGGGATCACAAACGAAGTGGAAGTTTTCATAACTCTCGGCGGGGTTCAAGTGGCCGTCAACGGGACTGGAGCAGCAATGATGATTCAGATGAACACTCGCCTCCACCGAGCCTGAATGATGGTGAGACTTTTCTGTCACCAGCCAGCATAAGACCATTAATCTTTTTACACCTTTCTTGAAAACCTGTGCTCGAAAACATGGCAAAACTAAAAGATAATATGAAAGAGTTCTCCTACCTTTGCTTTGATTCAGCAGTTAGCTGAGCAGCCATAAAACTCTGGATTCATACAGCACTCTTAATATCAAAGTTGGAAAATAAATGTAAAGGTGAATGAAAAAGAAATACAGAGGCCTTATCATTACTATCCCAGAAAGCGTTGGGATAAATGCAATACATTTATGAAACACAGTGGACATTATCCCCTTTTCTTAAGTGTCACATTATTCACCCTGGCATGAACATTCCATTCAAGTCAATGTTTGTTGTTATAAAAAAGTCTAGTAAAAACAGACATATCCATCTTGCCACTTGAAGAGTTTATTACTTACCAAATAAAGTGAATTTGTGAGCAAGTTTGGCTCAGTTTGCCAATTATGTGTTTAGATATCACCATTTTTCATAAGCTCATATTTTTACTTTGCTTACCTTTGGAAGCAATTTCATCAACATGTACTTAAATCATTGCATATCAACTTAATGACACTTAGACTTAATGTTTAAGTTGCTGGGGCGTGCAGGTGGCGCAGTGGTTAGGGCGCACGACCAATGCACAGAGGCCTTAGTCCTCGATGGGCCGACCCGGGTTTGAGTAGTCTCATACCCCCTTTCCTGTTGGCCTACTGTCGAAAAAACGTGCCACTAGTGCTGTGAAAACTCCCCCCAAAAAATGTTTTAATTGCTCAAGACCCACATTTTATTTTATTCTGTTTTTCCAAAAGTTTATTCTACACCTCGGGTTGCATCAAATAACAGGGTTTCTGCGGGTCATTAAAAAATCATTAAAAGTCATTAAGTTATTATTTTTTAAATTAAAAAAAATTCATAAATGTGTTTATTGTGGCATTTAAAATGCTTTATTGTTATAAAAACAATTTGTCAGACATATTATATCACGACATATTTGTGTGGAACCGCTGATATCAAAGCT
This sequence comes from Cyprinodon tularosa, assembly GCF_016077235.1. NCBI lineage: Eukaryota > Metazoa > Chordata > Actinopteri > Cyprinodontiformes > Cyprinodontidae > Cyprinodon > Cyprinodon tularosa. The sequence goes on from NW_024038602.1 coordinate 931,738, forward strand.
GTATGTTCAGAAAAGAAGCTTGAGTCGGAGAAAAAGCTAGAGAATGGGGGGAAAAAGCAAATTTCAACAGAAGTGGTTGGAAAATGAGGAATTCGGGACATGGCTGCAGCCTGTCGACAGGTACCTGTTGGTGGCATTAAAATAATTTGAAGGAGCATTAAAAGAGCTTTAAAAAGCAATAAATTTGAGTTATTCATTCCTGTCTAAACCCTGAATAAGGAAAACATGCTGTTGTTATATAGTTGAATAATTACTATAGCTCTGCAGGAGGTTTCTTCCTGTTAGAGGGGAGTTCTCCTCTTCACTGTTGCTACGCGGATTCTCAGCATGAGGAATTGCTGCAAAGTCAACCACACAATTCAAGCGACTGTCTGCTGCTGCTACATGCTCAACTAGGAGGGGACATTCTGCAAACTCAGTGAAAGTTGAGAATCCCCCCCAGAAAAATCATGGGTGCAGAAGGGATGTGTTGTGGCATAACAAATGTCTTCCGTTAAACAAACACCTGCATACCTCTTTTTTTTTTTATTTGTCTGAATCAACTTTTATTACGATTGGTCTTTACATTTCAATTTGTTTATTGGTGTCTACAGTCTATCTCAGTGAAATGCCAAAGTTAAAGAGAGAGTTTTTGTCATGTGGCTCATGTATTTCTTTTTTTTTATTTTAGTTGCCCGAAAAATGAAAAAACAGAAAAGCAGAACGGCGTACGATTCCAAGATGACAACAGAGGGTATCAGATTTATTACTTTTCTGGCTGATTTATACTTATTTTATTGCGAAAAACAATGATGCGTTGCTGTTAACTACATTTTTCTTCATTATCTTGCAGAAAAAATGGACTCATCTGCTTATAGGAGGTTTGTAACCAACGTGGACAACATTCTGGAGAGCCTTGAGGATGTAGACCTCACTGCTGCAGGTAAGCAGAACGTGTTGCACTGATTTCAAGCTAGGAATTGCTTTTTAAAAGTGTGGAGTTGAGAAATGTTTTTCTTTTTCAATTTCACAAACAGATGATGATGAGATACCTCAAGAGCTGTTGCTTGGAAAGCAGCAATTAAACGAGCTTTGCAGCGATTCTACCAAGATTAAAGCCATGGGAATCTTTAGCAAGGTAAAAAAGAATCTGTTGCTGTAGCGATGCTTAGGAATTTGTAAAAATTGTATAAAAAACAAAAATCACTGCTAACGGAGTTGTCTTGCTCCACAGTTTTCTTCCAGTAAACTGGTGAAAATTCTGAATATATTGGAGAAAAACATTCAGGACAGTGTCACCCTTTCCACTTTAATGAGTCAAGTAAGTACCATAAAAAAAATAAAAAAAAACACAGACAAGGTCATTTATGTAAAAGTTGCTAATATTTTGCCTAATGACTGATTGCATGATACATTTCTAGGACAATGATTCAATGGATGAGGAACGGCTGTGGCGTGACCTCATCATGGAGCGGGTGACCAAGTCTGCAGATTCCTGTTTGACTGCGCTTAACATAATGACGTCCCCACACATGCCCAAGGCTGTTTATATAGAGGATGTGATCGAGAGGGTGTTGCAATTTACCAAGTTCCACCTACAGAACACTTTGTACCCTCAGTATGACCGTTCATACCGAGCAGGTCAGCAGCAACATTATTTTTCTGACTCACAATGTCGCTGCTTTGCCAAATAACAGTGCAGGTCTTCATGTTTACATCAGACAAGCTTTGAAACTATAATAGCTATAATAAATCCAAATGCAGTTATTATGGGAACCTTTTTATTTATTTATTCATGTTATTAGAACTTTTAGCACAGGGCTCCAGTTATAAACAATCCGTAGAAACCTCGATATACATGTTGCACTTTGTTTAAGCTGTCAGTTATTAAGTAATGCCTCACAAATTCCCACATAATCCAACTGTTGTTTATAATGTGTCTTTTTTCTGTCTATTTCTACCCTGTTTACCGTTGTCATCCAGGTGCCTCGCACACTTCAAAGTCCAAGAAACCAAAATCCTCTGCCCACAAACAGAAAGTGGTCACGGTGCTCTACAACAAAGTTTGTGATATTATCAGCTTCATCTCAGAGCTCCTTGAAATCCAGCTGCTCACTGACACCACCATTCTCCAGGTGTGATTTGGAGTCTTCCCCTCTATCACCTCACAACCATGTCCCAATGTCACCTTTCTTTTATTCCTGATTGCTTTCTCTTTCCCGATGTTTTAGGTGTCAAGCCTTGGAATTACGCCTTTTTTTGTCGAGAATGTCAGTGAACTGCAGTTATGCGCCATTTCTGTGGTGACAGCAGTAAGTTGACTCCTGCATGCTCTCTGTTTGAATACATCTGCTATAAATCCGTTTGTTTTAAGTTTGAAAACTCCAATCTGGGCTGCAGGATTTCACTTTAATAACTGTCTGCAGGTTTTCTCTCGCTATGAGAAGCACAGGCAGCTCATCCTTGAAGAGATTTTCACGTCCCTCGCCAGACTTCCCACAAGTAAACGTGGTCTCAGGAACTTTAGGTACCTGCTTTATTGTCCAGATGAAAAAATCTAAACCAAATTAAGATGCCTCTGTGTGGCTTTTTAAGCTGGGATTCAATAAGGCGTTAATGTTTTTAGGTTAAACAGCAGCGATTCAGACGGACCTGCACTGTACATCCAGATGGTCTCGGCTCTGGTTCTTCAGCTCATTCAGTGTGTGGTTAACCTTCCATCGGAGAAGGAGACGGACGAGGAACCTAAAAAGAAGGTACGCTGTTTTATCGGCCTTCTTTTTCTGTTTCAAAGAATTTGATTCAAGAATTATTTCACATACTGTTTATTTTTTCTCCCCCCAGGTTGATAAAGATGTCCTCATTACCAACTCTTATGAAACTGCCATGAGGACAGCTCAAAACTTTCTCTCTGTATTTCTCAAAAAGTAAGCCATCATTTCTGCTTTGACTCTTAAAATCATCTTCCTGCTTCTAACTTCCTTTTTCCGCTCCCAGACATTGGTTGTTCATTCAACAGGTTTCAATATTCATTTCCAAACTATTTGAGCCCCTTAAACCTTACCCTGTTATATACCCTGTCGGCATGTAGGTTTAGATCAAAGAATATTCTTATAAACCTTCAGCAAAAACTTCTATTTCTTGACGCCATTAACTTCTCAGGAAATGAATCACCTTCTTTTTCGGCTTCACAATAACTCAGTGTATTCCATTAAATTTTGAAACTGTCACATGAAAAAATGCAAAAAGTCTCAAGGGGTTTAGAATACTTTTGCTTGACACATTGATGCTTCAGAAAAATGTAACGATCAAATACTTTTTCTATCAGATGTGGCAGTAAACAGGGAGAAGACGACTACAGGCCTCTGTTTGAGAACTTTGTACATGACCTGCTGTCAGCCGTCAACAAGCCTGAGTGGCCTGCAGCCGAACTGCTGCTCAGTTTACTGGGTAGACTGCTGGTGAGTACCCCAAAATCACTCCAGGCCATCACATCGATTATCTGCCTGATTGTATGTTATTTTTAATATTCTGTCACTTTCCATTGTGTTTCCCACTCTAGGTTCACCAGTTCAGTAATAAGCAGACAGAAATGGCGCTCAGGGTGGCGTCCCTCGACTACCTCGGCACTGTTGCCTCCAGCCTGCGTAAAGACTCTCTCTCTTCCAAGATGGACCAAAGAACCATCAATCGCATCCTTAAAGAGGTGGGGCACACCTTCAACAGAATGAAACAGACAACATAAACTGTTTCAGCTTGCTTATGGTGCATTTATGTCCTTATAGACTCCTGGTAGTGATGAGATACTGCAGCTCCAAAAGGCTCTGCTGGATTTCCTCGATGAAAACATTGATGCAGATCCTGCTTTATTGGTGAGTTTTTAAGGATTCAGGCATACAGATAATCCTCTGTATCATACAGGAATCAGACCTTTTCATGCTGAGATGCTTTTGCAGAAGCTAAAATATGAAGCAAGGGTGGAAACAACCCAATAAAAATGTTCAGTAATACAAAGGTAGAATATATGATAAGAATTTGAGCTCCAGAATAAGAAATGTCAAAATTTAAAACTGAGCAACTGTTAACAAGAAGACACAAAAAAAATGTTCATCATGTTTAAAAACTAGATGAAAATTATTATAGATAAAGACTGAATTTTTTTTTTATTTTCCACTTTGGGAATATGATGTTGCTGCAAAGAAGATCAATTTAGAATTTTTTTTTTTACACATTTCTACCACACATAAAAATAATTGTGAAAGATGTCCTGATTAAAAATGTCCTTTCCTTGTTCCTTATTTCATTCCAATCCATTGATCTCCTTCATGCATTTGTTTCATTCAGTTTGCGAGGAACTTTTACATTGCCCAGTGGTTCAGAGACACTACAGTTGAGGTAGAAAAAGCAATGAAGTCTCAAACCGAGAACGACGACGATCCCAAGTACCGGCGGCATTCCACGGATTCGGACACGGCCGCAGAGATTGTGCAGACAGTTGAGGCACGGAAAAAATTCCTCCGTAAGGTCATCAAGACAACACCACTGAACTTCAGCTCTGTAAAGTAAGTTCTCTGGGATAAATGATGTATACATTTCCCATTATGATAAATAAATACTCATGTCATTGTTTCTGTTGCAGGATAAGCTCTGACACTTTAGACTATGAGGACTCCTGTCTGATTGTCAGATATCTGGCCTCTATGAGGCCATTTGCACAGAGCTTTGATATTTATCTATCACAGGTAAGATTGTTAGTGTAAATGTTAAGATGCAGGAGATGAGAGTCATTTGCTTCAAATGTTTTCATTTTTTTTTTTGCTAATATTCTTGCTACAGATCTTGAGGGTCCTGGGAGAGAGCGCTATTGCAGTGAGAACTAAAGCCATGAAGTGTCTATCAGAGGTAGTGGCTGTGGATCCAAGTATATTAGGAAGAGTAAGTCTCTGTACATTTATACTATATGCTGCCTTTTTTTAGTGTAATTCTTGTATTAGTGCAACATAATAGAATCCCCTTTAATGATCAGTATGAATGTTAACACATGGATACTAAGGCATGGATTTAATTGGATCTATTAAGAAAATGGAAATACAAACCTTTAGGCAAATAGAGATATTTTTAGACAGACTTTCTTCATTGACTTTCAGAATTTTTTTTTGCAATTTCACTTTAATTTGGACATAAAATGCCCTTCTACGCATTTTCTGATTATTCTAACTGTGGATAAATCATCTATTTGATGCTGAAATTATATTACAAATTACATATTTTCTTTCCTTCCAACTCTTTGTAAGGTTTTAAAGAATCAGTCAAAGAAAAGGGAGGAAACAACAACCCAGTCTAATAGCAGAGTGGTGATTAACTGCTGGTGACAAACTGGGTTTTTGATACGTTGCACTGTTTACACTTTTTCATGCTTTTTGTTTTAAAGTTATTTATGTACTGTTTTTCTTTTAATGTATGCTTATATTTAGACTGAACCATGGTTGGTTTAAATTGCTTTGTAACTAAGTTGGTAATGATACGGTTTCGTATGCATGGAAGATTTACAGGCCAGAGTTAATTGTTTTAAACAGCAGAAAATTGTCTGAAAATGAGGGGGGGAACTTTAGATCCACAGAAAATCTGTTTTAAATCATCTTAGGATATTAGGAGGTTTGTGTCTTTGAATCTAAAATCTCGAGAAAGTTTAAATGACATCTGCACAGTGCTTAATGGATATGCTTAAGGTGTTAAGTTGTGTTTAGCTACGGTAACTGTGCATTGATATGTGAATGACCTTAATGTCACCTAGTGCCTGATTATTGATTTGGATCATTGGTTTAAATAACTATCTGTTTATTTTCATGTTTAAGGTGGACATGCAGCGGGGGGTGCACGGTCGTCTAATGGACAACTCCACTAGTGTCAGAGAAGCAGCCGTGGAGCTTCTTGGCCGCTTCGTGCTCAGTCGACCTGAGCTAATCGAGCAGTACTACGACATGCTTATTGAAAGGATACTGGTGATGCATTTAATTTATCTTCATGGTTTTACTTCATTTTGATGTACCACTATTATTGATTCTAGAGTGGAACTTGAGTAATCTGTGTCCAAAAGTTCATTTGAGGTAGAAAAGTTCAGCTGAGGTGAATTTTCTTTTTCCAATACTGCCACCTACATATCAAATAAAGTAACTGCAAGAATTTTTCAAATATTGTGGTTTCTCTAATCTATGTACTATGATCATAGATTTATTTATATTTTTCTGCTCAGTTTGTTCTTAAACATTAGAGTGTGGTTATTTTGTATTTAAATATCTATTTTTTGTTTACACAGGACACAGGAATCAGTGTGAGAAAAAGAGTCATTAAGATTCTTAGGGACATTTGCTTGGAGCTGCCAGATTTCCACAAGATAACAGAGATGTGTGTGAGGATGATCCGCAGAGTCAATGACGAGGAAGGGATCAAGGTTTGCATGAATGAAAAAGTCTTTACACATCCTGTTGAAAGGTGCTGCTCAGTTCTGGGATGTTCAAACGAAACGATGTCCCTTTGCAGAAACTGGTGAACGAGACGTTCCAGAAACTCTGGTTTTCACCAACACCCAGTCACGATAAAGAAGCTATGAACAGAAAGATCCTGAACATCACAGATGTGGTCCGTATGTTACTCCGCCTCTTTAACATAGGAAGCCTGTGACCAATGTACTCTGACTCCTGTGATGTTTTTATATTTCTTTCAAGGTGTTGGCATGCAAAGATTCAGGATATGACTGGTTTGAGCAGCTCCTACAAAATGTGAGTTTTGTAATTCATTTTAAAACATTAACTGGTCTTTGCATGTATATTTCAATCACATCTCCTCACTATTTGTCTTTCATCATTCAGCTGCTAAAATCAGAGGAGGACGCTTCATATAAACCAACCAAGAAGGCTTGTGTTCAGTTGGTGGACAATTTAGTGGAGCATATACTAAAATATGAGGAATCTATTGCAGGTAAATTCTTAAATCATGTAAACAAAGGGGATTTAAACAAGAAATCCCACCTGTTTATTTACCAAAAATACCTCCAGTTCCAATAAAAAACTATTTGTTGTGTTGACCTCTCAGACTGCGAAGACAAAGGGATAAACTCCAGCCGTGTGGTAGCGTGCATCACCACCCTTTATCTGGTGACTAAAATCAGGCCTAACCTCATGGTTAAACATGCAATGGCTATGCAGCCCTACTTGAACACAAAATGCAGCGTAAGTACTAATTTATTTATCTATCTGTCACTTAGAACTAACTTAAATGTGTGTCAGAAGCAGTTGGCCGATGCATCTTTATAAATTAGAATGGTTCATTTAATTTTTCTAATTAAATGAAAAAAAAATGAAAGTAATTTTTTTTTTTATTGTGTTTTCTTTAAGCCATATCTGAGACATCAGTTAGCTTTGAATTCTACCTAAAGGTATCACAAGATTAGGAAAAGAAAAATCAAACAACACCAAAAGAAATGCATTTGCATCCAAAAGAATTTATTTTAAAAATCTCTATTTAACAGATTTGCTTTTACACCATTCTTGATTATAGCCTCTACATTTGACTTGTCAGCCGAGGAAATCTTCAGCCCATTTAAAATGTTCCGGTTTATGGCTACAGTTACTTTGGATTCACTAAAACACAGTTGAGTAACACCAGCACATGACATGGGGTCCCCTACTCATGGCTGAATGCTGGAGCTCCATTACGTTCGACTCTCCGACCTTCCCCCAGAGGATGTGACATTCATTTAAAAGAAAAAAAGAAAAATTGACTTTCATCAAAAAAATAGAAGACACTAGACCACACAGCAACAGTCCTATTCTGAATTGCAAGGCCGCAAAACGAGAATCTTCAGGATCATATAGTGAAGCTCGCACTTTTTTCTTCCACTTAACTTTTTATTGATATGTTTGTGAGCAACCTTCTTCTTTAGCTGTAACCTGTAGCTCTTGACCTAACTGTGCTGGTTAATTTGCAGTAGTCATCCCAGTGACTGCATAGGCCATAACATTTCTCTAATAAAAAAATCTCTATAACAAGGTCCAGGTAAACTTTATTTTCCCTCAGGGGGAAATTAGATGTGCAGATAGCAGGTGCTTAAAAAAACACAAACATAAAAAAGCCAGAGTTTTTTTTATTATAATGTAGAGTTCCCCGAGCTGACAGCAACAGAAAAAAGATTTTCTCAGTATGTTTACTCCACAGTGTTGCATCCTGTACCCTCTTCCTGCAGGTAGCAGGGAACATTCTCCCTATAAAGAAAGGCTTCAGTCAGTCAAGATTATTTTTGCTGTCTTTAGAGCTCTGGTGTGGTAGATTTAAAAAAGTTCATGCAAGGGTAAAATGATAAATTTTACTACATATGTTTACAATACCCTGAAGGTGATCATTTTCAGCAGCTAAAAGAATAAGAACAGAATCAACAAAACAAGAATAAGTTTAACATTTTAGCCGTTTTTCATTTTGACCCCATATTTAAACTGCAGCAGTTTAATAGTTTATGGCTACAAAGTGACATTTGGTATATTTTTCTGAACTAAAATGGGGATATATTTTCAAGTATTCATGCCATCATTTATTTGTATGTGCAATTTATGGCATTGTTGCACCATCTAGTGGCAGCCCTGTAGAAACACAGGTAGAACTGTGCCGGCAAGCTGTAGCTTTGATGCATTTTTGTCATTTCAGACTCAGAATGACTTCATGGTTATTTGCAATGTGGCCAAGATCTTGGAGCTGGTCGTACCTCTGATGGAAAATCCAAGCGAGTCGTTCCTCAACACGATTGAGGAAGACCTGATGAGGCTCATTATTAAACACGGCATGACGGTCAGTCCTAGTTACTCTGCACAGCTCCCACAGAAACCTCTGAACCTCAAACATGATAATGTGTGACAGGAGAATGTTTATGTTTTGTCTGCTTAGGTGGTGCAGCACTGTGTGAGCTGCCTTGGTGCCATTGTGAACAAGGTGACACATAATTACAAGTTTGTGTGGTCTTCTTTCAATCGCTTCTATGGTAAGGCTGAATGCATCACAATTCATGTTAGCGTTTTGTCTTTTCTTACACCTTCTTAGCATAGAACATAACACAAATCTTGTTCTAGGGGTTATCATGTATTTTTAAAAAGCTCCCCAAATCCTTAAAGAACTATTTTGGTAGACCAGCGATTGTAACCTTACACTTTTATTTTGTTTTAGTGCTTTATTGTTAACAACACGGTGCCATCAGCTGCGTTTCCTTTGCCAAAAACAAACATTTTAGCTGTTAAATAATAAATTAACTTGATAGCACAATGTTTTCTTATAATGATAAAATTCAAATACATGTAGTTGCCTTTGAATCTGCCTGTATGTTTGGGTTAAATTATATAATTTGTGTAGTTCTGTATGGAAGTACCTTGAGGTGACGTTTTGTTGTAAATTTGCCTCGTACAGAAGAACAGATCTGATTGATTCCATATTTATTCTCAATGAATATTTTATTCTGCAGGAGCTCTGGCTAAACTCAAGACGCAGCACCAGGAGGACCCCAGCAGCTCCACTCTGGCTGCTAACAAGCCAACTCTGCTGCGCTCATTGTTCACTGTGGGGGCTCTTTGTCGACACTTTGATTTTGACCTAGAAGAGTTCAAGGGAGCGAGCAAGGTAAACACCTCATCTTTAGAACTAGGCTTTGGGGCTGTTGACGAGATTGCTTTATGGCTCTTACTTGCATCTTTTAGATCATCATAAAGGACAAGGTTTTGGAGCTTCTGCTGTACTTTACCACCCATGAGGATGAAGAGGTCCAGATCAAGGCCATGACTGGTTTAGGTATATTTTAACCTAATCCGCTGACTCTTGCTTTTAAAGTGGTCACAGTTCTGTATTTCAATACTCATTTTCTCTCATGCAGGCTTCCAGTTCATCATGCATCCAGAACTCATGTTTGTGCAAGATGTGAAGGTTCTATACATCAGTTTGCTGTCAGATGAGAGCAGCTCTGTCAATCTGAAGATCCATGTGCTCAAGAACCTTCAAACGTACCTACAGGAGGAGGACTCCCGGATGCAAGAGGCGGATCGGGAATGTGAGCATATCAGCAGCCATGTTACAACTGCAAACTTCCAGAATGTTTTATCTAAGATTGAATGTGACAAACCGAGCTGCAAAGATGCACATCTTAGCTGACCAACATAGACGGCGCAAATCTGGTCTTTATGAAAGACGGACAACAAGAAAGCAATTTTTTCTGCATTTTTTTAATACCAATATTTAGACAAGAGGGATAAATGCAGATGCACTCTGCACTTTTCAGAATTGTGTGGCTTTTTGTTTCTAACTTCATGTGTAACTGATGTTGTTTGTTTAGGGAATAAGCAAGCAAAGCAGGAAGATCTGAAGGAAATGGGAGACATCTCCTCAGGCATGAGCAGCTCCATTATGCAGATTTACCTCAAGCAGGTGCTGGAGTCCTTCTTCCACTCACAGTCCACCGTGCGGCACTTTGCTCTCAGCGTCATCACACTGACTCTGAGTCAGGGCCTCATACACCCTGTACAGGTGTGTTTGCAGTTTCTCTCAGGCTAGAAGATACCTGAACGTTTAGCTGCCGTTAGTTTTTGAAACATTGTTGGATTCAAAAATGTTCTCTCTGTGCTGCCTAGTGTGTCCCCTACCTGATCGCCATGGGAACAGATCCAGAGCCGACCATGAAGAACAAGGCAGACCAACAACTAGTGGAGATCGATAAAAAATATTCAGGATTCATTCATGTAAGTAATTGCTGGTTATTTTTTTTAGGAAGAAATATGAAATATTAAGTTTTGACAAAAAAGGGTGAATAAAATCATAATGAGACTTATTTGAAAATGGCTTGTATTCCCTATGTAGGATTTAGACATGTTTAAAATGGCTTTATCTAGATAATTTAATTTATTTACACATTTAAATGCAATAAAATGGATAAAGTCAAATAAACTGGAAGGATATCAAACAGAGGGAATGTTGTTTAAAAGCATCCTCTCTGTGTAATTCCTCAGATGAAGGCTGTTGCCGGGTTGAAGATGTCCTATCAGGTCCAGCAGGCCATAAATGGGGGCAAACGCGCGGTGATCCGAGGTTTCCGTCACGACGATTCCGACACGGCTCTCTGTTACCATCTCTACACTCTGGTCCGTGGGAACAGACAGCACAGACGGGCCTTCCTCATCTCCCTGCTCAACCTGTTCGATGACAGCTCTGTGAGTTCACCTGCCCTCTTTGGACTCGATTTTATAGAATAAACGTGGTTTTTCCGATGAGTTTATGTGGTTGTATGTTTCTTTTGCATCCTGCAGAAAACAGAGGTAAACATGCTGCTCTTCATAGCAGACAACCTGGCGTGCTTTCCTTACCAAACCCAGGAGGAGCCTCTTTTCATCATGCACCATATAGACATCACTCTGTCTGTCTCTGGTAGCAACCTGCTTCAGTCTTTCAAAGAGGTAAGATATAGAGTGATAGAACTTATTTTGGTGTGTTTCACCATAGCTTTGCCAGAGGAGAGATTTCTTGCTCATTATTATCCTGCCAAGACATACTGCCATGTCGCATTTACTTTAGTCCATTAAAACCCATAGAAAAGTTTGTTATTGTGAAATAACGGTTGAAACTGGGATTACATGACACGTTTCTACATTAGTTTTGTGATTGTGTCTCACATAACTCCCTCACCAGCAGCTTTGGGTGCTGCAGTCGCTGTAACAGATGTTTTGTCCCAGTTTGCACTGGAGAGCCTCGATATGCTGAGTCAACAGATTTAGGAAGCTGCTACGATGCTCTGATCACACAAGCCCAGCCAGATCGAATGGGCTACAATAGATGAGTGTCCATTAATCATCAAGTCATGCAGATTGTAATTATGAAAATAGTTTGCTAAATGGGAACACAATAAAAACAAATCACATATTTTGATAAAAAGTTTTTTCTTTGATGAGTCTATTTTTCTATTGCATTGACATTTGTATATTTTGTAAAACTGCAATTGAAACACCGTTTTTGAATCACGTAAGTCATCTGATCTGAATCTGGAGTTTACTGCCTTGTAAAAAGACAAAAAGGAAGACTAGAAGCAGTTGGAGGAGGATGGTGCGACATATTTGGATTCATGAGGAAACTCAGCGGTTTTTACATTCAGTTAGCATCTATGAGCACAATGAGCACTAGAGCCGTGGCTGCTTTCAGCCGCTGCCGGCATGCTGTTTCCAAGAGTTGCTGAGTGAACAAACATATTCATACGCAGTTTTAACAAAAAAAAAAAAAACAGTGATTGCAAACATGAGCAGTTTTGATAATTGCAGAATATCAACATAGTTTTGATCACATTTTAGAATGCAGCAAACATAACAAACCAGCTCTGAGTGACTGCAGAGGTGAGGTATATATCGGGAGACTGAACCAAAACAAGCTAATCAACAGATATGGAGCAGGTGTGGGCAACTAGGAGGAAGCCAAGGGGAAAGGAAAACAAGCAAAACAAGGAGCAACAGAGGATAATTTAAGAACTCAGCACTGGTAGAAATAAACTACAAAAACATAGAACACAAATAAACTTAATAAAATAAACCCAAGCATCTTAACTTGTAACACAGTGTAACACAGTGAAATTCAGCTCATGTTATTTGTTTGCAGATGAAACTTAAGTAAAAAAAAAAGCCTACAGCTTCATCAACTTAGAGCTTTAATTTGATGTTCCTAAAGTTTAATGTCTGCTGTTTCGGCTATTCTCTGCTTAACCCTCCAGTTCATCTTGACACGGCACAGAAAAGGGCCACATGACACAGACAAGAAACCTTTCACATTGAATGTCATTGTAAAGGACAAACACTTTCAAAATGCACTGTTTGATTTATATAAATGTGTTGCTGGAGATGTAGCTATAAAGGTATATGAAGAACCCCGACAGCAGGCATTTAAGCTTTGTACAAACTAAAATATTTATATATCTGGTCTAACTGGTCTGTTCTTTGTTAGTTATCCATATTTTACAGGTTGCAGGTAATAGTAAAAACTTTCTTTTGTGTTTTAAAATATGAAGTCTTAAATCAAAGCTCCAAGTTCTCTACATCAGTGAATGTTTTTTTTGCTTCTGTAGTGTTTACGGAAAGAGCCTGTAAGACATGAAAAGAAGGTGAAGACAAAGAAGAGAAAAAAGAAACATCATCGTAAGAGGAAAAACAGTTCTGATGAGGAGGAGGAGGATGAGGATGAAGAGAAGAGCAGCAGCTCATCCAGCAGCAGCAGTAGCAGTAGCAGCAGCAGCAGCGATGAAGAGGAGGAGAAAGTCCGCAAGCGAAAGAAGCCTGGAGGCTGTGACTCGGACTCGGATCTGGATGATGAGGATGCTGTGATGGACCGTCTGCCTGAAAACCCCGCCCCTCTGCTGGAATTTGCCAGCGCCTCACAGGGAATCCTGCTGCTGCTGGTGCTCAAGCAGCATATGAAGAATCTTTACGGCTTCTCAGACAGGTAGGTCGCATCACAGAGTCCTTGCTGCAAATCCTTTATGAACTCGTTCTGCAATAGTGTGGACATGTGGCTTGTTTGACAGCAAAATCCAGAAGTACTCACCGACCGAGTCCGCCAAAGTTTATGACAAGGCAGTGAACAGGAAATCTAAGGTGAACTTCAACCCTCGTCAGACCCTTGAATACCTGAAGAACGATGTGGCCAACAGAGAGCTCAGCTATGAGACTAAGAGGAATATCGTCAAACAGTTTTTGGATGTAAGCACTTTTTTTATTCATTTATTTATTTTGTTTGGTATTTTGTTTCATGATATCTCTAAGTTATTATCGGACAGGTAGAAAAACTTGTTCCTTTTTTACCCCTTCATAGTTCAAGGTGCTAATGGAGCACTTGGACCGTGATGAGGAGGATGAAGATGGGGGTGAAGCAAAGGCTAATGCCAGAAACAAAGCCATCAATTCGCTGCTGAAGGGCCCAAAACCACAAAATCACAACCACAGTAACCACACTGCTCCAGTGGAGACAGAAGATGAGGACAGTGAAGATGAAGACCCTCCTGCCGTAAGTCTTTCAACTCTTTACTCGATTTCAACAGTATGGAAAAAAAAAAAAAAAAGCAAATTTTCAATTAAACCAGCTCTAGAGCTAAACTGGAGCTAGTTCAGTCATAACAATCTGATCAGTAGCTCAGTCAGATATGTCCAGACTTTAACTAGGCTTCAAGCCTAGTTTGGGTCAGTTTTTGGTTCTGATGTACTATCCCAGTGCTGCTGAGCTAAAGGTCACAGACTGATGGCTAGACATTCAGGATTTACCCGTAGACACCACCATGTTTCCCAGGGCTCCTATTGTTCAGTCATGAACATCGATCTTTATTGGAGCTGCTCTGTTTTGCAGCTCTCTACATCTTTTATGTCCCACTACTGGATTACTTGCTGCACTTTTGGAGTAAATGTATCCATCTGTGTGGTTAGCTGGGGCTCAAAAGTCTGAGAAATGGTTTGATTAAGCATTGAGGCCTGAAGGAGTTCACTGATTCTGCTTTTCTTGTTTTTAAATCTCTTTAGCTCGGGGTATGATATGTTGCTTTTTATGAAATATTTTCCCTTGCCTCATGTTGACAAACAGGATACTGTATGGCAAGAGGAATTAAATTACATTTTGAGAAAAAGAGCATTAGTCACAGTTTCTTCTTGATTTAACAAGCATGATTAGCTTGTTTTGATTAGCTTTATATAACTTATAAAAAAAACAATCTCCAAGACCTGATCATAGAGACCAATTAGATTACAGGATCATGGGACTCTTGAAACTAAGAAGAGCCATAAGAATTACAGTGAATTACATTTAGCGTGGGGGTTACGTTCCAAACAGAACCCGCAATAGGCGAAATTCGTGAAGTTGAAACCTTAATTTTTTTAGTTATTATACAATTAAATACTCCATAAAACATTGAAATCAAGGAACAAAAACTTTTTACAGGCCCAAGCATTTGTTTAACAAATAAAAGTACTGTATAAACGTTTGTTGTAGTTGTTTTTTTTCGTGTACTGTAAAAAAAAATATAGTTATAAATAAATAAATAATAATTTTAATCATCAATACGAACTGAAGGTTTATTGCGGAGATCAGTACCGCCCTACCGTGACGGATTGGAACGGGAGAAAATGAAAATGATTATGAAAAAAAAATACAAAATACAGTAGGACAAATAGTGACTCACTTGTACAGTGCAGCATTTCACTGCTGTTCTGACGGAGCCGCTGCATCCTGACTCTGCTCTGTGGCGTTTTTTTCTTCTAAAGCCTGCGGTGCAGCTGTGTTTTTTTGAGAGAAGAACATAGTTATCGGTAGTTGTTGTCGCTCTTTTTTCTTCTGGGCCAAAAGATCCTTATAAAGCGACATGCCACCATCGGTTATGTTTGAGAACTGTAATGAACGGCTCATCAAAGGGTCACATTCTTGAGCTGCACGCTGAAGTTCAGTGGCCATTCTCAGCATTGTTGCTAAGCGACCAAGTGTTCATTAATTCATTAATGAAGTCCAGAAGTTAAACTTTTTCTGCGATAGTTAGCATCTTTCTATGCCTTTTGGGCCCGACCGCAAGTGCCTTTGTCGGTGCAGAACGTTTCGTCGACATTATGGTTTTTAGAGAAACTTGAAATTGCAAGATAATTAGCAAACTTCAATTTGGCAAGTGGTTTTACGTACACGTACAGTACTGTACGTATTAAACCATAACGTTATTGACACACATTTGGGAGAAGGCGCGAAGAGTCTGTTTAGCCAATCAGAATGCAGAACACAGTGCATGATGCAAATCCGTGAAGCAGCGAGACCGTGAAAAGTGAACCGCGTTATAGCGTGGGTTCACTCTAATCTATAACAGGGATGAGGCATCAAAAGGACGCAATTAATTGTTTTCTTTTTAAATTCGCAGCGAAAACCAAGAAAAGATGTGGATTCTGCTGAGGACGCGGGTCAGGTGGTGGAGGTAATGGACATAGTCGCCATCTGTCGGCCCAAATACAAAGACCGACCGCAGATCGCCAAGATCATCCAAAAGAACAGGAGCGGCTACAGCATACACTGGATGACGGGATCTTACTCTGGACCTTGGGCCGTGGCAAAGAAACGGGACGGTCGCAAAAAGGTGCCTTGGGTCGACAACATCAAGGAGTCGGACATTATTTACAAGAAAATCTCCTTGACAAGCGGACAGAAGCTCACGAACAAAGTGGCACAGACTTTACGAGCGCTCTACGCGTCCAGGGACGGGACAAAGAGTTAATAACAGGAATTCCTCCGAGTGTCCCTCCCAGCTATAATCCATGGATCTGCTATGTTACCCACCCAGAGAACGTTCACCTGTTTAGATTTAAAGCTTTGGTGGAGGAAATCTTTTTTTTTTTTCTTTTTTTTTAAATACCGATGTTTAAGTTAACACAAGAAAAAAATGGAAGAAGAAAATGTTTGTGAAAACATTGTGTGGGAGTCCCTTCGCTGTTGTGCAGCAACCTGGATGTTTGATTTTTACTCCCGCTGTATCATAGTTTAAGTAAAAAAAAAAACAACCTGTTTATATCTGAACATAATTCTGTATAAAAAAACAAACAAACAAAAAAACAAACTGAATGTTGGAAGTTAGTGTATTGATGATGTTCTTAATAAAGTGTTTTTTTTGGAATTATAACTAGATCCAGAGGAATTTATTTACTTGATGTCCAGCAAATTTTAATGTCTTGTTATAAAGAAATTGCTGTTTAGCTCCATCTGTGTTATAGACTCTCTCTGACATGAACTATTTATGAGGAAAGCGGTGCAGTATCTGTGCTAATAGTGTTTTAATATTCAGTAGGTTCAGTGTGAATTAGCACAGGGAAACAATAAAGTTATCCACCGCTCCTCTGGTGGAGCTTCTACTGCAATAAACTTTTCTTATTTCTTTCTTAAATTCTTGCGTTCATTTTTCCATAAAAAAACTTAACCTTTTTTATCCCAAGACTCTTCTCATCTGTGCTTGATTAAACTACCGATCTTCTGGTGTTTATATGGTAAGACTTCTTTAAAGATGGATTTTAAAACCGACAATTTTTCATTTTTAAAATCCAGCCTTTTAGCTTTATGGTTAAGGACATGTAAAAAGCTTTTACTGTCACATTGATCTTCAGAATTAATGAAGATTTCCTGCAGCTCTTTAATGGTTTTTAATTAGAGTTACCTTTTTTATCATCTTGTATGCTTGGTGGGCAAATCCACCTAGGTCCACACTCGCCTAAACTATTACAGGAAATATATCCAGCTTACTTCAAATACATGCTCTCTTTCCGATTTGGAATAGTAGATAATAGAAGCTATCCCCCTATTAAATGGGAGATAAAGATAAATAAAAAATCCCTCTTATTCTGATCAATTTGTCAACAATTATCTTGCCTTTATTCCCCAAAAATTGTCAATTGTGACAGTAACTGAGGTAAAAAAGAAAAAAAATTGTGGATATCATAGGATATCATAAAAATCTTGAAATCATAGGATATATTTGACCATTAATTACATGGTAATGACACTAGAAAAAAAAACTAAGAAAACAGAATAAGATCTAGCTGTTTGAAAGTTTAAGATGTTCCAAGAAAGTGCTGCGTTTCTGTGCTGATTTAACCACGTTTTTGATCATTAACCCCAAAAACCAAACCAATGACACATTTTTAAAACCTTTCTTGCACAAACGCAGCATTTGTAGTTAGAATATGACATTTAGAGGTTTGGAATGTGATTCTCTTTAATGAGATTCTCTGCGTCTTGGGAGGAGAAATTGTCCCACAGCATCACAGACCCTTTACTATTGCCTAACAGTGAGCGTGAGGTGCTTCTGCACATATTCAGACTTTTAATGGTTGGTGCTGTTTAGTCACACTTGCTGTAGTTTTCTCAGTAATTATTTTTCTGATAACATAAATTGTCATTTTGACATTTAGCTGCTTACTGGATTAGTTTAACATGTCAGTGTAGTTGAACGACATGTTTTTCTCCCTGTCCCATTTGGAATTAGCTATAAAAATAAAATCTGTATTCTAACAAAGCTTGAATTTTTCATATTTTCCAACATGAGATTATACTTCTAGGATTATATACTGTATAGATGATTTTTTTATTTTCATGGCACAGTTCCCATTGACATCTTTACAGTATCTGCCTTCAGTAAGTCATCTATGTTAGACCAGGTGTTTCATCACCCTTCTAGTTCTAAAATGCCATTTTGAATTGTTAAAAAACTTATAAATTTCTATTTTTTGTTTTGTTAATGTTTTAAGGGACGTAGTACCAAAATAAAATATACACTACTTTATCTACAATAAAACATCATTATTCCACTACTATATGTCTTGGATGACATTTCACAAAATGAATAAAATGACTGAAGCAACTTCTATAACTACATTTATTTTTATTACTATCTACCTGTTTTTTGTTAGTTTAAGGCACATGTTTTTTTTTTTACTGAGTTAAAGCAAAACTTCCTTTAAAATACTTTTTAAACATTGTTGAAGTGTCTGCAAAAATATAAAAATATTGTACCTATAAGCACTGATTAGAAATAAGTCATTATTTCTACAAAGTAGATTAGGACAAACAGAGTTAGAAAATTTTTTTGTCTCATTCCATTTTTTTTCCATAAAAATATTTAATATTTTTCTACCAAACAAAGTTCTTATCTTTTGGAACGATGTGGTACATGTTTTGATGGATTGCATTAAATATGCAACTGAAAGAGAGAGGATGAGGAAAGTAATTATGGAAAAAGGAGAGAATGGAGTATTAAAGGAAATTTAGGGACCGATGGAGATAGGGGGGGGAATTGGGTTATTAATAAAGCGCTGTTTTTATTTTTACATAACACAAAAATAAAAAATAGAATATAGTAGGCGGAACCATAGAGCTACACACTCATGTACAGTAGGTGGCGGTATGCACCTACTGTACATGCACCTACAATTGTTTGCAATCCGCCAATCTAACAAAGAAGAACAACCATTTAGTCAACCACATCAATAGGGGGCAGCACTACTGCCATTTCTTGGTGTCAAGCAACAACCCATAGAGAAAGCAAAGAAGACAGCTTCCGCGCATGAGGTTGGCGGGTTGTTAGTTACTGCTGTGTGTGTTGGATGTTTTTGTTTAAATCTGCAGCATAATAGATCCAACAAAACGTCTCAGTTATCACGTTCAGGTCCGCCCGGAGCATTTGCAGCTTGGTAAACTAACCAATTTATTTACAAATCTCACTTAATTTAACTTTAAGCTAAGTGTTAGCTTGCATGCTAAATGTTACTATTTTAACTGTAGCAGCTAACCGGCTTTATATCAAGCTCCTATCCAAATTTCACCCTCTGAATAAAGTTGTATTTACACGGTCATGTGTGTTTAGTGTCAGGTAAGTCAGCGGTGTTTTATTTTCCAGCTATGCCGTCCGTCGCTGGAGTCAGCAGCCCCGCAGCTGCGCTCGCCGAGGCGCTGGATAACTCTGCTCGGTTGATAGACAGACACCTGCAGGATGACCGCTGCTTCCCCGACCTGTCCGAGCTGCTCGGCGTCCCTTCACACAGTAAGTCTGATCCAGGCGATCACTCATCTCATTTCATCTCTAACATCAAATTGCAGCAGAAATAGGAGTTGGGGCATTAAAATAAAATATATAGTGAGCTGACACATTTCTACATGCAGGGTTCCTGCAGATCCTTAAAACGTCTTAAAAGGCATTGAATTCTTCAATATAAAATCAAGGCCTTAATTGATATAGAAATGTCTTAAATCAGTCTTTCATAAGTCTTAAAATTGTTACCACATCATAAATAGGATTTTATTTTTGTAAGCCATATCAAACAGTAAAATATCGGTATTGCAAGTACCAGCAAATAGAGCACCGATACCAGTATTGGGTGGGGCCCCGATCCAGTACTAAAAAGGTGGTATCGGTATTTGCAAGTACCAGCAAATAGAGCACCAATACCGTTTTGAGAGCCAAAAGTTTATTCAACTATTGTCACCCATTCCAGGTAGGCAATAAAACGTTCTACTGGATTTACTTTGTATTAGTCTTTTTCCTGCTTCACAAAGGTAGGCAGCAGCTTGACAAAGCCATGATGGCAATTATTTTACATCCAAATAGTATGCAGTTCTTCAGATATACACACACATCAAATTTCAAACAGATGGTATCGGACAATACTGCACGGCCAGGTATCGTTATCGGCACCAATAAATGGCAAGGGCGCAACACTGCACTGTTATTTGTGTGTTTTTAGCTTTCTTCCTATATTGAAAGTTTTTCAAAATTTAAAACACATCTACTAGGCGGAAAACTAATGGTTTATGTTAAAATAAACATTTGGAGAAGAATTGTCGCTACCAGGTTTTTCTTGTGTTTATTGTAAAGTTGGTCTTGAATTTTTATTTTAAGTGGCATTAAAATGTTTTAACAAGTCTTGAATTTCACTTGCCTTATGCTGTAGGAAACCAGTACATGAATTACCTCTATACAAAATAGCTGTACTGAAATAATTTGCTTGCTGACCTCCCTACTGTGTGTATCAGTTAAGATGTCTGTTTTCAAGCAGCTTGCATTGCATCTTCCTGCATAACCTTATATAATAAGCGAAAGCGTCCTAGAAAAGGTGAATTCTTTATTTTATTTCATTTATCCAACTCAGCAGCCACGTGAGATGTCTTAACATTTAGTGAAATGTAGATAGTTTTATAATGACAGCTATAAGCCATTTTTAATTATAAAGGCCAGTCTATTATCAATATGTATAATTTAGAAAATCCCAGCAACACCAATTTAAATGAATCCCTCTGTCATATTTTTCTTTTACCCTTTAAAGCCCGATCCAAGAATAAAACAAAATAGAAAATTATTTTTTTTTGGTTTGAAGTCCTTATTTGGCCTTTTAACAAAATATGTTAAAAGAAAAAACAGAAATAATTTTTTGATATTAATAATTTATTACTATGTTATAAGTCAAGATAATTTTTTGTCTAGTCTTCTGCCCTCTGTTATCAGGTATATCTGATTGTGTACAATAGGATTTTGAGCAAAGTTTTTACCATTAAATTATGCAAAAGGTGTCAGATCAAAACATTTTAGAAATCGTATGTATCAAATACATTTGGCATTACAGGGTTAATGTGGAAACTAGGGGTGCACCGATTGCAGGTTTATGGCCAATAACAGATTCCCTGTCCATTGTTATAAGATCCCAAAAATCCCTTAAATATTCCAATCTGATCTTACTGAAAGCCCTTAATCAGTACCTCTGAAGCAATAAAACTTCTGAAATTACTGCTCTCAAATATAAATCAAAGTTTAGAGCATTGATTTTCAGACGTTTGCTAGGATAGATACTATCTGTGGAAAAGATTGGTTTCAAATCTTAGGCTATGTTCACACTGCAGGCCTTGATGCTCAATTCCGATTTTTTTTGCGAAATCCGATTTTTATTTATTTTTTTGAGTTGCTGTTCACATTTCCAAATATATGCGACTTGTATGTGAGCTCCTGTGTGAACTGCAGTCATACAACGCAAGTGTCCCGCATGCGCAGTAGAGGACGCGATGACGTCACAGGCCAGCGTGCTCTTCTTTTCCGGAAGTAAACATGGACGTTAGTGCCGGCGCTAAACATAAATACTGCTCTCCGCATCATCATCTGCCATGGTTGTTGTTTTTCTTGCCACTTCTGCGTAGCAAGATGCATAATAGTGACCTTTGTTGGGTATTAATGACGTTCAGGTCGGATGAATGCGACCTGGTCGTTCAGACACAGGTCGCATTTGAAAAGATCAGATTCGTATCTGATTCAGGTACACATAGCCAAGTAGTCAGATTGGAAAAAATCGGATCTGTGTTGTTCAGACTGCCATGAAAAGATCAGATCCAGGTTTCATATGGGCAAAAAAATCAGATTTGGTTCCCTTCAGGCTGCTGTGTGAACGTAGCCTAAGCATCGGCCAGTCAATCGGAGCACCCCTAGCGCAGCGTCGTAGCTTATTCATATTCAATGAAATGTGCGCTCCACAAATGCAGCTTTCTTTTCCCTGATTGGAAGGGCAGGTCTGTTGTTACCTCTGTAGCCTTGGGTGTTCCATGATTCATTACAAGTCTATGCATAGAGGAAAAAGGGAATTGAGGAACAGTGGTGAATGTTGTAAGTGCAGTTTAATATATTAAAAGTATGTAAATTAATTGCGTTTTAAATGGTTATTGAGTCAGATATGTGATGGGTAATGTTTGGTTTATTGAAAGGTTTTATCTGTGCTAAAAAGGTTTGGCTAACATTTATGCACAGATCCAGTATCTCTGCAGTGTGGGCACCATAAACTATGTATTGCTGCTGATAATCCTCAAAAAGTAGCACACAGAATGGTAGTGAGAAGCTCGGCATCCATTCTTTGCCTGCTTTGTGAGTCAACCGTCACTGTTGCTAGACGACAGAGCGTATATTGACGGTGACAGACAGAAAGGTCTAGACCTGTTTGAATCTACAGCCCAACTCTTCTGGCCTCCCTATTTTCACTGCCTTTGAAGGACCCAGTCCAGGTCAGCCGGGTCCTTCGGGGGCCGCAGCCGCCGAATTCGAACACAGCCATAGACTAAGGAGAGATGTCAACTATTTTATTGTGGTTGGTTGGACTAGGAGGGAAAACTTAGAACATTTTAAGGACTTTTCCTCGAGGATAAGGACTCAGCTCGTCATTAAAAATACTACAGCAAAAGCAACACCACATTACATATGTTGGAATATTAAATTTGAAGGCTGTAGTGAAACTTTAGAGCTTTTTGTCTTATTTTTCAATTGAAATATAAGGAAGATGCACCCACAAACAGTAGCGTTGCTTTTCTAATTAAATATGGATCTCACAGGATAAAATATAACCAGTTATTATTATTATTATATTCCAATGACTGAGATTGTGATGCTGGACATAAGATGTTACGCTAATGATTGCAGCTTGATGCAATGTGCAGCTCTATTTATTATTAGGTAGAAATATCTAACTTGAAGCACATATGGGCTTATTTCTTGATATTCATCCTTCTTATTAACAGACATGCCATCCCTGTCTGGAGTTGCTGACATGGACTACCCTCTCCAGGGACCCGGTTTACTCAGCATACCAAACCTACCAGAACTCAGCGCAGTTCGAAGAGTCCCGTTGCCGCCGGAGCTGGTGGAGCAGTTTAGCCGTATCCTTTCAGTCCTTTAGAAACAGATTTTCGGGGCATTTCAGATTCTCACTTCTTTCCTCAGATTAAAGGAAACATTTTCTCCAAGTGCTTTGATTTTCAGCTTAACTATGATGTAGATATGCAGTTTAACTGCATGATGGGAGTTTTCCCGGAGATCTCTCGAGCGTGGCTAACAATCGACAATGACATCTTTATGTGGAATTATGAAGATGGGTTGGTATTATTAAATGCAGCCATTTGAAATTCTTTTTAAAGCCTTTACAATGTATTATTAGTGTTTAGCAATTTAATCAGAGCATTTTTATAACGGCTGTCTTTTGCTTTATTTGCAGGGGAGACGTGGCCTACTTTGACGGCCTGATTGAAACAATTCTGGCTGTGGGTCTTGTTAAACCAAAACAAGGTGTGTTTAGAAAATGATTTTGCATGCATTTTCATTCTTAAAACAGCCCTGAGATCTTATAATTTTCTTCTCAGGTATTTTACAGCCACACATCCACTACCTCCTGGTATTAGCCACTTCTGTGGATGTAGTAATCCTTGGACTCAGCTTTCCGAAGAGCCAAGCTGGTAAGTCTGGCCTCTTAACAGGGTCTTTGTGGTTTGTTTGATTTTCAAATGACTTTTTGCTAACAAAGTTGTTTTTATTGTCCGTATTGCAGTTTAAATCTAGTCTTTGAGGTTTATAAATATCTAAAACTCAAAATGCCACCATAACCTAGGTGTTTGGGCCTCTCTCTGTTAAGATATGGTCAAACCACATTAAATCAAATCAAGGTAACGTGTTAAATATCTTTTTGCAGGATTAAATGATAGCATGTCTGGTGGGATGCAGCTGCTCCCAGACCCCCTCTTCTCAATCCCAACAGACAACACCTACATCCTGTCCATCACGTCTACAGACCTGGGACGCATCTTCATGGCAGGGAAAGATGGCTGCCTGTATGAGATAGCTTACCAGGCGGAGGCGGGCTGGCTCAGCCAACGCTGCAGGAAAATTAACCATTCTAAGAGCTCTTTGTCCTTCCTTATCCCGTCTGTGCTCCAGTTCTCTTTTTCTGAAGATGGTGAGGGGAAGGGACACATTTCCTTGTAAAGTAAAATGAGCTGCACATTTTTGTCGTTGACCTTTTTCTCCCCCCTCATGTTTTCCACAGATCCCATTGTACAGATTGCAATTGACAACTCTCGCAACACACTGTTTACTCGCTCTGAGAAAGATGTCCTGCAGGTATTGCTGTTTCTTCTTCGCTGGTTTGAACCTCCGTTTAACCTTTCTCTTTTGTTGTATCCTTTGGCACTGATGGTGATCTTCTGTTAGGGAGTTCCAGGGCAGCTTTTGGCTTCATCAGCTCACAATCAGTGTGTGAATGACTGACTGAAAGCTCTTTGGATCATTTGACTTGATTACAGGCCTTTTACTACAGTAGTAGACATTCAAAAATTTCCCACTTTCCTTTATGCTCCCCTGGCTGGTCCCCTAAGATTCCTTTTTTAAACATCAATCTTTGTACTAAAATATTTTATCATGGTTTGTGGACATTAAGATCTAAAGAGATGCGCCATCTCCTGGTCAGGCCCTGTAATTCAGTGAAAGGATGGAGTCACAGTAAAAAAAATATGCACCCCCCAGAAGAAGGGGGTCAATCCAGTGGCTGGAAGTTGGCTGCCGTTTGACTGGAAGGCCATTTTGAATGACTGCTACTGTATTTAAAATGTTTTGGTTTCAGGGGTGAAATGATTACATAAAAAATGATTAGTTATTTTGAAAAAGAACATTTGAGTTTACTATAGATTTTCCTGAAGTTTTATGCTCTTCTTACTCCATCTCTGATCTAATTTTGATGCTGAAGCATCTGCTGTATGCGGATTTAAAGCATTCATGGTTGAGGCCAGAATTATTGATGTCACAGATTTAGATGTAGAATTGTTTTTTTATTTAACTTAGGATTTTTTCTAATAGAAAATAAAGCAAATGTCTAGTAAAAGAGGCATACTTTAAAAACAGGATTTTAACATTATTGAGAAATAATTTTTTGGTGGTTTTTTCCCCCGTTGTATTCTGACGACTCATCTTTGGTGATGAGTTCCAATCACCCTAGTTTTTATTTTTTTTAGCTCCTAGCATCCATATCCTGTATGGTCTCTGGTTATGCTGTTTGGTTTGCCCATGTTGGCAGATTTATTTTAATCTGTAAAATATTTATTTTCCGCCTTGGAAAAAGAAAAAAGGAACTTTACTCTTAATTGTTATTAGAAATAAGACAATATTAGCTGTTTTTCCCATTTTTTTTTTTTTCTTCAGCATCAGCCTGATGCATACGTCAGTTAAAAATAGTTTTCTCTGGTTTCGGCATTGGCCTTAAAAACATGTCTAGTCGTTCTCTAATGGGTATTATTACTCTGATTTATTCATATCTATCAGAGCCTTCAGACACATAAAATCCTACATTGAGCTAAAATGTTAACCCCGTCTTTTAGGTGTACGACCTCGGGGCCGATGGCCAAGGAATGAGTCGTGTTGCAACAATGTCCCAGAGCTCCATTGTAGCGGCTGCAGGAAACATTGCTCGGTATGTAATAAGATGAACATCACTTTAGAATATCCAAAGGTTCAATACTGTTTGTCAATCATATCAGATGAGACTCATAAATGCCCCTACAGCCCACATAGAGATTCAGTCCTTTAAACTACTGTATTCTCATTTTATTGATGTTTAGGCTATTAATTATCTCTATGAACTGTGCACAGTTAATCTTTTCAATGCTTATAACAATATGCAGTACAATTGGACATCTATTTTAATTATCTATAGCCATGATAATTAAAATAAGAAGAGATAAAGGCTTTAACAATTCAACTTCATGTTTAATTAATCAATTTAAAGATGTAATAGTTGACAACTTAATAAAAAGATGTTACTTTGTGATCTTCTGTTTTTTAATACGGAAGAGGATTAGGCCACTGGATTAGCCACTGGGAAAAAAAAACGTAACTGATTTTTGAATTTTATTTCAGTATAGTATGGGGAAAAAAGTCAGAATTCTAACCTTTTTTTTTCAGAATTCTGACCTTAATCTCAGAATTCGGACTTTTTTCTCAGAATTCTGGCAATAAAAAATTCTGAATTTTGAGATTAAAGTCAGAATTCTGAGAAAAAAAGTCAGTTAAAAATCAGTTAACTTTTTTTTTTTTCCCAGTGGCCCTAATCCTCTTCCGTATGTTAAAGATTTACCTGTTCACGTTCAATGTGTGAATCACTTTTCTTACTTATGCTCTACTTTTCGGTAAAACTTTTCTTTTTTAGGACCATTGATCGTTCCGTCTTCAAACCCATTGTCCAGATCTCAGTCATTGACAGATCCGAATCCTCAGATTGCCACCTGCTTGCTGTTACTCATGCAGGTAAATATTTCAACATAGATCCCAAGGAGACACGTTTTTATTTTATTAATTTTTTCCCAAATACGCTTTAAGGTTTATAGGAAATGGAGGCCATGATGGCAGGATTATTGTCTAATTTTGCTCTTGATTATTTCAGGTGTGCGCCTTTACTTCGCCACCACACCTTTTGCTCCTCAGCACCAGAAGCACGTTCCTGTACGCCCAACCCTGCTTGCTTTGGTCCATGTGCGGCTGCCGCCGGGTTTCTCTGCCTCCTCCACTTTACAGAAGCCTTCTAAGGTTCACAAGGCTCTGCATAGCAAAGGTTAGAGGTCAAACTGTGTTCCCAAACTCTGTTATGTTTAGTTGTCTGACCCCCCTTTCCAGTCGCGATATAAACTAATCTGTCTTTGTGACATTTTTTAATGCTGCAGGGGTTCTGCTCATGGCTGCCTCAGAGACGGAAGACAGTGACATCCTGTGGTGCATCAATCATGACTCTTTCCCCTTCAAGAAACCCCTGATGGAGACACAGGTTGGAAATTAGCAAACAATTAGAAACCAGAATATCTAAACTAGGAGGCCGCTGTTGTGTGTTTTTCGATACATCACCTTTCAGAAGTTTATGCACTATCATTTTTATGCTATGAGATTTTTGGATTCTTGTGATTCATTTAAGTTTTTTTTCCTCCCAGAAAAGTTGTACAGCTGCAAATGCATACATACACATTACTTAGTGTATTTTTAAACATACTGTGGACATTCATTGAAGTTAGGACCATCCCAGAACTGATTTTTAGGATGATTGCCTTCTTTGGATATTGAACTGGTTCCTAGTTTGGATGTTTGTACAAGGAAGAAAAAAGGTGCAGCTACATATGACAAAAAGGGTTGTTTTGAAAAATTAAGTGAGGCTTTCAGTCGTACAGAACACTGATTCATCTGTCAAGGTTTGTGGCAGAAGCATCAGACTGAGGTTCTGTTTTGCATCAGTCTTAGTGCAGTAAAAATAAAAAGCTTCTACTGCAACTTGGAGAAAATTTGGTATAGCTTGTGTAATTCTTTTCAGCTGATGTCTAATGTCGATGGACACTCTTGGGCTCTTTGTGCCATTGATGATGAGAGGCCCCCCAAGATCTTTACTCCTCTAAACAAGGAGCAGATCCCCATCACAGATTCACCTGCGGTCGTCCAGCAACACAATATTCCGGCGCAGAAATTCGTCCTCCTCTCTGCAAAGGTGAAAAACCCAGCCACTGCTCATCGTGTTAAAGGAATAGTACACCCAAAACATGATTAGCCTTCATTTTCTACTCACCCTCATGCTGAACAACACTCTGGAGTACTTTTTTGATATCTCAAATGCATCTGGAGATCTGGGAGGCTTCTTGCTGTCTGCTGACATTCAAATAATGGAGGTCTATGGTGCCCGAGACAGACGGGTCCATAAAAGTCCACAAAAAAAGTATCAATATTCCTCCATACTGCTCGTCCAATGTATTCCAAGTGTCCTGAGTGGGTAGCATCCAGAATTTACTCGAAACGAAGTTATTTAGAATGTTTTTAGAGCATAAACAGTAGTGTATAGGATTTCTTGAAAGCGCGCACATGCGCGTTCACGACGCTACGGAAGCCGGTAGACCAAAGCAGATGAAAGTGCGCATTCAGCGTCTGCTCTGCCAATAATGCCAGCGTAGAAGAAGAAATGTGCTGTTTACCTGTGCAAAGAAAGAAACAATGAAAGAAAAATGTCTGAGGACTTCAGTGTTGAGGAAGAGCATGAGTTCTTTGCCGAGCTGAATGCGCTGGTTTGGTCTGCCGGCCTCCGTAGCGTCGTGATCGCGCATGTGCGCGCTTTCAGTAAATCCTATACACTACTGTTTATGCTCTAAAAACGTTCTAAATGACTTCGTTTCGAGTAAATTCTGGATGCTACCCACTCAGGACACTTGGAATACATTGGACGAGCAGTATGGAGGAATATTGACACGTTTTTTGTGGACTTTTATGGACCTTTCTGCCTCGGGCGCCATAGACCTCCATTATTTGAATGTCAGCAGACAGCAAGAAGCCTCCCAGATCTCCAGATGCATTTGAGATATCAAAAAAGTACTCCAGAGTGTTGTTCAGCATGGGGGTGAGTAGAAAATGAAGGCTAATCATGTTTTGGGTGTACTATTCCTTTAAGGTTTGATCTTGGATTAAAAGTTTGTGCTTTTAAACTCTTTTTTCTGGCCTGCAGGGTAGCCACATCTTTCAGAAACTGCGTCCAGTTGACCAGCTGCGCCACCTGCTGGTCAGCTGTGCTGGAGGAGAAAGTGAGGAGATAGAGCGCTTCTTCAAGCTGCACAGGGTACAGTTAATTTCCATCCATTTAATGGCTTAAGACACAAATCTAAGCACTATATTAGTCAA
Source organism: Cyprinodon tularosa (assembly GCF_016077235.1). Taxonomy (NCBI): domain Eukaryota; kingdom Metazoa; phylum Chordata; class Actinopteri; order Cyprinodontiformes; family Cyprinodontidae; genus Cyprinodon; species Cyprinodon tularosa. The sequence goes on from NW_024038602.1 coordinate 960,764, forward strand.
CAAAAAAACAATCATTACATTTTTATTCATATTTTCTCATATATTTTATTTGCACATTTAATCTGTTTCATTCAGGAGGAGCAGGCCTGTGCTACAGCTCTCATCCTGGCTTGCTCCAGCGCCGCTTCTGACAGAGAAGTTTCACAATGGGCCACAAGAGCGTTCTTCAGGTCAGTGGATCATTTTTACCCATGCATATTCATGGTTGGTTGCATTGTGTGGAAATTAACGGGCTCCCTTCCTTTTTTCTGTTGGGTTCAGATATGGAGGAGAGGCACAGATGAGATTTCCCGCTGCCATGGCAACACCTAGCACAGTTGGACCTGTGATGAGCTCTCCAGCGCCGGGTTGGTGTACAGATGTTTTGGAAACCTCCATTAAACTTAACCTTTCTTTTTTTCATCTGTGTTGGCACAATTTACCAGCTAAAACATTCAATTTTGACTTGATTTTCAATACTTAAATCAGGGGTGGTGCCTCCAGCGTTTGCAACACCATTTGCACCGATGCAGACTGGCTCTGCGCCGATCACGCCGATGTCAGCAGGTCCCGAGGTGATTTTCTCCGGAAAACATAACGGCATCTGCATCTACTTTGCTCGCATTCTCGGGTAATTCTTCTTGATTTTTTGGACTAAAGGTTAAAAAACATTTCTTTATTTTTATTTGTATAAACATATTTGTTGATGTTTCCCCTTTAACTACGTCTCTTTCAACATTAACAGCAATCTTTGGGATGGGAGTCTTGCTTTTGAGAAATCGATAAGCAAAGGAAACCAGACCGTTAGTATTGTAAGTACAATCACGTTTATTCACATAGCACAATTCAGTTCAAGGACAATTTAAAGTAATTTATATGAATTAAATTATAAAATAGAAGAAAAAAATAAGAGCAGAAAAAAGGAAAATTAAGATAAAAGCAGGTAGTAGAACAAAATACACATTTAGACCGAAAACTTTAACTGATAATACCTCAGTTAACGCTTTCATTTATTGATTGTTCCTTTAAAACAGAAATAAAATGTATAAATACTAGATTATCTCTTTGACAGAATCACCTACTTATTCTTTCCACACAGACAGTTTTAAACTGATATCTGCAATTTAAAAAAGTAATTCCACCATTTCTCTTCTAAAACTTCTGATGAACGCGTCCCTCCCATGTAAGGTCATTTTTCTGGGGTATTTTTTGCTCTGCTAGTTGCAGTGGAAATGCAGAGAAGTAATAATTGTTTAGAAAACTACCCTGGTGACCAGGAGAAAAACCCCTGAAGTGAAATCAGACGTTTATTTTGAAGTTTCATATAACACACGGAAAAAACAAATCTGTGCTTGTTTGCAGTCGTACTGTTGAAAGAGTAATCCAACAGAAATAACCGAGGGAATCACACAATTAATGACTTTTGATTGTGTTCTGTATCATTAATACATAATGATAAAAAACAAAAACAAACTGTGCTTTTTTTTTTTATATCTGTTGTCTCCATAGCTGGAAAGCACCGTTGATTCATTGGAGCTGGAGTCGGTCCTCATGCAGCTCAGAGGTTTGCAGGAGTTCCTCGATAAAAACTCTCAGCTCAGCCCTTCTTCTCTTGGTGCTGCGAGGTAAAAGCTTTTTCATCTGCAAATATTTATTTTTGCACTGAGATATTTTGTATATTTATGCATTTTTCGGGGTTTTTGTCCAAACTGCAGTTGTGAATCAGTTTTGACAGGGAGCTGAGAAAAGCTTCCAGAAAGTGTCCCATCAGAGCAACGCTCTGGTCCAGAAAGCATTTTTGCTGACTTTAACTCCTTTATTTATTGACACAGAATCATCACACATCTGCCTTTCAGTTTATATTTGTCAGCCTACTTTATTTATTGGTCTTTTTTTTTTTTTTTGTACATGAGGTAAATAAAGGGCACCTGATCTCTTAGAATCAAACGTAGTAACTATTCTTTTTAAGTCTTAATGTATACAATATCTGTGTTTTTTAAAACGCTTCACTAAAGCTGGTCTAGATTTTATGAACACCTCACTATGCTGATAAAGACGTACGAGTATATTTGTGTGCAGCAATAATACACATTAGATTAATAACAGGTAACATATAATAACTTTATTTTGTTCCAAACATGGAGATTAAACACAATGCAGCGAATAAGCAACAAATACAGATCTTGGTGTAATCAGTGAAAATATTTAGATTCCCAAAAACAAATAAGGGAAACTTTATTAAATGTGTAGAATAAGGTGTTTAGTCTGCCTCCCATATTTTCAGAAATGGCTTTTATTGCCTGATCTCTGCAGGCTACTGGAAGAACCTCTGGGCCTCACACAGTGCAAACTCATGGTAACTGAGTGAGAATGGGCTTTAAACCTTAAGAATTCTGGAATTTGATTTAAGCATTTTTCTGTTATTTGGGAAAAATATGCAAAAAATAAACAAAATATGTCTGGAAAGATCTGTGACTCTTAAACTATTGTTCCTACACAGTCTTAAAAAATCTGAAATATTAGTTTATTAAATCTGATTTTTAATAATTTTGATAATTGATTCAAAAAGAAGAAAAACAGATGACTCAACTATTAGTATTTTATTTATAATGTACAGCATGACAGAAAAAGTAGGGTTTCTATTTCCCATTTGTATTTAATTAACGTTTTTTTTTTTTTGGCTGCTACAAAACTTACCGTAAATCTACATCCACCGTCAGTAGTTCTCTTAGGTCTAGTTTGATATCCATCATGATATCCATTATTTTATTTCCCAAACCTTTATTCTAAATTCTCTTATCCAAAAAAATAGAAATTAGAATTTTGGAGAAAAAAATTAAAACAAGCCTTTTAGGTGTGATTTATTTTTATATTGATTTATCTTTTCCAAAGCTAAATTGATGCAGGGATTATTTAGGAGAAAATGAATTTGGAGTTGGAGACTCATTCCTTAAGGTGCCTATATTTTGCTTTTTTTTCCTGCCAGCTGGAGTAGGTTAGAAATTATGAACCAGTCTGTCTAGAAAAACACTTTATAGATCCAACCAGCTGCAGCATAATGTTGTTTGTGACACGCAGAGACAATATGACAAAGCTAGACATCTAAACTATTTATAGAAAACTACAGGAAAACTGTCAACTGGAGTCAGAAAAAGTTTAGAGATTCGACATGAAAAATGTGAAAGAATTTAATAATAAGGCCTGCAGACTGAATTTTCTCTACTGGAGTAAAGCTGCAGGCCTTTTTCATCTTAACTGCTTTAGCCTGGTTGCCAGCTCATCAGCATCTTCTCTTATCAGTAACAACATTCAGCATCCAGCTCATCTGCTTTCTCAAATGGGACTCAATCCATCTGAGATGAGCTGGATGGTATGGACTAAAGCAGGGACCATTTCTGCCTATTTCATAGATTGTAAAAACGAAGCATTCAGAGTGGCTGCACAGAAATAGCAGCAAGCTTACATGCAGGATGTTTTTTTCACTGATTTTCCTTTTGACTGTACAGTCTCATTAGACAATTCTGACAATGAAACCATGTGGTTGCTATAGTTTTCTTGTGCAGGGAATAAACGCCAAAAAAAGGAAAATATAAACCTTTGCATCAGTCTGGAGAGTAAAATGGCGCCGGGGGAAATGTCTAATTTTGTTGCGATTACAGCAACAAGAGATGCATAATGATAAGTCAGAGATATCTATGTTTATTTTAGTGTTTGATATTAAATTTGCTGGCTATATTAAATTTAAAATTAAACCTGGAATTTTCATATTATCGCCCTGGAAACGGTTTATTTGACTCTGTTATATTCTTTACAATGTCTCTCTCTGATTGTCTCCTTTGGTAAAGAAAAGAAAGACCCTCTGTAAACTTGAAAATGATTGTCCTTTGTTCTGGTACTTGTTAGCTTCAGCTCCCCTGCCAACCTGCAGCAGAGGCTGCTGGGATTTATGCGCCCTGACGGAGCCAGCTCCCAGCAGGTTCAGCAGGAGCTCCAGAGGAAGTATCACAGTGAGTTTCAACAGTTTCCTCTATGTTCTCACATAAAGGCCTAAAAGGAAAGAAGTATTTACTTTAAAGTCGATGTCGCTTACTGATCACTAATGGGCTTATTTTGTAGTTTTTCTCTTATGCAAGACTAATTTCCATATCTTTCTTCAGCTAAGGCTCAGGTCTATGAGAAAGCATCCCTACAGGGTATCCAGCAGCTAGTGTATCGCTCTTATCAAACTCTGGCTCTTTGGAAACTCCTCTGCGATCATCACTTCAGCCTCATTATGTCGGAGCTGCCAAAGGTACTCGAGAGTGCAACTACTTCCTCAATTCAACGAGATTGTTAGAAGTCTCTGAAGGTTTATTTCCCTGCTTTGAGCCAAAAAACTCCAGCTTCATTTGTGCTTTTGCCTTTTTTTTTATTCACAGGAGTTTCAAGAGCAGATGAAGGGGGCAAGTTTTAAGGATGTAGTGACCCGGGGAAAGGAGCTGTCTGGGGCTCTAGTCACAGGGCTTATTAATGTCTACATCAAAGATAACGCCTCAGTGGACGCCATCAGCCATCATCTTCGAGATCTTTGCCCCATACTGTACAGCAGTGATGACAGCGTTTGCTCAAAGGTACTTCCAGTATTTTTACAACAAACTTTTTTTATCTTTTGTTAAATAACAGGAAGGATAAAGATCTACAATAAAAACAAAAACAAATCACTCAAGAAATATCTGCTGTTTGTTTTACCTCAGGGTTGGAACTAGATTTGGTCGAGGCGTTGACTAGGCCATTCTAAAGCGTACATACTTTTTCTGTTCTAGCTAAGAACTTCAGATTTTGAAAACCATGCGTCTTTTTTTTACCCCCACCTCCCAGCTGTGCAACTGTGTTGTGCTGGTCTATCTCATAAAATAGCAGTGAAATACTCAGAGGTTCGTGGTCTTGATGTAAAGAACTGGAGAAATGAAGCGTGGTCTTTTTGAGCCTTTCTTTTTCCCCTCTTAGGCTAACGAGTTACTTCAGAGCTCAAAGCAAATCCAGAACAAAGCGGAGAAGGAGCGGACGCTGAGGGAGTCTCTGCAACTCTACCAACAGATCAGCCAGCACACTGACCTGCCGCTTGTTTGCTCCCAGTATAGACAAGGTGAAGGCATGGATTGCATTGCCCCATTTTCAGCTTCTATCCTACTGCTCCTTAATACTGATTTTCATTTCAGTGCGTTTCTATGAGGGAGTTGTTGAGTTGTGCCTCACAGCAGCAGACAAGAAGGATCCACAGAGGTTAGGCCCCCACTACTATAAAAATGGAGAACCAGAAGAGGACAAAGTTGGGCAGCAGGCATTCCAGGAACGGTACGTCAACAAAGAAACGCCACAATCCTCTGTCTCTGGGCTGAGTGTGGTCACAAACGGCTCATTTCCTCTTATCTTTCAGACTCTCCTGTTATAAGTGTATCACAGACACCATGCAGGAGCTGGTGAACCAGAGCAAAGCTGCTCCTCAGTCGCCCAGCGTTCCTAAGCAGCCCGGACCCCCCGTCATGACCTCAGATCCAAACATGCTAAGCAACGAAGAAGCTACAGCACACGTGAGTGTAAAAAAGGGGAAAGTTGATGCCCTTTACCATGCATTCTTATGCACATGATCTGCATTTCTAATGAAAATCTGTCGCTCTCCTGTAGTTTGAGCAGATGCTGGGGTTGGCCCAGAGGTCCCAGGATGAGCTGTTTCACATCGCCCTGTACAACTGGCTGATTCAGGCAGACCTGACGGACAAGCTGCTGGAGGTATTACTATTATGTTCCTGCATCTGTAATGGTATCTGTTTAGCTCAATGCTTGAACATCTTTATTATTTTAAAAACTCAATGTCCATACATCTGTTGTTTTTTCCCCTAACAAAGCATTTTTTTATTTAAAGAAATCGTTAATGTTTGTGCACTTTCATTTAGAAATGGCGTACACTTATGAACGGAATATAATTATTCATGGGTTTTTCGAGTTTCATTTGACCATGTTTTTCTAATTTTCAATGATTGCAAAGCAACTTTAATAGTTCTGTTTTGGGTTCATTTGTTTTTTTTAAAAAGAACTACATACACCCGCTTCAATATTTGATATAAAAGTCAGTTCAGTTGAGTTTGTTCACACATCTTTTGCTCATCTTCTCATGGGTCATGCTATGAGTCATGTGTGAATCATGACTCCCAGGAAGCTATTAAAAGCTTATTCAAAGGAGACAAGGTCATAATGCCAGGAGAAAAAAAGAAGAAATAGCCATAGGAAAATAAAACATTGTACATAGATTAAAATCCCACACAGCAGCATCATTATACCTAACAAACATCATGTTTGTTTGGTTGTATATAAATTGAGCAAACTTTTAAAGGTGTAGATGAATTGTAACACTTTGAGGTCATCTTGTAACTTGTCAGTGTTTTAGCCACATTTCCACTCTTCTCAGGCCTGCTTTATGGTGCAATGAAGGCATTTCTGTCTTAATCTTAGTGTCAAACTCATTTTGCATGCAGACATTGATGTTGGGGGGGGGGGGGTCTGGGCTTTTTGAAGTTAAACTGGAGCTTTGGTTGCTTCTGAACAGAAGTGGGACAATAATAGGCATTGTAAAAAAGCTAGAAGAAGTAGGGAAGTCATATTTACATTTCAAATCATTCTGGCTTAAACATGTATATAAATGTACTCTTTATCAGACCACATTGTCCCAAAAGTTAGAAAATATCTATTTTTAAAAAAATTCTGTCTTTAGGCCAGTTAGTTATACGTCAGCTTGTACACCTAAATTTTGCCAATCATATATAAACGGTCATCTGTCAATCAAATGTTTTCGGTCATAGCATCTTGATTCATTTGTCACAGCTAAAATACGCAACGGTTAAAATAAGAAATAAGAATTATTTACTTTACCATTGAGTTCCATCGTAGAACTCAATGGTTCTATGGCGTAGAGCTTACAGAACTGGCAGCGTTGTGAAGCAAGGACTCTAACATGTATGGCTGTAAGCCTTCTACACCAAACCAAGCTTCTACCGCCCTCGCGTCCTCTTCCACAACAACTACACCCCCCCTTTCCTCCTCTAAATGAAAAATGTATGATGGAGGAGACTCATCCACGACCTCCGACATTAAACTCTCCTCCTCTTGCATGTTTCCGCTGTCCATAGCGTTCCTTGACAGTGACGTTTCCAAGTCGCCAATTTAGTGCTACTTGGTCCCAATGTAATTTCCCATTGGGAACCTACTAGCACTGAGTTGCTAACTGGTTAGCAAGATGCTTACGACAAACCGGCTACAACCATACTTGCTTGTGAACCTTCCGCCACAACAATCCCGCCCCCTTGATAAAAAACCAATCACATTCACTTGTGTAAAGTTAGGCACCACTCGGGAGAATTCTGAAATGCAACCGTTAGAACAGCGGCTTCCCTACGACTTTAAAGGTGTCGATTTCGAACCCCCGAATCTCTTTGAAAAATGTTGGTCAGGAACGAGGGCTGGGAAATTAATTGCATCTGCAATAAAATCACAATTTAACAAAACCCAGTTTTCAAATTGCACAGACACAAAAGAGTGTCTGTGCAATTTGAAATTTAGTGTATTCTCTTGCTAAATGTAATGTGACCAAAAGAGGTCACATTACATTTAGCAAGAGAATACAATAAATTTCTTACTCCAGCCCTTTAGGTAGCTCGTAATATGATTAAAGTGGGTGTGCCGCTACAAATAAGGAAAAGCGTTACAGCTAGCATGCAGAGCTATACATGATGGAAGAAGTAATCACTTTTTTTTTTACACAAAGGGAACAAAGTCCAACAACTATGGACTGGAAAAGCAACTTTCAGGAACATGAAAAAACCAACACCCTGGTTTGAAACATCTAAATGCTGCTGGTTAGTGTAAGGGAAAGCCGATATAGAAATAATGGATGAAAATAATTGCAAATTAGATTTTTTTGGCAGAATCATTCAGCCCTGCTGAGAACCAACCAGATGAAATATTAAGTTATGCAGCTTGTTGATAAAAAAATACAAAACAAAACAAACAAAACACTCGGTCAAAGTTTAATTTGCTAAAGAGGCATTTAAATTAATATTTTAAAGTGTATGAATGCCAGATCTTAGGATTCTTTTTAGGTTCAGACTTATTCAACAGATTGCATTTTATCATGTTAATCTGTTGCATCTAAACTGTTCCACATTTTGCTCCAGATTTAGGTGACTTGAAGACTAAGAAATGTTTTTTTAACATCTTGACCTTTGTCCTGTGTTCTTTTCTCAGGTGAATTCTCCATATCTGGAAGAGCATCTGATGCATATGATAAAACAGGACCAGAGCAAAGTTCATAACATGGACCTGTTGTGGCGCTACTACGAGAAGAATCGCAGCTTTGGCAAGGCGGCTCACGTGTTGGCCCGCCTCGCTGACTTGCACAGGTCTGAGCACAACAGGGGAAGCTTTTCACTCTATACAAATTTTACACAACTTTTCCTTTTTAAATGCCTTTTGCTTTCCTTGGATGTTTCAGCACTGAGATCTCGCTGAAGCAGCGGTTGGAGTACATAGCTCGTGCCATCCTGTCTGCAAAGAGCTCCTCCTGCATCTCAGCTCAGGCGGCTGACGGAGAGTTCCTTCACGAACTTGAGGAGAAGATGGAGGTGCTTCTGCTTCACTGACAGCTGAGAGGAATCCTAACTCAACAATCAAAGAGCACTTGTATAATGTTGCTTCTTTTTCGCTCCCCTCCAGCTGGTGCGCATTCAAGTCCAGATCCAGGAAACCCTGATCAGGCAGTACACCCATCATCCCTCAGTGAAAAACGCCATCTCACAGCTCGACTCTGAGCTTATGGACATTACAAAGGTAACCAAAGACATGAAAAAAATATATGTTTTAGTGTTTATTAGGAATGCAAATTGATTCCAGCTTCACTTTCTCCTCACACAGCTATATGGAGAGTTTGCTGACCATTTTAAACTGTCTGAATGCAAGCTGGCCATCATTCACTGTGCAGGACATTCAGACCCCATACTGGTCCACTCACTGTGGCAGGAAATCTTGGAAAAGGGTAAATTAAAAACATCAGAATCTTTATCCTTTTTTAAGCAGTTCATATCCCTAACCTAGCAGAATGTTTTTTCTTTCAGAGCTGGGCGACAGTGTGGCCATGAGTCCGGCAGACAGGATGAGGTCTCTCAATCTGAAACTGGTTTCACTGGGAAGGATTTATGCTGGAACCCCTAGATACTTCCCTCTGGGTAGGCTTCAGTGATATCCACTTTCTGGATTGTTGTTTATGTTTTAGTATTCTAATTAGGCCTAATTTCTGCATGTTTTATGTGAGCATGTCCTTGAGGTGCAGAGCAGCTGCTCATTCTCTTAATTATCCGCATTTTACAAGCAGCCTGTTCAAACATGTCGCGTCTGTGGAGACTGATTCGTGGTTGATCAGGCTTTGGTTTCAGGACATAATCAGCTCTTTCCCCAGGTGCGAACATGATGATTGTAGCGTGTTAACAAGGGATGATGTGTGTTGTGATCACAGAGTTCCTTGTAAAGTTTTTGGAGCAGGAAGTCTGCAGACTGAACTGGGATGTGGGATTTGTCACATGTACGATGTTGGAGATCGGAGTCCAGCTGCCTCGTCTTCTGGAGGTTTATGATCAGCTCTTCAAATCCCGGGTATTTCCCCTTAAATTCACCTGTTGAGATTTTGTTCTAAGCATGAGTCATAATCTTTCTTTAATATATTATTTGATTTGCGACTATATAGGATCCCTGCTGGCTACGGTTGAGAAAACCTCTACATTTGGTGGAGTGCATCCATGTGCTTCTCTCAGGATATGTGGAGGATCCCAGCAGAGTGCCAACATATGACAGGTTAGCACCGTTAGTTCGCCTGCCTGCCTGTAGAGGGCAGTGTAGCGTCAACACTGCCACAAGATTTACATTTCTAGCTGTATCTCCACTTTTAACAATCTTGCCAAGGAAGTTGTTAAATTTTTTTTTAAGGTGTATCTTTCTTAGGTCAGTCTGTTTAATCAAACTATGGACTGAACTGAGATCAGGTGGAGACGTAAACCCTGTAATGAGCCATTGAAAATAGAAAATGACTCAATGTTTCTCCCTTTTAACTAAAGGAATATTTCTGGTTTTAGTTCTTTAAAGGTTTAATCAGTGTTCCATTGATTCCTGCACGTTAAAGTTATTAATTTTTGTTAGAATATTTAGCAATTCTTGATAATTTTGAGAGAAAAAAATAGAAATGGTCAAATCAATATTCCCAGACTTTATAGACTCTCATCCTAATCTATATCATCCATCCATTCATATATGCACTGATCCTTTAGTCCTTCTATCCATCCCTTCATTTGTTTCATCCAAGTGTTCTTTTGTTCTTTTACCCAATATCTGTTTATCTTTCTAACAATGTATCTATTATTTTGAATCTACCCTTTTGTCAATGAGTCAATCCTTCCCTTCATCCATTCCTTCTTTAACCATCCATCCTTGTACTATAGGCCAGATTAATATAACCAGATTGTTGGTGCTGCTAGTTCAGAATTCTCTTCTAATATTTGCTGGAAAATGTTATCCATTTAACATGCAGTTTTACAATATATTAATCCAGATTAAGCCTGTGGAATAAATATAGAGCAAGCACTTTCTAACATCAACAGTTTAAACTGTCGTTGAACTTTTGCATAAAACCACCCACTTCATGTCTTTGTGTTTCTTTGGTTCTGTTATCCTAGTGCCACTGTTGGTTAAAGGATTATTTATCGTAGAGATTTATGAAACAAGCAAAAATAATAGGCTTGGGGGATATCTCGCAGAGTGAAACAACAACTTGCATCATCGGCATGCTGTTTTTGTCATTTTTCTCAGGCGCAGATTCACCAACGTTTGCCTAGACAACATCTGTGGATACCTGGTGGAACTGCAGTCTCTGAGCCCGAACTCAGCCCTTCAGCACACAATCGGCAACTTTAAATCCCTGCAGGCCAAGCTGGAGAAGCTCCATTGACAGGAGCAAACCTTTTTAATCAACAAAGAGCTGGCCGACCTGTGGCTCTTCCTCTGCTTGCCTTAAACGGACTGTTTCTTTGGTTGCAGATGTTGTGAATGGTTGGGAGAAGAGATTGGCAAAGAGACAAGTTTTATAACTTATTTCATACCGTTTTGTTAGTTGGAACATTGCTGTTTTGAAAAGTATGTAATTTGCATTGTGTGCAAATATCTGTTTGATATCTGAAAATGGTGGGACATTGAATAATGTGTACAATAAAATTCATGACATCTGCTTCTTTTATGGAAAATTAGTTTAATTTGAGCCTCATTTGGGGCATTTTCCCCACAGCAGTTGCTGAATATAACCAACCCCAGCAAAAACGTTACAACTCTTTATTGTAACATTTGAATTTGTATTAATGTACATAACTGGGCTTTAATGTCATCTTTACCAAACCTGTGTGCGCTGATAGTAAATGAGTGGTGGCTTGATGTATAAGAGCTTGTGTGACTTGGTGCTGTTCATGTTTTCACCTACACTAAAAATTCAGAGACAAATTGTAGGACCAATAAAAGCTTTTTAAAAGGAAGGTAACTTATCATGACTTTTGTGGATGAGCCGGAAAACCTTTAGCCACTGGTTAAAGCACAGCCCTATTTTAGCTTGAAGTAATCAGCTGAAAGGAGGACTAGGTTACTCCTTTGCTCATCATCCATTGCAATTATCTAATTTGTGAACTCGTTCAGTTTCCTACAGTTAAAACTAACAAGCACTAATTACTGACAGTCTCCACTGAGCTGCACTCTAGAGCATAATTATTGTTAAGCTTTATTCTTATGGAAAATGAACTCCTTTTGTTGCTGTAAAGTTTAATTTACATAAGGAATATAATTCCAAAAATTCATGATTTCAAATAGTTTAAAAACTTTCTAGGTTTGTATTACAGTTTTGTAAAGACAGGAATGATTTAGTGGAGATTGCATCCTTTTTAGAACAGAAACCAAAATGTTTTCACTCCGAGGGGGAAATTGAATTACTTTAGGGTTAGGATTCATTCATTGATAACCTACTGAGCCTACTGGCACAATCTGAAGGCATTCTATGGGATTGATAGCCGTTTATAACGGCCATTTGATTGCAAACATCCTCTTTACTGTGTAAAAGAAGACTGAATCAACTTGAGGAGGGACGCAGGAGATGATCCACATGCAATGTTTTAGAACGCTTTTATTCTTCATCCTCACCTGCTGCCAGAAGATTTCACCTAAATACGGTAGATACATTGATCTACTACCATTCAAGAAATAATCCCATAAAATTTTCATGGTAACAACTTCTGTGGCAAGCCGTTTTGATATGTAGCCCTAATCCTGATATCTAAAAAATGTTTTCTTTGTCTAAATGACCATTTCAAACTAACTAAAATTCTCCAAATCTAGAATAAACATTCTGAATGTCTACATATTAATTACCGATCTTTATATTCCTAATATTAAGATTACTGGTCAGCATTTGTGTTACTCTAACTATGAAAAAAACTTTTTTCAAATATGAATACATTTTGAGTCAAACTAATAAATGTCAGAGCGGCCACTTAAAATGTGTAAACATTTTTAGATACATAAAACTTCATTCTTAGTAGTATAATTAAAAAATTTGGTTTCTGCTACAAAAATGTAATTTAGGAAATATTTTATTACAATTAGGTCTGGAAGTGGGATTTTGATCAGGAAGAATCTTATTTTAGTGATCTACAAATGAAACAGAGAGGAGTGCTTTAAATAAATGTACGAACGGCCTGCCATAGTTACTTCATATAAACTTAAACATTAACTCAAGCAACAATCTTCTCCTTTCCATCTTCCTCTCCTTTGTAGTAGTAGTGCTTTTTCTGTCCTTTAAACACATTCTCTCTTTTATTTTATGTTTTTTGTTTTTTTTGCATTTCGGCATTAAAATCTCTAGCTACATTGGGGTGGAATTGGCACTTCCTGTTGCCTGTTGTCATGGTCAAATCGATGCTCCACTGATAATGGCTTTTCATACTTGTTACGCACGGGCTTAACTCTGAGTGGACCTAATTAAAATTGATTGAACTAATTGATAGCAGTCATTGTGAAACCGAACACTCAGAGTTCCTGACTTTAGGCTAAATCAATTTAGAGTTGCGAATTTCAGTCTGAATCTGTTACACCTGGGTGGACACCTGTAATCTGATTAACCGTAAATAAAATTCAGCCATCATGGTTGGATTTTCTTGAAGTTGTAAAAGATCTAAATGACCCCTTTGCACAAAGGTAGCAGTCAGGAGAAGGTCAAAAATAATCACAGCACAAGATTCAAATAAAGTAACAACAAACTAAACCTCAGTATTGAAAGAATCTGGTCTCTTATATTTTATAAAGACAGTATTTTTTATATTCCACATGTTCAAACACTTAATGATCAACCATCAAACCTTTATTTTGACATCACATGGCCATATCAATTTTGTGTTAACAGAGCTTTAAATTCAAATTGAACTAGACCCGTGGGTCAACTGCTTCATCTTAGTTATCAGGCTGAATAGTTTAACCTTTTCAAACAAACAAAATAGGTTTTGGAATAGCTCAGCAGGGGTTGTTTCTTTAATCTGATAAAAAATAAACTGCAGGATAACCTTAAGATGGCTGATAGCAAGATATGGCCTTACAATCTTATATAATTGGGAATCTCTGTAGGGTAGAGAGGACAGATCTAACCAAGTCAATACGTTTGATACTGAGGGACTTTAACACAGGAAGGCTGAATGCTTCAAACGGTTCCTCAATAATAGATGTTTCAGCATGTAGACCCTGCAAACTTAACTGTTGCAGGTTTCTTTGTTAGCCTATTCAGAATGTATGGAAGATTTTAAGCCTAAGTCTTTATTTATCATTGTTCCTCAAGGGTACAATTAAAATTTTAGAAGCTCAAAACAATATAAAACAAAACAGTGCAGGCAAATAGTGCAATAAAAGGAATAGGAATATAAGCAAATAATTTACAGAATAAAATATATTTATATATGCAAGAATATTTACACAGAGAGAGCAGTATTGCTCATTTTACATTTTAAAAAGATTATATCTAATATTAATGCATTAAACCTGGTAATTTAACATAGGTATGAATATAAATAAATACTTGTATTTCTCATAAACTAAACATTTTTATCCGTGATGACTTTTGACAAAAAACTACCTGAAGTATATAATTTTTGCAGTGATCATCAATCACTTAGCGAAAACTATTGATTTTGTATCATCTTTTACATTTTCACTCATTTATTGGTCTCTATGTAATAACAGATGTAATGCTTACTGTCTTAGATAATTTAAAAACAGATCATTTGAATCATAACGTCTGCTGCTCCTGAGCCTCATCACAGCAGATCTATTTACTGGACCTTACTGTCATATGTTTAGACATAAATGTTGCATGTTTTTACATTTTCTATAATTTACATGGGCAGCGATGCCTTTTAGCTCCATGTAGAAATATATGAGGGATGATGCAAGTGTAGGAAGCTGCAATGTGACTGGCCAGCTCCACCATCAGTGGCGACGTCTGGATGTAGTTGGTGATGCGTAGAAGTAGATGAGTCGCCCAACAGATTAGGACCACAGTGGCCACAGCCACTACGCTCATTGCTGCCCTGGCATGAGAGTGTGAGTTGGGACTCCTCTTAGAGGGTACCTGGCTGGGCCTTGAGAGGTTTGGCTGAACTTCTGCTATTTTGTTGGCTAAAGGAGAACTGTATGGAGTCTTACCCAGGAACCCTCCATCCAGACCAGTAGAAACAAGCTCAGCTTTACCTGATTGAACAAGTAAAGAAGATTTTCTATGTTCTTTACATGGATCTTTAACAGAAAGACTGCTTACTGATCTTTCTGGATTCTCTTTAACTGTCATCTTGGCTGGATTGGAAGAATGGCTCTGAATACGCTTCTGGCTTTGGAGCAGAGTTGCAATAATCTGGACACATGCAACCATGATCCCTGCAACAGGCAAAACATTAGCCAGAGTTAAAAAACAGATCTCATATATTTGCCTGGAAAGTGCATCAGGGAAGAAATCGATGCAGTCTTCATGGCTCTCATTAGTTCCCTCCAACGAGACGAAGAAGAAATGAGGAAAGCTTAAGACGCTGGAGAGTGTCCAGCTCCCAGCCAGCAGACACCCAACCAGGCGCAGGTTGTCCAGCTGCACCGGTGCATTTCCACGCTTAAGAGAACCGACCAGTTTCTGATGCCAGTAGGCGCAGATGAAGAAGGTTGTGAAGAGGCTGCTGGTTTCTGAGAGGTCTGCACAAAAGCGAAAAATACCACAAAACGTTATCCCCATGAACCATTGGCCAACAAAGTCAGCTATGGTGTCAGGTGCATCCACCAGGTAGTTGGTGATGAGGTTGGAGACGGCAAGGTTGATCAACAGGATCTCATTTGTACGGATTTCAGATTTCTTCTTTGGAAGAGACGTTATAGCCAGCCAGTTGTTTCCCAGGATCCCAGCTGTGAACATGATCACTCTGATAGATTCTATCAAATCACCTGCATCCATACTGTAACTGGGTCAGGTAGTGGTGTAGAGGTTTTTTTCACTGCTTGTATGATCTTAAGAGCAGTGAGAAGCCCAACCCAACTGTCTTTCCTTTAAAAGCTTTTGTCATGCTGCTCATAGAGGGGAAGGGTTTGTTAATGACAGACTCTCTCAGGTGGCTTCCTCTATTTACACTGACAGACCCTGAAAAATAAAAAAAACTATTTACCTGAATGAGGTTCCACAAACTTACTTGAACTTTTAACCTATTTTTTTATTTTATTTTTTTACAGAAAGACATTATCTTCATGGTTTTCTTACCATTGCTAGACAAGAAATTGTACAGGGATTGCTGCGATATTCAACGCCTATGGTGATGTTATCTAACTCCTATTCAATCATCTAAACTGTAAGGTATGACCAGGATTTAACTGCAACTTTTCCAAATAAAAATCTGTATTTTTCACAATAATTAAATTATGTTCAGTTTATTCACATTGCGCCAATTCACAAAACATGTAACCTCAAGGAACTTTACAATTCAACCAGATCATACAGTCAAATTGATTCAAAGTTATCTATCTAAGGAAAACCAGTTTATTACAGCATGCATGTAGCGACAGTGTAGAGGAAAAACCTCCTTTTATCAAGAAGAAACCTCCAGCAGAACAGTGTTAGCAGCCATCTGCCCAGGTCAACTGGGGTTCAAGGAGACAAAAGCAGACATAGAAAAAGAAGAATAGATACAAAAGGCAACTGTCAACCAGCTCCTGGTTACAAGATTTGATTGGAATATTTGCAATCTAGTGTAATTGACTATTCTATTGTGAAATATTATTACTGTAAACTGGGGCTTGCAAATCGAATAATGTGTCGATTATTTTTACAGATGAATCGACCAATAATCAGATAGCCAAAGGTTCCTTAAAAAATAGTTTTTTATGAAATTAAACCAGCTGAAACTAAAACTTTTCCACTAGAGGAGTTCTGAATAGAGCATATTGACAGATGAAAAAGCTTTTTTAAAATCTTAAATTAAAATATTAATAATTTTTTATAATTTTGGCATAATTACAGCTCTAAGTGGGTAACCCTGTCAAGTAAAGGCATGTTTTAGAATCCCTATACTGCAGTTAATGATGAATCTATCTATCTATCTATCTATCTATCTATCTATCTATCTATCTATCTATCTATCTATCTATCTATCTATCTATCTATCTATCTATCTATCTATCTATCTATCTATCTATCTATCTATCTATCTATCTATCTATCTATCTATCTATCTATCTATCTATCTATGTAGTTCATCGGGTCACAGCAGGGGGTCTCTTCTCTTCGCGTCATGCAGGAGTTGAGGCGCCTCCTCTGGTTCAGCCGCATCTGTTCTCTTTCCTGCCTGTTGGACTCACCGGACGGGATGCAGGAGCGCTCTGCGGAGCTGCGGCTCACTTAGTCTTTCAGGGATTATTTCTTTCTTTCCCCCCCTTCCCTCTCAAACTATGAATTTATTGTCCGTGCCGTCTTCTCGCTACGGAGGGCTGAACAGACCGACGTCTGCGCTCCGTTGGGCCGGTGTGAGACTCTGATGAGCGCCGCGAGGACAGGATGCCCGCGAGCGGCGGCGAGTCGCTGAAGCCCAGCGCCTTCATCCCGGTGTGCACCGCTGTCTGCCTCCTGGTCGGCTCCACCTCCATGTTCTTCGTCTTTACGTGAGTGCGACGGACAATAAAGTGCTAAAAAAAACGCAGTTATGGTGCTCATCATTCCTGAACAGTGTAGTGAATCCTGCAGTTTAATGCATTATTCCTTATTTTCCTTAAACACTGCTATTATTTCATTATAGATAATAGTTGTTTCCATAGAAAAAACACAGGGGAGCAATAAAAAATTGAAAAATATTATAAGTTGCTTATTTATTTAACTTTTCCATTGATTTGACATTGATGGCAGACACTCACATCTGTTCTGGGAGGCTGCCCAGTGGACCCACAGTAAGCACATTTGAGGGGATAAGCCTCCCACAATAAACAGCAGTCTAGTTGGATATGCTTCTACTGCACATTTTACATGTGTGATAATAAAACCAGCAGCTAGAAATAAAAAACACTGCATCTGATATAAATCTAATACATGCACAGCATGAAAAATGATAAAGTCATTTAATTTAGGAAGGTTTGTGAGAAAAGGCTTAAATGTTTGACCCTTTATAGGGCAAGTGACCGTTTTTTGATCACTTGCACACCCCTTAGAAATGGAGCCCCCCTGTCCATCAGTGAGGTCTAGAAGCACAAGATCTATATCCAGCCATTCAGCAAGATGCTGCTGTATGGCTGTACATCTTATTTATGCATTTGAGCAATTAGATGAGCTCTTGAATGATATATTACCTACTGTAAATCAAGTTGGAAAAAAGAATAACAAGTCAAGAAAAAAAGGTAAAAAGCTAAATGAAAAGTTAGAAAGTAAAGCTAAAGGGTTAATAAACCTCTAAGGTTATGTTGTACCTAAAAAAATATGTTTCTTTCACTCTCAGAGTGTTTTTCATGAATTTCTTATAGATTTTTCTTAATATTTCTGGGAAAGTTGGTGTTTCTTGTTATTATATTGACATACGGTACATTTTTGCCATGAAAATATCCATATATTTTTTAAATGTTACAAAGATAATAAGGTCTTGTCCTGGATTCCAATAACACACTACAAAAAAATCTAAAAACTAGTGAAAATGTCTTAAAATACGTGTATTTACCCTTAATTTGAGTAGGTAAATAAGAAAATCTCCCAGTGGAAGGAACATTTTTATCCTTAAAATCTGATTATTTGATATTATGCACTTGAAATAGGAGACTGCACTTTTCCCCTTATTTGTAAATGTTCTTATTCCATTTGCAAAGTGTCTCACATACCTGCTCCATTCAAGAAAAAATGCACTTTTTTTAAGAGAAAATTACTTAATTTAGATATTTAAAGTTTTTCACCGATTCCCCTTTAAAGGGTTAAACAAAAATAGTCTGTTTATGTGGGACTATCTGGGTTTTACACATTAAGACCTTCTCTGACTGACCTATCTAACATCATTATGAGTTCTGAACCCCTCTACTGACCCTAGACCTCTGGAGCTGGATCTGTCCTACTTTCTCTTTTATTCTCCTGCAGAGAACTGTTTCCACTGGAGTCTGACACCAGATTGAGAGGGAGAGAAGGGGGGGGGGGGGGGGGGGGGGGGGGGGGGGGGTTACAGATTAGAATCTTCTGGCAGATGCCATGTGATTCTCCCATATAGATAAAAAACTGTAGTCTGGATTATTCGAAGCAGTTGACACGTTATGCCTGTGTGACCAGTATCAATAAATGCTTTTTTTCCCCACTCTGTGTTGCCAATTCTTAAGGAGGCCTTAAGAATGGGCACCCCCCCCCCCCCTTCTTTGAACTCAATTTCTTCTGAAAGAGACAGAAAAAAAAATCAATGACCTGCGGATGTAAGAGATTGAAAAGACTACTTAACTGGATTCAGTGCTACAGCAGCAAATCCAGAGCGCTTCCTATGATTGAATGAATCTGCTTCTCCTGTGAAGAGGGTTTGCATTTGAGCTTGTATAACTTTGTGACACCTTTTATTTATTTCATTGTTTATTAGATCAGCCTTGCAGAGTAGACATTAAAATGTACTGATTCCCTACTGTGGCTGCAAATCAAGGCTGGCTGATAAATCAGTTTTAGTGATTAATCAAAGCGGATGTTTATGAAGTTGTCTTTTTTTTTTTCACCAATCCACTCTTTAAGCTTCTCTTGTTTTATATTGAGATCCGTTTGTGTATTGCATGTATATTTTCATTGTTTACATGGCAGGACTTGGCAAATTTATTCTACACAGCTTGGATTTAGTTGCACATTAAATTGAGGTCAATTTAGAAATGGGATTGTTAAATTAAAAACTATTTTAAAAAAATCCTTCATTTGGATTTAGTAAAATAAAAAATCTGAGGTTTTATTTTTATCAAGACACGTAGATGCAAACTGATTAGCCTGTAGCTCAGCAGACGCTCCTTTACTGGATCAGTTGTTTTGCCTCATTAAATCCAGCAGGAAATCATATTAATATTAACCTTCATCATACATAACAATTAGGGGGGTGGGGGGTGGGGGTGGATAATGCCAATGAAATTTAATGACTTTTATATTACTGCAGAAATTCTTCTATTGTTATTTAATATCATATGCCTTTAGTCAGACATCTATTATTTGTGACAGTAAGTCAATAAAAATACACCAGGTAATATATAAATGTGTGTATATATATATATATATATATATATATATATATATATATATATATATATATATATATATATATATATATATATATATATATATATATATATATATATATATATATATATATATATATATATATATATATATATATTTATTACAAACATATAGATATATTTAAGATAGTATAAAATACAAGTATTATTTGATATATATGTATGTATACATCTCCATAATATAGATAAATCTGTACATGTTATCCTGTATAGCAATTCTGGAAAGATGCAAACTATATTTATTGTACTTGTGACAGTGTAATGATAATAAATTTGCATTCTATTCTTTTGTATTCTATTCTATTCTATTCTATTCTAAATAGACATCAATATTGTGTTAAAATATTGCTAAAAGGTGAAACCTAAATAGAAAGGATCTAGATAAAGTAGATTTGATGAGTGCAGTAATACAGAAGCCAGGATTTTAACAACAGCAAAGCCTGTTAACAGCTTAAGGTAGAGAGCTGTGTATCCGTGTTGGAAAAGGCATAGAGTGGTTCAGTATCATCTTCCTGTAGCGGCCCTGAAATAAACCTTTGGTAAAGGACCTTTTCAGCTCCCTTCACTATCCTCCACAGAACTGTTTTTGCTGCCATGTTGTCAATATCATCTGCAGAATGTAGAAAGGTTGGTTGATTATGGCATCAGCAGCAAATGGTTTAATATTTGAGCATCGATGAGCTCGTAAAGTTTTGCATCCATCCAACCAGTAAGATGGAACACTTCACAACATGGGAGCGCACAAGAATAAAAATTGACTTTGCTTTTATATGTTGCTGTGAATTTGAGGCACACACAAAGCACAAGCTTGTGCATCCTTTGCACTTTAATTACTTCCTGTAGAGTGTATATATTAATTTGCTTCTGTACATTTTATGCGTATTTGCATCCCAAATCTGTTCACTAACATAATTCCTGCCTTCTGGCCTGCAGACATAAAACCTGCAGGGACATTACAGATAAAAATCAACCTGCCTCGTTTTTCCTCCCTTCGATATTTATGCAGCTTTTATTGTCAGCAGTTTTGTTTCAGCATCAGTATTGTGAGCATGTAAGACTCAAAGTATATTTCCTTGGAAAATTCAAAGGACAACCTTCAGCTTTACTTTAACAAGGATTTTTTTCGTCCTTCACCGCCCGATAACATCCCTTGGTGTGTGATTTCCTGCTTTTGTTCTTCTTTGACGTTGACTTTTGTTCGGAAATACCATTTCCATTTAGGTGTGGTTCATTTAAGCCCAGGCGGGCTACAGAATGGAAAAGGTTTGAAAAACCTGTAACATATCAACCTAGATAGGAAAACTTAAGCATTAAGAGGTTATTTTTACTGTTATATCAATGAGAGTAAACACAGATGAGTATATTCTCTCCGTAATGGATTAGTAATACTCTGGTGTTGCAGTCTATGGTTTCAGTATAAAAAATGGCCAGCAATTGTATGGATTTGATGCTGATCTGAAGCTCAAATTGAAGCATCATTACAAGGTTGTCACATAAGATCTGTTTATATGTCAAAATCAGCATGCAGCAACGTCAAAGTACCTGCTGCCATCAGACCTATTACTGAACAGTGATGTCAGTGTGTAACACAAACTATTACAGGATTTCATAAATGGGCTCTACAACTCTGTCAACTTGACCGGCCTCACATGTGGCGTCTGCTGTGCCACTGACCCACTGATGGGGGGGATGAGGCCAGTGTGCAGATTGCAGAGCAGCTTATCATTCGGCGTGA
Organism: Cyprinodon tularosa; assembly: GCF_016077235.1. Taxonomy (NCBI): domain Eukaryota; kingdom Metazoa; phylum Chordata; class Actinopteri; order Cyprinodontiformes; family Cyprinodontidae; genus Cyprinodon; species Cyprinodon tularosa. Next base: position 982,380 of record NW_024038602.1, read on the forward strand.
TTTATTAGAGCTTCGCTCATGCCGTTTCATTAGGTAGGGCTTGTCCAGCGGCGTAATAACCTGTCCCTAGTCTGCAGTGCAGATGGTCTCAGCCTAGTTGATGGAGGGAACAACCCTGTAAAATGGCATCTAATTTGTTTTTTATTCAGATCATTTTTTTTTTCTATCACAACTTTTGAACAGAAAATTCAGATAGCATTATTTTATCCAAACTGGAAAAATGCTTTAGCACATTTGCAGGTTACTTATATGCCTTTAACTCCTTTTTTATAAGCAAAAGCTGAGAAAAATAGCAGATTATTGGGAGAAAATAGATTCCTCAAATTAAAGGGGATGGACCTCGCATGCTCTCTGTGTTTGGCATCCAATATGAGGACTCCACAATGGACAGGACAAGTAGAAATGGTCTGTAATCCAAAATTTATAATCTAGGGATTACTGTGTTTGCAGCTGGCATGGCATCAGCAGCAAGGACCCCTCCCCTCCCCCTGCTGCCTAAAACAAACCCTGTGCAGAGTTTAGGGATTTCAGCTGAACTGGGATAAAGTGCAAACATCAGCTAAATGATATAAGTCTAACTCACATTTTTTTTTTTTTTACTCCAGTTTAATTTATTTTAATTGATTTTGGTTTCTCCAGTTTAATGCAGTAATGTCTCCGAAAGGCACTATGTGAGTAACTTTAATTGTCAGTCAAGATATGTGAGGATGCACTATTGTTTGTTCAGTTTAAAGGTAAAGGATAAGAGAATTAATAAAAAACTAAAAGAATAAAAGCTGGTCATACAGTTGAGGTTTAGAATGCTAGTCTCTGGTTAGTCAATCTGAGGCTCCATGTCAGTGTGTGAAGCTTTAATAGGTCGGGGATGTAATGAGGAGCTTGACATTGCAAAGCTCTAAAGGTTAGCGACGGGATTTTAAAGTAACACTGCCTGAACTAATGCAGGAAGGACATGTGTCATCCTGTTTGCTCCAGCAATGGTTCTACCTGCAGAGTCTTATACTTATTGAAAGATTAAGATTCTGTTTTTACACTAGCCTTCTAAGTTTTTAAAACGTTTTTTTATTGAAGCAAACACATAACCTTATTTGGTTAGAACACACTAGACAGCTCAATCTAAAGACCTCACTTGTCTGACTTTAGAAGTCATGCAGTCAGGAATATCATTGGCATTCAGTCATTTTTAACGTTTAACTAAAGACATTGTCCCTTTTTTCTGTTTCTTGTCGTGGTGATGATTTGATGATCTATGTAGTTCTGATTCCTAAAAAGAGCAGCTGCTTGTCATCCAAACAGATACTATAACAGAGGTTTTTGTTTGTTTTTCATTATCTGGCCAAAACAGTGTATGTATAGCAGAAACAGGAATGGTCCTAACACAGCATCCTGAGAGACGCCACATAAAATGGTTATGGAATATGACCGTAGGCTCTGTCTGAAAGGTATTTTATTGTATTTATACATATATAGTTTTAAATAAGAAGTATTAATCCCCTTCTCATTATGCAACCTGTTTAATATTGCCAATAAGAGGAGGATTGGTGTTTGACAGATGAAATGATTTGGTACAGATGGGCAGTTGCTAAAAATATTCTTTAGATTATTTTGATTTTGAATAATGGAATACTATGTGTTTTTTACATAGAGCTAAAATCCGTGTATTTCAGTTCTGTTTATTTATATTCAGTATATTAAATGTAATTCAAAACTATTTCTATAGCACAGATTAAACAGCATACGGTATGTTGGCTGAAATACAAAATCCAGTTCCAATGAAAGATTGAAAATAATTTTCAATTCACTTCTGATCCTGCTTATGAAAGACTGCAGTTGAGTTCAGCCAATTATTTGATTTGGCCATGCATTTTTTTATTTGAGGAATTGCATTTTCGTGCTTGTGGTCCCTCCTATTTCTAAAAGAGAGCCGGTTGACTGTACTGAGTTACTGCTTTTGTAGCGGCCTTCCATACTGAGTATACACGGGCAATAGTGGAGAAGAAAATTCACTTTAACAAGAAAAAAAACTGCTGAATTTGGCTCGGTGTGAGGAAGCATAAGAAGACACTGCACACAATACAACAACCGCCATGAACCAAAGGGAGCACTGGTCCAGGAGTACTTTTCTATGTTAAAGAAAAGTATGGGAGTGGTGGCTTAGTGGTTAGGGCATTGTGCCTGGAATCCAGAAGCTCTGAGTCCAAGCCCCACTCCCACGGACTGCCACTCTGAGTCCCTGACCAAGGACCCTTATCCCCACACTGCTCTCTGGGCGCCGCACAATGGCAGCCCCTGCTACCCAAGGGGATGGATTAAAGGCAGAGTTAATTTTGTTGCTCTGTACTTGTGACATTGTAATTACAATAAAACCCTGGGAAAAAAAAGGTTGAAGAGAAACACCGTATAACATATAGGGCCTGAGCCAGTAGTACAATCTATGTTATGAAAACAGAGTGCCCAGCATATATAGGTTAATTAAAGTCTCTTTATATAATCCAGCAATTCTTTTACTCTGTCTACGACTGTAACCTGATTATAGTGCCCTCTTTCTAATCTCAGAGTGAAGAGATTTGCTTGTTCAGAGGAACTAAGCACACACACACACACATACCTAACCCTAATACCAACCTAAACTCAATTCACACCTTAGTCTTAAAATGAATTGTCAAGTTTGCGGATGATACTGTCATTGTGAGCTTGCTGGAGGACAGTGAAACAGCACATGGCCCCATCATGGACTATTTCACAAACTGGTGTCAGGAAGCCATGCTGGAACTCAATGTCACTAAAACAAAGGACATGTTTATCGATTTTAGGCACAAGACCTGCAACCCCTCTACAACCATTATAAACGGGCAAGACATTGAAATTGTTCATTAGTATAAATATCTTGGGTCTATCATAGATGACAAATTAACTTTCAACAGCAACACAGACATGCTATGTAAGAAAGGGCAGCAGCGCTTATACTGCCTGAGAAAGTTAGCCAGGTTTCAGGTTGACAAAACTCTAATGACCATGTTCTACAGATCTTTTATAGAGGCCATACTTACCTTCTCTGCCATCTGCTGGTACGCTCTTCTTAATGAGCAACAAAAATGCCATATCTAAGATTATTAAGGTGTGCAGTAAGATCACGAGTGTTCATCAGAAAAACATGACTGAAATATATGAAGATCAGGTTATCAGGAAGGCTGAGTCCATTTTGGATAATTATACCCATCCCCTACATAACGAATTTCAGTTTCTACCCTCTGGTTCCTGTTTTACATACCCACCAGTTCGGACCAACAGATACAAACACTCCTTTATTCCCTCTACTCTTCAGCTGTTAAACTCTACCAGGAAAAGCAGATAGCCATATGTTGCATGCATTCAGGCCCCCCCACACACACACACTAGTGTGTGTGTGTGTGGAGGGGTTTTAAAGATCAAACATACACTCATTTTTTAATGGATGAATTTCTGATTTGGTCTTTAATACTATGCCATCTTCAATCAATTAATCTTAACATCCAGACGTTAAGTTCTAATATGCCTCTAATACTCTTGCACTTCAATACCATATGAAGATATCCAGGTTTTAGTTGAAAAAGCTCCAGCCTCACTTTTCATCTAATGCTGGGGCATAAAAAAGAAATTAATCTCAGCTATGGATGTATTTGGATGTGATAAAAAATTAAATGTATAAGGGTTTCAACTTAGAGATGCCGCATATACTGTAAATTGCTCCACAACATTTGTCAAAAAACCCCAAAACAACTCTTATATTTCATTTAATTTTTTAGATGCTCCATCTATGCTGACAAGCATTGACTCACCTGAATCACTAAAAAGCCAGAGGACTTGATTATGGTATCTGAGTCACTGAACTAATAGACTGTGGGCAGATAAATGAGCTTCCATCCTAGAACCATTGTGTGATTGTTTAGTTAAAAAAATCAGCAAAAGGAAATCTTGGAAAAATTGATGTCTTCCATCCTAATACAAGTGTATAAAAAATATGTTAGGCGTGCATTGAAAGACTATGCAATAAGTGGGATTGCATTTGGACCCAAATAAAAGAGTCTTTTGAATTCTCTAATATTAATGGCAAGAGGAGAAATGGTGTGCAGAAAATACTGATGAGAAAGTAATATTCAAATTTAATGTTAAATGTTCAACATTTGTCAGATGTTATACCTGCACATTCAGCTTTGTTTTATTAACAATATAAGGGCACAGAAGTTTGTAGGGTGTAAGTAAGTAAGTAGGGTTTATTTATATAGCACCTTTCTCAGACAAGCATCACAAAGTGTTGTACAATTTGAGTCATAGAATACAATGCAGCACCATATAAAATACAGATAGGAAAAATAAATACAATCATAGCAGCCCTTGATACAATGCGTCTAAAATGATTGGTTAAAAAAAAGAATGTTTTTAGTTGATTTTTAAAATCATCCACGGAGTTCACCAAGTGCAGGTAAAGTGTTAGTGCATTCCACAGTCTGGGTGCGACAGCTTGGAAGGATCTATCACCTCACATCCTAAAATGGGTTTGAGGGACCATTAAAAAGCTCTGTTCAGCAGATCTCTGCGAGCTGAAAAGTGAGGCTGAATCAAGTCGCAAATGTTAGAGGGAGCCTGTCCATGCAGGGCTCTAAAGGTCAGGAGCAGAATTTGAAGTTTATGCTGTATTCAATGGGAAGCCAGTGTTGGCTCTTCTGGTTGTACGTGTCAAGATCCTTGCTGCAGAATTTTGCACTAGCTGCAGTCGAGCTAGGCCTTTTTTGTCCAGACAAGAGAACAGGGTATTGAACCTGGATAACTTTTCACCTTTACAGATTATTAATCAAAGATTATTCACTGAAAAATATATATCTTAGAAACTATATTTCTCTTGTCTTACCTTACCGCCTCCAGGTTTAACTTATGTAAACCCCCAACACCCACCTCCCAACACACACGCACACATACCTCACCTTTTAAAATGTTCAAAAGAATTTAAGCCTCTGCTTCATTTACGTCAGTTCAACATTTAAATCATATAACAATTCCCTCAAACCTTCCAGCCTTGCTTTCACATTTTTGTATGTTTGCCAGTTGCATCAGACAGTAGCCTTCTTCTAGGCCTGATCAGCATCCTCCATGAGAAATACAGCCTGATAGCTAAGTGTACTAAAAACATCTGGTCTATATGTAAAATGCGTGTGGTGAATGGTGGCTTCTTACTCCTGCAGTTAGTATCTCTTATACATTCCCAAGTATAAAAAAACCATAAATATAGGCGAGCACACCTGCTTAAAAACTGGTTCTTTGAATCTGTATAATACCGATATATTTTCCCCTGCTACGTTTGAAGTCCATTGTAAAATACTTTCTCTAAAATCTCTTCATCTTAATTCATTTTTACTCCAAAGAATCTTCCTGAAAACTATCTTATGTTGAACCATCCTTCATCAATGTAAAATGATCAAGGCTGTGTGGCCCTGATGGAGGCAGACAGTGTCTTAGCTTGAAGCTTATACAGACCTCCTTATTTAATCCTTTGCTGCTGGTGCTGGTGAGTACACACTAATACATGCTTATCCCTTACTGTAAACAATTACTTTTGTGATCCACAACTCTCATCAGACTAAATAGGATGGAGATGATCCTCTAAAGTCCTTTCTGTTGCCTTGATTTTGGAGCGTTTAAGGAACGGGGGGAAATTCTTATTTGCAGCAATGACTTTGCTTTCAACACAAGTGCAGAAAACAGGTTTTCTTCTTTCTCTCTTGTGTGTGTGTGCGTGCATATATTCAGATGCCCGTGGCTGGCTGTGACCATCTGCCCTGCCGTCCCACCATGCTGCGCTGTCCTTTTTCTTTTCGTGCTTGCCAACTTCACCATGGCCACCTTCATGGATGCCGGGATTCTCCCTGTAGGTCAGTAGTCACACCCGTGTTACTTTTCCAATAATATTTTCTTTTTCATACAAAAGCCTTACTTTATTAGTTTTGGTTATTTTTTAGCTGGCGAGGATGAAGACAAGGAGGATGAATTTCGTGCTCCGTTGTACAAGAACGTGGATGTGAAGGGCATCCAGGTGAGGATGAAGTGGTGTGCATCGTGCCACTTCTACAGACCTCCGCGCTGCTCGCACTGCAGCGTCTGCGATCGCTGTGTGGAGGTGAGTACATATTTAAAAAGATTCAACACTAACAGTTACAAAAAACCGTAGTACAGATTAGGATTAGTGAAAGTAATTAGAGAGCTTTAAAAAAAATAATTGCAGCTGTGTAGAGTAGATTTCTGCAGGATGAGTGATGGGCAGAGGGGGAGATCTCGTTAATCAGGCAAATCCTTTTCTCAGATTCCTGCTATTGCTGTAGAAATACAATAAGTAAAACAACTATATTTAGAAAGTAGAGTGGATATCCGACAAGGTCCAAATGAGTATTTTGGGATTAAACATGCCATGTGTCATTTCTTCCCCCCAGGATTTTGACCATCACTGTCCATGGGTGAACAACTGCATTGGGAGACGAAACTACCGCTACTTCTTCCTGTTTCTCTTGTCTCTCACTGTTCACATGATCGTTGTGTTCACCTTCGGCCTCATTTATGTCCTGCACCACATGGAAGATTTATGGAAACTCCATTGCCTCGTCACGTATCCTTGTGACTAGTCTCCAGTTCTGCCCATCTGTGCTTATTTTTGCAAATTAAAGCTAAATGTGAAAAAGTTTTCCATAACAGACATAATTTGCAGTTTGGTAGTGATCAGTATATCCGGCCTGTTTCTGATACCAGTGCTGGGTCTCACTGGTTTCCACCTGTATCTGGTGTCCAGAGGTCGGACCACAAATGAACAAGTAAGGGAGTTTTCAGATCAACATCATGATCATTTATCTTTTAAAATGCAGAGCTTTGAAAGAGCATCTATTTGGGTGTCATGTGACAGACCTACACACTGTTGCAAAGTAGAAGGAAAATAATTGGTATTTTTTTGAAATTGCAGAATTGTTTAGCAAGTAAAATAGCTAATAATCACTTCCAGATTTCACTCTACTGTGAACACTACACCCCTGTGATCTAATCTCAGTATAATGTCAGATTGTCTTCGAAGGCTTTCAGGGTCTTTTTTTCCTTGCGGCGAACAGGTCATGGATGAAGTTGTGGAGACTTTTAAAGCAGGTTTGGGATATAAAAACATATCTCTAGTGATGATGAAAACTCACTAACACGGTTTAATGCATCATTTTATGGAAAGAGGAGGTCAAAACTGCAAATCTGCCAGATGGCTATCCACCTACACTGACATAGCTGGACAAAGAGAGCTTTATTTAGAGAGGCAGCCAAGAGGCTTATGGTAACTCTGAAGAAAGCTGCAAAGATTACACTGATCTAGCCTTTATGAAAAAGTGATTTGGTCAAATTAAACTACAGGTGAAAATTTCAACATATATTGAAACTTCTATTTGGGCCTGAAGGCTGACATTGCATTTGAGCCTGAGCATCCTACTCACACTGTAGAACATAGCGGTGGCAGCATCATGCTGTGGCGTCTGCCACAGCTAAAGAGACAAGAAAGATGATAAGAGCTGACAGGGAAGTTGAATTGAGTAAAACAGAACAATGCTAAGGAAAACCTAGCCTCGTGAGACCATCCTGATCTTGCGAGCTTTCAAGGTTTCACTCTCAAATCAGTCTGGAGACTACGTTAAAGAAAATTTGGAGCAGTTCACCAAACGAACGTCCAATCAGCGTTGGCTTTGAGGCGGGTTGAGGTGTGACGCAACGAGAAGCGCGACCATTCAGTCTAAAGAACATGGCGGCTTCAGCCGATGAAACTAGCGTTAGCGTGGCTATCGAGCAAGTTTTATCGGAATTACAGAGTATTTTTTCAGTGCGAAAAGAAGAGCAAAACACTGCTCTGGAGGCTTTTCTCAGAGGAAAAGATGTTTTTGCTCTTCTCCTGACTGGTTTCGGCAAGAGTAGCCTGGCTTGTGGTTGTGTTTTCGTCGTCGCTCTGTTAGTACGTCATATGCTTCGTTGATCTGATTGGTTTATGTGGCCCGTCTATCACCAACATAGGCCAATCAGGTAACCAGTATTTTCCCCCCTTCCCAAAATTACTTCAACGGAAGGTTTCCAGATGGATATGCGGAGCAAATCCATCTGGCGGAGTCAGGTTAAGGAAAACCTGCTGGGGGTTAAAAAAGATTTGAGATGTCTTAAAGGTTCCCTGTTTCTGCAGCTGCAATGAAATGATGAAAGCATATTTGAATTTTAGAACGGAATATAAATGTCAATACTTGCGGTCACAAATGACCTATATCCCCGCTGACTGAGCTTTAGCTGTTCGGGGAAAATAATATGGAAAGATTGAAGTTTTTAAAAGCATATTCTGGTAGACAGTAATCCCAGAGCACCAGCAGATGTAATGGCAGCAAGAGATAGTTCTGCAAAATCTTGACTCCAGGGGATAAATACAGCTGCATATCAGAGTATTCAGATTATTGCTGTTTAAATAAATTTAACATGAAGCTTAATCCTTCTGGTCTACAGTTATGCACCACCTTGTCCTGGTATATCACATCAAATCCTTATAAAACACAGTGAGGTTTGTCTTTGTGACATGACAACATTAGACAGATGTTAGAGGATTTTAATAATACACACATCTACACAGCATGTTTATTTGTCTCTGCATGTTTCCACAGGTAACTGGCAAGTTTCAAGGAGGATTAAACCCTTTTACACGTGGCTGTTGTAGCAACATGGAGCATCTTATCTGCAGTCCCATTTCACCAAAGTATGAAGCATATATTTCTTACCTTGTCTGCATCTTTGTTATCAGCCCTGTGTCTCACTCACTAAGGCTTTCGTTCCTTGCTCTGTGTTGGGAAACCAGTTACACATCGAGGTCCTACAAGAAAGCAGTCATTCATGTGCGACCTCCTTTCCTGAGGCCAGAGATTGACGGGCAGATGCCGATGAAAATAAGGGACAACGGGATCCAAAGTCTAGCAATACAGGATAAGGTATGCAAGAACAATTAGGTATTTAAGGGCTGTGTCCTCAGCTGTCAAGAGATTTGAGTTGTAACCCTCAAATCTCTGCCTCTTTGTGTTTACTTCTCTCTCCAGCAATCCTCGGCTGGATCCGTCGAGCTGTCAGACATCAAACAGCTAAAACATCCGCCACCGCTGCCTCCAAAACCAGATCGCGGTCTGCTGAAAAGCCAAGTTGCTGCCATGGATGGTGCGCATGAATTACAAAAATGCATTGGAGCATAACCTCTGATAACCAGATGCAGTTTTCCAGATACAATTTCATAAGCTGTATTAACTTGCAGTTCTTTGCAGGAGGAGATACACTATATTGCCAAAAGTATTTGCTCACCCATCCAAATTATTGGAATCAGGTGTTCCAATCACTTCCATGGCCACAGGTGTATAAATTCAAGCACCTAGGCATGCAGACTGTTTTTACAAACATTTGTGAAAGAATGGGTCGCTCTCAGGAGCTCAGTGAATTCCAGCGTGGAACTGTGATAGGATGCCACCTGTGCAACAAATCCAGTCGTGAAATTTCCTCGCTCCTAAATATTCCACAGTCAACTGTCAGCTGTATTATAAGAAAATGGAAGTGTTTGGGAACGACAGCAACTCAGCCACGAAGTGGTAGGCCACGTAAACTGACGGAGCAGGGTCAGCGGATGCTGACGCGCATAGTGCGAAGAGGTCGCCAACTTTCTGCAGAGTCAATCACTACAGACCTCCAAACTTCATGTGGCCTTCAGATTAGCTCAAGAACAGTGCGCAGAGAGCTTCATGGAATGGGTTTCCATGGTCGAGCAGCTGCATCCAAGCCATACATCACCAAGTGCAATGCAAAGCGTCGGATGCGGTGGTGTAAAGCACGCCGCCACTGGACTCTAGAGCAGTGGAGACGCGTTCTCTGGAGTGACGAATCGCGCTTCTCCATCTGGCAATCTGATGGACGGGTCTGGGTTTGGCGGTTGCCAGGAGAACGGTACTTGTCTGACTGCATTGTGCCAAGTGTAAAGTTTGGTGGAGGGGGGATTATGGTGTGGGGTTGTTTTTCAGGAGCTGGGCTTGGCCCCTTAGTTCCAGTGAAAGGAACTCTGAATGCTTCAGCATACCAAGACATTTTGGACAATTCCATGCTCCCAACTTTGTGGGAACAGTTTGGAGCTGGCCCCTTCCTCTTCCAACATGACTGTGCACCAGTGCACAAAGCAAGGTCCATAAAGACATGGATGACAGAGTCTGGTGTGGATGAACTTGACTGGCCTGCACAGAGTCCTGACCTCAACCCGATAGAACACCTTTGGGATGAATTAGAGCGGAGACTGAGAGCCAGGCCTTCTCGTCCAACATCAGTGTGCGACCTCACAAATGCGCTTCTGGAAGAATGGTCAAAAATTCCCATAAACACACTCCTAAACCTTGTGGACAGCCTTCCCAGAAGAGTTGAAGCTGTTCTAGCTGCAAAGGGTGGACCGACGTCATATTGAACCCTATGGATTAGGAACGGGATGTCACTTAAGCTCATATGTGAGTCAAGGCAGGTGAGCAAATACTTTTGGCAATATAGTGTATAAGCGCCGAATACTTATAAACTTTTGTCCTCCATGAGGAGGTCCAGGGGACACTGGAGGGAATGCCTCAGGCTTAAATAACATCCTCTGCTATCAATTGGTCACCTAAAGTTTAAAACACAACCTGTTAAGGGAATAATAGGACATATAGAATTGGCAGCCTCTTACAAGTTTTCTTTAAGGATAATCTGAAGGAGACTCTGATCAGCAGATGAAATCTATGCCCACAGCATGATGCTGCCAGTACCTTTTTTTCCTTGGGGGGATGCGGGTGGTGTGAAGAGATCCTTTTTCAATTGTTTTGTTTGGCTCACAATCTTGTTTTCCAGGTCGGGAGTAATGGTCAATTTTAGCAGAGCTACTTTTTTTCATGTGGAAGTCACCTCTTTCTCTCTGGGTATTTTGCAACAACCTAACCCTGCATTATAATCCTGAACAAAGCACTTTTCTGTCCTGTAGGAAGTATTAGATTAAGATGCATCCCTTGCCCCTTAAATCGCACCTTTAAAAATGTATTTGCTACAATCCTGTTGCATATTTTACTATATATTTGCAGATCCATGCATATCAATCCTAAGTGACCTATTTTTCAGATGTGGGACATCACACCAAATCCATCATTCCTGTTTCTATTCCAACTGTGCCACAGCTTCGCCCCGTTCTGGAGGCCATCTCCAGAGGATCCTCACCCATTCCTCCAGAGCAGGTGACTTTCTTTTAAAGCCCTTTTTTCAACTGAGGAATTATTACTTCTTATTTTGATTCATGGTTTTGATGGATGTCTGAAAGAAGGTGTTGTGTGTGTTTTTGTGTTGATACGCAGCTGCTAAAGGCATCAGAGCAGCAAGGCAACAACAAAGGCCCTGACCTCTGCTCTAACCCCAGAGAAAGCCCTGCGAGAGGCAACCACCAGGCCAGTGTGCCTGTCCAAGCTCCCCTCCTGCCCTCTACAGTCTCCAGCTCTTTACAACTTAACTCTCTGACACTTAGCTCTCGTTCCCTCAACCTAAAACACAGCAGCCGATATGCATCTAATTGTGCTGCTGGGAGCATCACTACTTCCAGTATGTTGGCAAACCAGTCCAGCAGCAGTGGAAGTGGCAAACCCTCCTTTGATAACCTGATCAGTCCTGCAGACCCTCAGTTCGTGGCCCAAAGAGGGGCTCCTGCAGTCAGCTACCACTCTCACTTAATGGCCCATGGCGCAGAGGGAGCTATGCAGTGTCCATCCCCTCACTCTTACAGTCCTGTGTTTATGGGGGTTACCAGACAATCTCCCCAACCAAGAGATTCCACTTCAAGGGATCCCTCACCTTCTTTACCAGGTTTCCTTCAGAGAGATTCTTCTCCAGCCTATCATGGACTTTTAACAAGAGACCTTCAATCCCAGAGCATAGCGACACGAGATGTGCCCCCTCCAGGTCTGCTGATGCGAGATATGACTTCTCTAGGTTTTCAAGACAACCTTAGAGATCTTTATCCACAGGACATGACACTTCCAATGTCCGCTGCTGCACGCTATGACAACTTTTCAAAAACAATCATGGCTTCCATCCAGGAGAGACGGGAGCAGGAGGAGAGGGCGGGAAAGTTCCGCGTCACTGCCAGATCCCAGGCGCTCTACGGCCCAGATGTTGGAATCTATGACATCCCCAGCAGGAGGAGTCTACCACCGGATAACATTCGTCCTGCTGGTTCTCGCGGACCAACGCCACCAGCCTACGGCTCCAGAGAGTTCCTGATGAGCACGGGAATACTGGGATATGGTATGAGGACCTCGCCTCTGTCCAGCTCTTCCACATCATCTTTGACCCGTGGTCCAAAAACCTCCAGCTCCCCTCTGCAGAGCAGCAGCAGCAGCCTGCAGAGCAAGGGCCGCTCTTCGTCTCCTGCTTACGGTCCTCCTGAGAGACACAACCAGGGACCACCAACCTCCACATCCACTCTGCCCCGTTTGACCTCCACCACCTATCCCACACCCCCCTACACTTCCTACGCAACTGCAAAGCGCTCGTCACTCCCGTTTTCTTCTGAAGGGAAGGAGTCCTTCCCCCTGGGAGTCCTGAAATAAGAACATATTCCAGGCTTTCAACCCTGCGAAAAAATCATCTATGCAGTGTTTGTCTCAGTTTTCTCAGCTCCAGCTTGTTCGTTTGTTTTGTAAATAAGAGGCCATTTGGAGCTTTCTTGTGCGGAAGAATGTGTGAAAAACAAAATGCACACAGTGTTGAGCTTGGAAGTATTTATACGGCAGGAGAACTTTGAATCTCAGGATATCTGTGCCTCCTCATTACGGGAAGCACGACTAAATGAAAGCAGAAGAGCTAAATAATAGATAAAGATTGAATTTGATCTGTTTGTTTGAGTTTTGATATTGTAAAACATTTGTGAAACCATATCATTGAAATTGTCTTATACCCTTCAAAAAACAATTCATATACATTTTGTAATTATTTCTAATAATAAACTTATTTTGTAATTTTCCCTTCAGTTTTATTGCTATTTGGGAATGTGGACCGGGACTTCAGGGACTTACTGGTTCGTCTGAAAGTACAACTAGAGAAAGATGTGATTAAAATCCAAAATTTAAATTAATCGATAGGAAAATGTTACGATTTAACATGAAGTATTGGTATAACACCCATTTTCACATTTGAAAATGATTTGTGAAGCTGGTGCACTTTATAAACTAACTACTGTATATGGAAAGTCTACAGATATATCTCAAGAGAGCCAAGAATTACTAATTTGGAGAATGATCCTAATTGATTGAAGACATCAGAGTCTGTGTTTCAGAGCAGTTGTCACAAAGCCCTGATCTCACTCCTGAAGAATACTTGAGGTTTAAGCTGGAAAGGTGTGTGTTATCAAAGCAGCATAAGAAATCTGACTCAGGTACACCAGTTCTATCAATCAGCAGTAACGGCCATCAATTCAGCAAACTGTTAAAAGAATCTCTTTAATGTAAATATAGACAAAATGTTATTCATTTTACATATAGTATGCACATAACTGTGTGTTTCAACTGTATATAGCGACAGAAAATACATTATAGCTGCAATACAAATATCGATTTTTTGAGCATATCTTTTAATAACACTGTAAATGTTATTTTCTGCACCATGTTTGTGCATGGCGCCCTCTAGTGGACAGCTTCAGGTGGTGACATGTCAGGCTGCAAGGAAAGGAAATTCAGGGGTTTTTTTTGCAGAAAAGTACATTGGGAAATAAAAACACACAGGCAGACTCCACATAAAAAAAGGGTACGTAACAAATATATAAGAAAAACAAATAAAAAACAACATATATATGACCTGATTCAAGTCTATGTAAAGCATTCTTAGACTATGTAGATCATTCTTCTGGTTCAGGCTACTACAGGTTCACACTGTTAGGGAGTCATAAAATACAGCAAACTAATTAATTCCTTACGTTTGCAGTCGGAAAGCATTTTAGCCACTCTTCAACAATTTACACTGAGATCAGCGGGCGGTAATATTTCACCATTGTTTCATTAAGCTGTAATATGTCTTTTAAAGTAAAGAACCTCATGCTGGAAAAGGTTAAGCATTTAAAAAAAACATTTTTAAAGTTTTGACATATTTAACATATCTGAAGAAGTTAAGAGAAAAGTAATAATCTGCACCTTGCATTATGCATAAATTCGCTGTTAAGAATAAGGACAATTATTTTTTAATATACTTTAATTTTCTTTAATAGCATTTTTTAAATTAGGTTTATTCCCTTTGAGATAAAATATCTCTTTTTTTAAACAGAGACCTGCGCCAGAAGGCAGCAGCACAGTTCAATTGCTAAAAACAACAAAGAATTACAATTTACAAAATAAATGCAATTTACATTAACATGCCAATTATGGTAGAGTCATAATTCAATGTTGCTTGCTCATAGTTTGGTTTTTCCTTAGAAGCACAAGCAATAAATTTGACCCCTACTTCCCAACCGCTAACCCTAACCCAGAGGTGGTTAACAGATCATGTGGGCAAGTAAAAAAAATAAAAAAGAAGCTGTTTTTTTTCATTTTCTAATAATGTAAAATTAGTCAATTAGTTCTTGCCTTTTTATGTAAACCCTTAAACTTACAGATGATGAATAATGAACAACCAAGACTGGACCATCTATACAGATATGATTGGTGCTTGGATGGAGAAAAAATGATGGACTTAACTAAAAATAAGCACAATTTAACTTTCTGCTTCAGCTCCTCAAAAAAAGACAAATCTGCAAATCCATCCATCTATTTTCCATCATGCTTATCCCAAGAGGAGTTGCGACGGGTGCTGGTGCCTATCTCCAACTATCTATGGGTGAGAGGCATGGTACACCCTGGACAGGTAGCCAGTCCATCGCAGGGCAACACAGAGACAAACAGGACATACAACCATTTACACAAACCTAAGGAGAATTTAGATTAACCAATTAACCAAACAGCCATGTTTTTGAACTGTGGGAGGAAGCCGGAGTACCCAGAGAGAACCCACACATGCTCAGGGAGAACATGCAAACTCCATGCAGAATGAGCCGGGCCGGGATTTAAACCTGGAACTATCTTGCTGCAAGGCAATTGCTTCCCACTGCGCCACTGAGCAGCCCTATCTAATCTGAAAATCCTTTTCAATAAATCCTTTTACCAGGGACATATAATTCAAACGAGATGTATTTTAATTTATATGTGCATTTGTTTGTTAGATTAAAGTCTATGGCAGAATGATCATTAAAAGATTCTATATGTTACTAAAAATGATTATACCCTGCCATTAAGCCATTATTCCTTTTTTGGGTAAAATAAAATAAGTGAGCAAATTAATTGGAATTTATTTGACAGTTCAAAAATGAACTGAATCTTTAAGGCATTATCTAATTTATTTTAAGTTCTAGTTAAAGACTTAATTTCTTTATTCTGGAAGAGAACTTCCTCAATAATCAATCAAAGAATGAATTATTAAAATGATTCACCCCCCATGGTGACTGATGCTACTGATTTTTGTTGGATAGCCTCAAGATTATAAAACAAGTGACAGATGTGGGTTGTAATCCCACAGTTTCATTGTTTGCTTCAGGAAGCAATGGTGAAGGAGAAGCGATTTAGTTCAATTGTTGTTAGGTGGTTGGATGACTCACTGAGAGGGAGTAGAAGCCATTTCTGAAGTGTCTGAGTTTTGAGTGTTCTCAGCAGCCCTGCCTTTGAAACTTAGACTGAAAGAAAACAATATCCAGGCAGTGACCTTCACACGCTTCACTCTCATTATCAAAGACTCAAAGTCAGAATTCTGCTGGACAATTCCACCAAGTTCTCCTTGAATATTTACAACTTTTATACATACGGTATAATGTACAAAATAGATGTATAATTGTGTGTGTGCACAATGAATAACAGACTACTCCTCCATTAGTTAAATATAATGGCATGTCCATGAGTTTCTTCTATTTCTGCCATGCCACAAACACAAATTGGTTTTGATATACGTATTTGTGAAATTGGTGGAAAAGAAAATACGGTTTTGAAAACATTTACAAGAAAAAATGCGAGAACTGTGGTCTGCATTTGTGTCAGCCACATGTACTCTGATACCCTTGAAAAGAATATAGTGAGACCATTTTTATAATGTTTTTCAAAACTGACTTTTTTATGACTAAATTTTAGATTTGTCTTATTGTTTAGCTTCTTTCTTACGTCTCTGTTCCTGATAATTTTTCTGTTATATTTTTGAGCAGCTGGTTATTCTTATTTCTGTCTTTTCTTGTTTCAGTTTGGTATTTTCAGTCATTCTCCTGGAGTTTCTACATTTTTTTCTGGTTTCTGTGTGAGCTTCCTGGATCTCTGTTCATTCTTTCTCCTTATAAGTCATACTTAAAGGCCTTTAGTTTCCCCATTGTCCACAACTACACCAGCTTAGTTAATCACACATGGTTCCTATTTAGCATCACTCCTCCCTGTATTTTTAGCTTTTTGTCAGACAATCTGCTCAAGGCTGTTATTCACAATTGTTCAATCTGAAATGTTCCTCTTTACTGATTGCTTGCTGATGTTTTCTATGAAGACTTTGTTGTACCTGCTTTCTCTTTGTTCCCTCTGGCTCCTCGACCAAAACAAAAACATTTACGGGATGATAGCCTTAATGCTACCTTTGTCAGGTATCAAACTCCCCATCAGAGGGTCAGTGTCTTTTAAATGTGTCTACTGCACATGTAACCATTTGGGTCAGTTGAGTTGAATCAGGGAATTAACCAACAGTATCTGTGCATCGGCCCTTGGAGGCTGGAGACCTCACTTCTATTTTAGGCCAAAGCTTGTAAATGTGTTAGAACAGCCAGTTAATGCTCTGTGAAAAAAAAAAAGGTTCACAGATTGTATCTGTCTAGTGTGAATGCAGGCAGAGTTATTTTGCTTTTATAATGAAACAACAAAGAGGGAATTAGCTACAGGATTAGTGATAAAGCAGTTACAGACTTGCACTAAAATATTTGGCATTGTTAAAAAAATAAAATGTGTCCCAACAAAAGTTTGGCTCAATGATGAGGACTGAATACATGGTATGCATATCACGCTTTTCAGATTTATAATTATAAACTTTGCACTGCTCTGTGTTGATCTGTAGCATGAATCCCAATAAAAAAACATAAAAGTTTATGGTTTTGATGTTACAAAAGGTGGATAAGTTAAAGAGCTCCACATACAATCTTCCTTCCACCCCCCATTTCCTTCCTCTATCCTAGTTTCTAAAGTCAGATGTAAAATGATGATGACAATGATGACAGAAGAGGGATTACAGATCGTGGAGTTGGGGGCTGATCAAAATTTCCCAGTGCAGACCGTGATGAGCTCTGTCTTACATCATGCTGTCTTCTGGTTTAAACAATGTATGAGGAGACTGTAGCTCTTACTGCCAGACTTGCCTCCAACTTACTTTTTTTTTTAGCTTATCTTGTGCTAATTAGAAATTAGTTTATGATGCAACAACAAAATACACCTGTCATTCTTTATCTACAACTGTATTTACAAATACATGTGAGTAAATGAATGGAACAAAATGTAGAATTAACCCAAATGAACAATTTGCTGGTACACAGTTTAAATGATTAGAAAGAAAACCTTGTTTCATCATTTGAGTCACTGCTATTTGCCTAACTGACTGGATCTTGTTGAAAAAAGCTGCACATGTTCAATCAAGACAGACCTGTTAACATTAGGCAGACTAATAAAAAGCAAGAAAATGTTCTTTGAAATAAGTATAAAGAATGGAAAGTGACTCAAAACATTCCATTTGCACTGGTTCCCGAACCATAAAGCATAAGCTGCATGCAAAATGTCTTTGATTAAATTAAAAACATTGATTAATCATTGAAAATGTTCACTGGAAAAGAAAATTATGTTTATGAAGCTAAATTGCTATTGTGGTGCAGTAGCTAATATAGTTAAATTTCCTGCTGTGTGAGATCAAACATTCTCCTGCTTCTCCCCACCAAAGAATTTCATCTGAGTTTCATCTGATCACCAGGTGCATTAGCCCCTAGATGTAAGAAGTTGTAACTACCACCTGAAACATCACCTAAAACCTAAAACTCATAAATTAAGTAAAAAGACGATTTTTCCAACCTATTTAACGTTACCCAATAAGTGATCAACTACTTCCGTTTTGTTATTTAATCCGCTAAAATCCTTCTATTTATTATAATAATCATTAATAGTGAAAAGCTATTATGCTGAAGTGGGATAACTAATGCTATCTAAATTATAAAGGTAAAATTATTAGTAATTTCTATAGATATTTAAACAGTCCAAGCAAGTAAAACCAATCAGATGCAATAACAATTTAACCTTTTTAAATGCAGAGCTACAGAGATATTTTAGCTGCAGGAGAAAAAAAAATATAACTAAACTTGCTACTCAGTTGGAAGAAAATACATTTTGCACTTTAAATGTTGCAGGTATGATTGCAGCTTCTACCTGCCATGTTCTGCAAGGCACTTAACGCTTTGTTGCTTAGGGGTATGCACAGAATACAGTCACAGAATATTTTTGTGTTTTCTGCTATTTAATGCATAGTATGGAATTTAGTTTTTTTTCAGTGTTATGATTTAGTTTTCTGTTCGGTGATGTCCCGTCCTGCTCCTCCGGGGCCACATGCATCCACCCTCATCTTAACCTCTTGACATGTGAGGCATCCTTTCTCATCAGCATTGAAGTCACACCTTTCTTCAGATGCTGCACATTGACCTACTTTCACCCCTCTGCCTCTCTGTGCGTGTGTGTCTCTGTGGGTGTGCCTCTCCCAGCCTCTTCTTCTAAAGCTCATTGATATGCCTGATCATCAGAGGCATCGCTGAACTGGCTGATTGTCATTTTCAGCTGCAGAGCCACTGATGCATTCCATTTCCTCCTTCTGGGCTGTCTCTGCGTGATGAAGCACACTCTGCAGTGACACTTGACAAGAAGGGTTTGGAATAATAGCAACCCCTGCATGTTGCTCCATCAGACTGAAGCATTCTTTTTTATAGAAATGTAAATAATTTTTCTGATTACAGAGAAGTGATGACTTGTATTGTGGCTTTAGGGGAAGTCTTTCCTATTCGGAGTGACCCGTTAAACGCAGCTATTGCTTTTTTTGCACAAAGGGGTGCAGCATTAAGCCAATGTGAAAGCCGGGATATCAGGTGGTGTTTTTACTCTGAGGACAAATTCCTCATTTTAATAGGACAGTTGGACAGATTATACAATTGTGCTCGAAAGTTACATACCCTGCCTTTAAAGAGGTTTGTTGGGCCAAACATTGTCGTGAAGTTAATCTACATCTTCAGTATCATAAGTTTGATCATCACAAAGATCAACACTTTGGATAAATATATATATATATTTTTGGACTAATTTAAGTATTTTGTAAAATAAAAAGAAAAAAAGTTTTGATTAGGGATGGGAATCAATTAAAAGATGTAATGTCAATTAGCCAATATAAATTTGGGTTAATTAAATGAAAAGAGGCAATAAAGATGAAACAGAAAAACCATTAAAACCTAAAAATTATTAGAAGCTGATAGCTTCCAAAAGCTGTTAGGAAAGAGATTTTATTACCTGTTTTGAATTCTATTACGGTACCTAACTTTCCTCTAATGGGAAAACCTGGAAGAAAGAAGACTCAGAACCACCTTACTAAGACTGGGACAGTCCGGAGATGGTAAGCTCTACTGTTACACAGCATGTGGACCCCATTGATGGCTCCAACTTTGGTTCCCCATCAGCTTGTTTGCTAAAACAACTAAAATGGTGTAGAGCTTGTGTCATGATAGATTTTACGAATCTGAACCACATGCAGAGAAACCACTCAGAGAACACCGGAAAGGTTTAACAGGTTTATTGAAGTAGTGAACAGGAGTTGGATCTGGTACTCAGAGAACTGGTCAACCGGAAATGGAAGTCTGAAGGGAAGATCACAGAAATCAGTTCAGGGACCGTGGGAATTAGGCTGCTGTTAAATTTACGCAGGAGAGGGACTCACGTTTGAGGGGGCTCTTGTCAATCCTTGAATCCAGTCTGTGTGGGATTATCCAGAGAATAGGGAACACGTAGTAGAGCGGACAGGTAGACAAACGTTGGACCTGGAGGAGTCATGGAGCGGACTGTCACTCGAATTTCCGATGGGAACTTGAACGGATCATGTGGAGGTTTTCCCCTGCTCAGTGTGAACTCAGTGTTTCCTTCCAGGGGGAGAAGGGTATCCAGTTATACAGGAAGGCTTCCAAAAACTGGCAAACACTCCAGCCTCAAGGTAGTGACAGCCAACTGCTCAAATACTCCTCCAGATAATGATCCAACAGGTGTGCAGGGAGGCCCAACGAGGATGGGGCACCACCTGGTGGTGGAGAGAGAAAAACACACAAACAACCCACACAAACTGGATTCCTAACAGCTTCATGCCACATTAGAAATTAGATGAGAACAGAACATATGGTTCAATTGAGCAAAGAGATGGGTAATAAACTATCCCAGGCCTTGATGAGAAAGCTTCACCCCAGTTTATTGTTAAATTCACAGACATCTGCTCAGGTGGAAGATTGAAATTCATCTTACATCAACAATGTAATCTGACTAATCACAATTGACACAAAACTATGTTCAGTTTTGTGTCCAGGCCTGAGTACCACTAGGTGAGGCTAAAAGATCTCCAAATGCATCATATCAATGTCCTGGTCTAAAGAGACAAAGATCACATTAGGAATGCAGTCATTGACATAGTTAAGCCTGGAATTGTTCATGAAGCCATTTCTAAGGCTTTGGGACTGTAGCCATCCGATTATGAGAAAGCTTTCTCCATCCTGAAAGTCACAAGAGACATAAAAATAACATCTGCAGCATCAACTTCTTTTAAAATTGCTTTGTTTAAAAAAAATATAAATATGAAAAAATATAAAAGTGATTCGCCTACATTTCATGAATGTTGGCGTACCATAAAGAATAAATTATGAACAGTTTAGTTTGTGCCTTCAACTCGTTGCCCATAGGAAGACGTTACTTGGATATAACAAAACCGAATATCTTCACAACAGCTCCAAATGACACAAAACTAATACCGGTGAGTAGAACATGATGTAAAATAATGTAAAATAAAGGGCCCAATGTAAAAAAAACGGTTTCCCCTTTAAGGGTTTAATCAAGCCAGGCCGTAGCACCATGATAATCACATTACAGTTATGCAGGAAGAATATAATTCTATTTTATTTTTTAATTAACAATATAGTGGTATCTGTTCTCTGTATTGGCGATACCCACAGCACAAGTATCTGTTAAGGGATGAAAAAAGTTGCTTCAGAACATCTCTTTAATTACTTTTTCTTTGGTTTTGTATTCACTTACAGGAAAACAGAGTCTACAGCAAAATATATCTTGAAGAATTTGGAATAAGGTTTGATTTTAAACTAGTTTAGAGCAATTGGAATGTGTTCAAACCAGTTCACAATACACATTCAAGAGGTAAATAATACAATATTTGGTTTCATTATATTCTCTATATAATAATTTGCCTTATCAGAAATCAATACCATTTAGAAAGTGTATTCTTAACCTTCTGTGATTGTTTCTTAGTGAATAACTATGAGTAGGAACCCTCATTGCAATAGGTTTAGCATCTAGTTTGCTAGCATAAAAATAATAATAGATAATTGAACTTTACTGATATCACACTGAAGACATTTACTGCTGCATAATCCATCCCCTTGGGAAGCAGTGGGCTGCCATTGTGCGGCACCTAGGGAGCAGTGTGGGTTTAACCTCTTACACCCTAAGGGGATATAAATAAATTTCTGCCTGACAAAAACACACAAAAGTAAATAACTTATAGCCTCAAAGCTATTAGATTTAAGAAGAAACTTTTGGTACGTCTGTAAAGGTAAGATGTCATAGAATGGTTTTCTGGTGTCAGCACCATTGTAGCTTTGACCCTGCCTGAAATATTAGGGACAAAATACAAAATATTTTGCAATTTTTGAACCTCGCCAAAATTTTCTTTGAAATAAACATTGCAAAACACTACCAAAATATTATTTATAGCACAAAAAAGTAGTACAGACTTTCAAATCTAAATGTTGTATAAAAATATACAAAATGTGGACTCAATCAGATGAATCATATTTATTTTAGAATGGTATTAGTGAGAAATTTCTTAGGCGGAGAGGCCATTTTGGCACATTTATCCATAAATGTCACCAAACTGTGCCAAATATGTTTTTTACATCAAAACTGGGGGTTTGGTAAAACTACAAGGTCATGTAGCAGCTGGACCTGCCGGTGGGTCCGTAGGGTTCAAGGGGTTAAGGGTTTTGGTCAGAGAGCCAGAGTGCAGGGTGTGGGGACTGAACCAGAGCTTGTGCTCTGAGTGAGTTGCAAGTAACCACTAGGCACTCCCTATTTCAGTATATGGTTGCCATTAGCATTACTGGTTGGCTTTCATTCATCCATCCATCTTCAGACATGCTTAATCCCAAGTGGGGTCGCGAGGGGTGCTGATGCCTATCTCCAGCTGTTTACGGGCGAGAGGCGGGGTACACCCATTCATGCACACACTCACACCTAAGGACAATTTAGAGAAGCCAATTAACCTAACAGTCATGTTTTTAGACTGTGACAGGAAGCCGGAGTACCCAGAGAGAACCCACACATGCTTAGGGAGAACATGAAAACTCCTTGCAGAAAGACCCCGGGCCGCTAATCGAACCCAGAACCTTCTTGCTGCAGTGAGCAGCCGCGGTTGGCTTTCAAAACACAATAAAACGCATCAATGATTGGAAATCATCAAAACCCCGAATAGTTTTACTGGAAATGCTTTCCCTATAATTTCCTGACCCGTTTCTTCTGCTGATCTCCATTTTGAGGAATGATGGGGATTTTCCAGTGATTAGGGCAGCTAGAGACTAGGTAGCCTAGCTGGGAGGCCAGCTGTGTCATTCTAGATGCTTCAGATTCTCTGATCTCTGACTCCAAATTACTCCTGCAAACTTGAAGAAAGAATGTTGCATCTGTTTCTGGAAGTAGCTTCCAGTTTTCTTTACTTTAACAGTCTGCAGAGTGAACTTCCCTGGCTTGCAGGGAAAGTTATTCAGATTTCCCCCCCAATGTGGCCTCCTCTCCTTGCTTAAAGGCTCAAGCTCCTTCTGCAGCAGTGTGTTTCAGAGAGGAGTACAGCTTGGGGTATTGATCAAAACAAATATCCTCTTCTGCCACCATATCAATATTCATATTTTCATTTATTAATTAACTATAAAAAAAATATTTCTGGATTTTAAATGAATCAAAAACAATCCAAACATTTTTCTATTGGTCCCTTCTTCTAGAGCAGTGGTCACAAACCAAACCAGCTGAGGGCTACTTCATGGCTACTGAGTCATAGGAAGGGCTACCAATACTGACATGTGTACAACAGGGGTCAGTGTTCACCTAAACTTCCTCTATAATAAACACATTTTTATAGTTTATGTTTAATTTCTAATATTATTTTTAATATTTTTATTTTCAAATGTCTATGCATGTTTAAATGCTCTATATGGTTAATATGATGAAATTATCAATATATGATTAAAAAGAAGAGTAACAGAATAAAATAAAATTTCAATGTTAGCCCACTGGTGAGTTGTTCTGTTTATAGAGGCCGTTCAGTGGGCCCCATGGTCATGGTAGTGACCCCTGTTTTCTCGGTGAAGCCGAGCTGGAGAATAACACAGCAGCAACCTGACTTATTTCTTCTGTTTTGAGGGGTTATTAGGACTTTGGTGACTAAACCTTTGATCGTAGGGGACCATGTGGAGTGATATGCAGTTATGTAAAGGCAGTTATTTAGTTGAAATTCCACATCACAGGTGTGTATTTTACAATCTTAAAAAGTATAAAAATTTATTTTTGTTTTCCTCTCTTAAGCCTTGTTGGTCTTTATCACTTGACCTTTTTCTGAAACATTTATCATTTTTTTTGTTTTTGTTTTTCTGTCTGGCAGGTCCATCTGGAATATGAGCAGCATTCATCAAAGCTGGCACCTGTATGTGAAAAACTCCTCATAGCGTTTTTGTCTCTGCATTAAGCTTCAGCTCCTGCTCTCGCCAGCATAAACAGAACAGCGGTGGGCAGTGCGGGGGTTTAATTAGGACAAAAGTCCGCATTCACTCTGCCTCTGTGTGGCAAAAGGCCACAGGAAAAGGGATTTGAAATGCCCCGCTGGGGCCAAAACACTGTGTGGGCATTCTGTTGCAATTAATACATCACTATACTATCTGTAATCTAATAAGGTTTTTTTTTTTCTGTGGGTGCATGCTGCCAGATTTGGCGTTAGTTCTCTGCACCCAGTGTTTGTGTCAGCGTGCGTACAGATAATAGGCGGCGATAATTACATTCATCTCTGCCACACGTTTGGAGCAATTTACTACCTATTAACTGCGGTGACGAGAAGCTGCAGCGCAATGTTGGCAGTAAGCAAAAAACAGCTTTATTTACACTGTGGTAGTGCGAAAAACATGTTCTTCTAATTTATCAGTGGATTAGTTAACAAAAATAGCTTCATGCATTAACATGCATTTAATGTCACACAGCTGGCAATAATATTTGCTTAAACTTGAAGAAGTAACGAGAAATATATAGATGCTTTATGGTCTGGAGGGTAAAGCGATTTTTTTAAAATATTATTATTAAAAATACTGTTAAAGTAATCCTGCTGTCAGAGATAAGCATAATAAGAATACTAAGAATCAGCAGGTCTTCTAGCTTCCTGGCCTTGAATAACCATATAAGGATGGTTCTGGTTAGACTTTCAGAGTCTGCAACAAAAGACTAAAAAATCTTTTCTTTATGAATCTATAGAAAGGTTGAACTCCTTCAGTGCTGCAAATCTACAGAGAACATTTTGGTTGTCAAGGCAGCCGATAAGTGTCTGCAGGGATATCTAAAACTGCTGTAATGCTTCTGTGTTCTACATTGAAGGTTAATCATTTATTTTCTGCTCTATAACTAGTATGCACATTTTGTCTTGTATTTTGCAGAAATAAATAAAATCAACCTATTATTTCTTCTCAGATAAAGAATTAAAGGATGTAGCAGAAAGTATTTGATGTATATATAATTTGAAATACTCTTCTAATAGTCTTTTCTCACATTCATGTTCATGTAATTCATGTTCATGTTAATTTTAACATGTATTTGGTACCAAGATCAGATTTTATTGTGTTTGAGATCGTTGTTCTGCTGGAACACCTTGACTTTTCAGGTTTTAATACCCTGGACATAGCTGTCACCTTCAAACGAGAGGACGTTTTTGTGAATATCATGTTGTGGGGCTGTTTAGCTGTCAATTGAACCAATGCAATCCACAAAATAGGGGGATCAATGAAGCATTGTGGCTATCTAGATTTTCTATTTTTAATCCAACTTAAACAACATCTAGAATTTGTCAACTTGGCGTTCCGACAGAACCATGATCCAACTAATTTTAAATGGCAAAAACAGACTAACATGAGGTTTCTAGGATGGCCCCTATTAAAGACTTAAAAAAAAAACAAAGTTTTTCTGGAAACGAACTGAATAAAATAACCTGCGGTAATCAACAACACCTAATTTACTAATTGTTTTAAAAAATCCATGAAAATGCAAGTATCAGAAAACTTAGTTCAAATGCATCATTTTTACCCCAAAGCCAACAAGCCAATATATGAGCGCATGCAAATGCTTGACTGGAATGAAGTCCTTCAGAGATCTTGTTTGGAGGTGATCTATGTGCTTGCTCAGCAGTCTTTTAACCCTAAGGTACTTTTTGAAAATGAGTGATTTCCCAAGATGCATTCAGCACTACCATCTGGAAAGCCCAAAGGGATAATAATGTGGGACAAAAGCATGAAAGATATTATGGATAATGTCTCATTGCTTTCATTTACATTGTAAAACAAATTAAAAACTCCAAGCTGTCCAGAAAACCATATACCGTAAATATTTACTTTAAAAAATGCACTGGAAATTCAGGATATCCAAGGTGATATGGGTGAACTCATTTCTGTATAATAGGTGGATATAAATGAAAATAAACTACTCTAAAACTCTTTTGATAACAGTAGATATTTTATAAGTGCAGTATTAGTTATAAATTAAATCTTAACATACAAGGAACAAAATAAATTTTACAACAATTTAGAAGCTCTAGATAACAAAGACAGCACACATGCATGATAATCAAATAACCTTTAGCTGCAAAAAAAATAAAAAATAAATCAACATCCTTCCCTCCCCATGCCTGATAGCAAAATATTCTGCTTGTATGGATACCCACAACTGTTGTGTCTGTTTTGGCTGGGTGAGGATAGAAAAAAGCACCTCCAGTGAGATGTTGTGAGGGCTTTCTTTTTTACTTTGATGATATACAGCATTTCCTCTCTCTACTAGAAAGACTGGAATGCTGGAATGCTACCAACGCATCAGATCCTATAGGGTAGAGCTGCATCTTCTCTCCATCTTTCTACTAATCATATATATTCTGCTCAGTCTGAATCTGACCCTCAGCAACTTTTTCAATTTATGCAGAAATAAAATGCTTTAATACGCAAACTTTCCAAAAAGTGGCTCTACACCGTTTCCAGTGATAACCGTCTGGTCCATGTTGCCCCTGGACTCAAGAGCTCTGAATTTCACGCCTGTTTTTACACTTTCCTTTGATCAAATCCCACCGATCTTCATCCAGGTCCACTGGCTCCATGTTCATCAATGTATTCATTACAAGATTTTTGCCTTTTTACCTTCAAAGCCTTTTATAACCTCGCTACTATCCTACCTGTCGGGCCCTCACCGTGCAAACACTTCACTTTCTTTGCATTTATAATCAGCTGCATCAGAGGGGTCAAAGCCTTCTAGGTGGTTAATAGCAAAACAGGAAAAACTGTTTTCTTTTTGAATTTGTACAATGCATTTAAGAGACTCCTATGAATACAGTCGGGTCTAAACATCATTATCTTGCAGCCAAGCTCTAATTTTTTGTAGATTCTTTAGAAGTTACATGAAATCAGTTTTTTCCCTAATTGAAAAAGCTGAAGCAAGCAATACAGAAAAGTTAGCAAAATACTCAGCATTCAAAATGGGCATGCATGCAGGCAGTTAGTGTTCCAGAGTGATAAAGGTTAAACAATCATTTGAGGCTTAAATCCAGAAGGACCACTTAGCTGAACAGACTACGTAATGAGCTCGATGTAAAGAGTTTACTGCAGATTCATACTAATGCCCCCAAGTAAAAAGCTACTAAGTAAAAATTAAAGACTCTTCCGGGGAAGACATGCAGACACACTTAAATATGTGCGAGCATCAGGTGGATACAGATAATGTGTCACAGCAGCTCTCTTCAGCAGCAAAGAGGTTTCTATATTCAGTGTGTGGAAAAGAAGCACTTGATGTCCTTGAAGACTGGAACTGTTGCCTGGACCTTTTTTAATGCAAACCGTTACAAACATGGAAGGCTGGGCGCTAAATGATTTCAGCTCACAAAGGTGCCAGGGTCACATTTGGTAACATTAATTTTAATAAACCCTAGGCAGCTTACAACCTTGGAAGGTGCCAATAAATGCAGCCCAACTCGTAGATTCATTCATCACGAGCGGCAAATCAAATGTTCTGTCCTAAGGCGTCAGTCTCTTTTGTCTCCTAATTACTTCAAGAGGACTACTAGTTTATTTTGGTGAAATGAAGGTTTGCAATATTTTAAATACACTTTCTGAGCATTTAGAAAAAAAAAAGACAAAGAAATATTTGGCTACAAAGCAGGTGATAGCAAAGTTCCTTACATGTTGTTATCTCAGTTTTTCTATAACAGTAGTGTAAAAATAAGGTTCTCATGAAGGCTTTCTGTTTGCATTGTTCATAGCAGTTTGAGAAACCCAAGCGTGTTTGAAAACAGGATGCCTCTGTAGGCTCTGAGCTGACTGTCAACTCGTCCATAGAGTCCGATGGAGTCACATCGTTTTTTTTTTTGCTCCATGTGTTTTTATTGAAATTTTTATTAAAAAACAATGCAAATTTTTTTTGTAAACCATGAACATATCATTCAATGAACAATCCCCACCTGCTGCATGAATAAAGTGACATATTTGAGAACTTAAAGATTAAGTGTCAGTATTTAGCGAGAAAGAAAATACACATAAAACATTGAGATCAGTAAATGATCCAGCTTCTTAATTTGATCCAAAAGCAATTTGCTAGATATCCAAAAAATTGTAGGCATAGTTTTTGCAGAGGCTGTTGTCAAACATAAAAAAAAATCAATAACTCACATTTTAAAAGCTAGAGGATTCTATTATTCTTACTAAAATTACAATTTTGTTTCACAATGCCACTAAATCTGGCTTTTAATGATTCATTTAAATGGATCCCTTTCATGTTGATAGCTCACTATTTAACTTGGATGGGAAAGTATGAATTTATTATAGCTTTATGCTCAACATATATTGTTGAAATAGTAAATACAAGTTCCCAGCACTTATATATATCTGGTTTGTGTCCTATTTACCAGTTGGATCATATGTTTTCTGGTAGTTTTCAACAAAT
Source organism: Cyprinodon tularosa (assembly GCF_016077235.1). NCBI lineage: Eukaryota > Metazoa > Chordata > Actinopteri > Cyprinodontiformes > Cyprinodontidae > Cyprinodon > Cyprinodon tularosa. Next base: position 1,011,038 of record NW_024038602.1, read on the forward strand.
GTTTGGTCTACTTTTGACTTGATATTAAACTGTTTCCACAAGTTAGTAGTTACATATTTAAATCTAAAAACCTTAACCTTCTCTGTACAAAACTTCAAGAGCGTTTGAATCTTACATTAAATGTGTCTATGACTTATGGCTAAGTAGGCCTAATTTTACTGATATTGCGGCGAGAAAAAAAAACAAGCAATTTTTCTTTTTTTGTTCAATAATCTAAAATTCAGAGTGAGCTTGGTTATCTTGTATTTTAAAGGGTGATCCTGATAGAAAAGACCATATAAAGTATTTAAAATATAAAAAATTGATAAGTGGACAACGTAAAGAAAGAGGTCAAATCTAGAAATATTAACATCAGGTTGCACTGCAGACGCTTTTGAATTATTGAAGCATCCATTAGTCTGGGATATTAACTGCTATCAACAACATATGACAAACGCTGAAGATTTAAATGATCAGATTTTTACAAACACCTTTTTATGTAAGGTTTATCTTGTGAGACGCTCAGTAAAGTATAGAATATATAAATCTTCTATAAAGCTGTATGAAGCTGCTCCCATTTTTTTTTCTCTTTGTTAGAAGATTTAAATCCTTAAGAGACTTAATGGTGTTATCTTTTATCCGATGAAGTTGTGAAGAGAAATATGAAGCACAGAGAGGTAGAAATTAATTTGGTCTGTTTTAACACAATTAATCTCTCATGTGAAAATGGGCTTTCTTTTAGTCAGCTTTTACTTAGACAAAAACAAAACATTTTTAGATAGTTGTTCGACTCTCCTGTTTATTAAAGGTGCTGTTGTTCAAAGGAGACCAAAAGGAAACCTTTGGCCTTCATGCAAATTGCTACAAAGGAGGAGAAACTTACAGTGTACCCCAAGTCTGAAGCAAGGTGGTGGCAGCATCATGCTGTGGGAGCACTGTCTGTTATCTGTGTGAAGCTGATGGATGAAGTCAAATGCAGTCTTGATAATACTAATGTGTTAGAAGCTATAAAAGTCTAATGACAGAGTGGTAGGTTCACATTTTAGCAGAATATCTCTGAACATGAACAGAGCTACAATGGAAATATTTAGGCCAAAGCATATACTTTTGTTAGAATGACTCAAAGTTTAGACCTAAATCTAACCTCTGGGACAAGATATTCCACTTTATTTTCTCCATCCAATTTTAAAAGATTTTCGTAAATACTTTTAGCTTCTAAATGTGCAAAACTGATGCAAAAGGATTTGCAGCTTTCATGATGCATGAGTGTTTGTGTTCTGTTCATCTTTTGTGTTTCCTTTCAGACTTTCTTTAGGGTCATTTTTGTTAGAAAGATCAGTTGTTTGTTTTGTTTTAGGGCTTTTTTACATATAGGTTTATTTTATTTTTTGTTATTTTTCTTGCTTTATAAACACGTTTATTTCAGACATTTTCCCTTTCGGTTGTAGATCCTTTCAAATCTTAGTTCAGTTGTGTTCATACGATGATCTCTCTCCCAGTTTCCCTGCTTTCACCTGTCACAGTTGTTTCACATTTCCTCTGAATAGCTCATTTATGTCCTTTCTCATTTTCCAACCCACCTTCTGTATCAAAACTCCATCATTGACCCAGGTTGGATTATTTTTTACACTTTCCCTCTAGAATGTCCAGTGCCGTTCATTTCAAGGTTTTAAGTCTTGACTTGTTCTACATCAAAATCTTTCACTATATCTCGGACTCTTATCTGCCTGCATTAAGGTCCAACTGGAACATAAGAGCAGCATTAAATTCAACTCATGATCATTAGGGTACGTCCCACTTTTTAGGTTTTAATTTTGAAGAAATTCTGAATATTGTGCCTCCTCTTCTTCCCTGTTGCAAATTATGTGCTGCTCTGGTTTGGAAAATTGCTGTCAAAATCCAGATGAAATGCTGTCTATAAAAATGTGTAGGGCTTCAATTGATTAAGTACTTTTTCAAGGCAATGCCAATGAATCAAAGTTTAAAGATGGAGAAGTACTCAAGGGAGGGCTTCAAAATGGCCGCCTGTGGACTCTAAAGGACTCTGAAAAGTAAAAGTTCTTATTGGCCCACTGAGGCCAATAAGAAACCCCAAATGCTCCTTGGTCGTTTTATTTGAGGATTCTAATAAATCAATGAAACATAGAGAGCTGACAGAGTAATATGCTACCCATGATGTAGAATTTTCCTTTCCAATAATTGTGTTTAAATGTGACAGGACAGTGATTAACTTCTTCATCAGAATACGCAACATATCATCAACATAGCAATGGATCATTACTGAGATCTAAAGCAGGGAAGGCACCCCGCTTGGGGTCTCCATTGTTTAAACTCAGAATACGCCGCACAGGTTCAGATAGAAGTGCATACGTGGGAGGACAGTAATGGTCTGGCTTATTTTGCTCTCAAAGTGGAGCATATCTTTAGTATGAAGAGCGTTTCTCTGCTGTATGCAGTGCCTCATGCACCTTCCTCAGCCCTCCCTTCCTTCAACCCTCCTCAGCCCCTCACTCCTCTCCTTGCAATGCACCGCACATGGGTGACACAGGACTGAACCAGTGCAGGCTGCTCTGTGCTCCAGCTGCATCTGCTTCTGTGTCCACTGGGGAATGGTGTGTGCATGTGTGCTGTCATGTGTGCGCTACCCTGCCACAGGCACTGGGAAATATATGGGTGGGAGGGGGGGGGAGGCACATGCACTGCAGGGGTCTGCACCTACCTGAGCCATTCACAGGCTCAGCATCACTCAGTTGATTCAGCACCTTGCTAATACCACACACATTAACTGCAGCACAGATCAGAGGAGGAGTGCAGTTATGAGAGGGGAAGGGAGAGGGAAAGAGGAAGAGGGAGAACGTCTGTGTTGAGCAAATGTGTACACGGTGCGTCTGTAGTGTGTGTTTGTGAGTGGAAGAGGAACAGAGGCAGAGAATGTGAGAGCAGGAGGGAGAGAAGCAGCGGACGTGTGTTGGTGGGAGCTGAGAGGAAGGATGGCTGCTCATGTTTGAACTGCCTCACATGCTCTCAAAAAAGAAATCAGCAGAGCCATAGAAACACCCTGAGGGACGCATCTTGTTCATCATTTTTGGGGCGGCAGAAAAGACTGGGCAATGCCTGCTGAAGTGAAAGAGGTAAGTGTGTACTGGAATGGCTCTATTTGCTCTGCATCCTCCCTCTTTTTTAGCCCATCACTTTTTCTGCAGAGAACTGGCACTCTACAGCTTTGCTTTCTGCCTCTATTACGATGAATGAAAAAGGCATCACTTGCTTCACTCTCTTACCTCTCAGTGCTGCTTGGTGTGGTCTCCTTGTGCTTCTGTTGACATGATTCTAACATCTTTACCTCTTGTACCTGTGTGTGTGTGTTTGTGTTCAATTGCAAGAGGCAATGCATGCAACCTTAATACATGGTGGGGAGGGGGATAACTTTGATTGCATGGTCTCTGAGGGGGTTCATTCCGCACACACTCTGCCATGTTGTTGCAGGGAGACATTCAGTTTGACCATGCAGCATTTAACTAAGTGATGCGATAAGCAAGGAAAGGAAATGGAAACTTTCTCATTTGATTTTTCTCTGAGAAGTCGTTTCTATGCAGCTCGGTAATGTTAAGGTTAAGCATGACGTTATTGGTGTTTCTGCAGAACGCAAGTCTTTTAATGCACCTATAAGGTACCATTCCGACGCAGCTCCTATTTGCAGAGTGTCAATTCTCTACTCTTAAGGAATAAGCTCCACTGATTCAACAGATGCACAGATTTGCAAATGACTTGTTGTTGTAACAAAGTTGCAGTTATTATTTTCTATCATCACTTGACTGGTCATCTTTTTCATTTTTATCCCAGTTTAATATTTGTGTGACAGTCCAGCAGTTTCTCTTAAATAGGCCAGATCTCATTCAAGTGCAATTTTTTAAGGCCAATTTGCAAGTTGTCTTTTTCTTCAGAGAATAACTTTCAATTGCTTATGTCAGAAGTGGTTTCAATCAAGGTACATAATTCCTTCCCTTTAGTTGGCCTTGAAGCTTAAAGTTATTGTCTATTAGTATCTAACTCCTATCTCATTGTGTCTTCTGCTGTTTGGATTTTTACCTATAAGTCACATCAAAGTCAAAGCCATCAAATTAACCTATTTGTGTCCCAGAGCACACTACTGATGGTCCAGCGAGTTATTTAAATAAGCTTTGACCCACCTACTAGCCCAGCTTCCGCTGAAGCTTAAATTAGGCAGAGATAGAAGTACATAGAACTGTATTGTGCTTGCATCAGAAAATGTGGCAGCATCATCCTGTGGAAATACTTTGCATGGTTAAAATGAAGGGAAAACTTTGAGAGGTGGTATCCTCCTTCAATTCTTGTTGGAGAAATCACTAAATCCTGCACAAAACATGTTTCTCCATGTAGGGGATTTGGTGCTCATCTAAAGCAGACTTGGAGCAACTTGACAGACTTGTTAAGTTGATGTTGCAATACAAAGACACAGAAGGCAAACAACCATGCACACACACACTTCTAGATATGAAAATGTTTGTAAAGCCAATGAACTCCCAAGTCATGTTTCTGGACTGAAGTTGAAGGTCATAGTGCTTGGAGAGAACCTGCATTCATGGGGAGAACAAATAAACTCCAAGCAGAAATCACCAACAACTTTCTTGCTGCAAAGCAACGGTGCCATCAACATATTCACCATGTAGCCCCATTTATAGGTCACTCATTCCTAAATTTCCTTCTTCAGAGATTAGCACAATTGATTTAGATGATAGAAAAGCTTTACACACCACCTTTGTGACAAAGATGCACAATAAAGATGCCAATGATTCCTGACATCACTGGGTGATGTGGTATTTTATTGTGCTGTTGAAGCATCACAAGGCCAGATCTGCAGTTTCACAAAGCCAAGCCAAGCAGCACTTAACTTAGATCTGAGGCAAATGCAAGTCATAGTTAATACTAGACAATAAGACCCCGCCTTTAGCTGGCCATGCTGCTCAGAGTCTTTGTGATGATGCTCTTTGTCTTTGGATCTCACATCTATTTGCCTGTTTCTGTGTAAGACACATCTGATTCAAAGTCTTCAGCTTGACATTTTTGGCTTCAAGAGTACTCTAAGTGAGTTATTACTCACACAATGGCCAAATGTCCCTGGGGTTTAAATCAGATAGAGTCAGCATCAAGAAAGCCCCTGTGGTGGCAGTATCATGCTGCGAGGATGCTTTTCTTCTGTACTGTTAAAAGGATAATAACAAAAAAAAAAAAATAAATTTGTGATTAGTTGTGTATCATCTTACTTCTTGCAAATTCTTTTTTGCAAAAGGTCAGATGAAGTTAATGGGGGACATTATGATTTGCACACATTACCCAATTCTCCTCTTAAAAGATAAATACATTTGATTCATATGACTGCTCAGATGGTAGAAAATGGTTGTCTGCTAGCTGCACATTTGCACATAAATGTTTACATTTTTACATTTTCTAAAAATGCTTTAATTATTTCTGTTCTCTATCTAGACATCATCATGATGCTCGATGTCCCCTTCAAGATTAAAAATGTTGAAACATTCAGAAAAATCCACCCCTTTTCATTTAACATGCTTTTTTTTCTGCAAAAGAAGTTGTGTCAAGGATAAGAAGATTTTAAGGAAGCAATGGGGTTTCCGCTGGAGAAAATCTAATACTGTTCCACTTCAATACAGTTTCCATTTGCAGTACACAGATTCTCCTTCAAAATCATGAACCCCCTCATTCAGCAGATTGCACAGCTTTGCAGGCGAGTGTGGTGACAAAGTTGTTAATGTTTTCTGACATCGCTTGGCTGATGTCTTCTTTTATTGTCCTGTCGAGGCAACACTCTGTCAGCTCTGCAGTTTCCTAAAGAGTCTTTTTTCTTCAAACGAAGCTGCTCTTACATTGGCTCTAATTTGGTGCAATCCAGTGTACCTGATTTTCAAATTTATTTCTTATTTTAATTAGACATTTAAGTTTATATCTGGCTTCACATCTCCATAATTTCAAAACGGACCTCAGCTGGCCTTTATGCTAAAAGTTGATGAGAACTGAACGCCATTTGTGGTGTTTTGACACAGACCTACTGTTTTGTTTTTTTTGCCTTTAAGCCGGCTCCAAACCAGAAGCTTCCACCTGACCTATTTGGCTTCAAGAGCGTACTCAGTGATGGTGCAGTGAGTTATTTAAATAAGCTTTGACTCATACAGTGGTCCGGCCTTCCCTGAAGCTCGAATCAGACAGAGAAAGCAGCACACAGGCTCGTGTCCAGCCTGTTATCATCCTCCAAATCCTTAATCAAGCTGTCTGTAGAGGACAGTGGCACCTCGCCTGTCTCCTGGCCAAGCATTCATTTAGTGCCGCCTAACAATATCCAATCAGCCTCCCCCAGAGGTGATCAGACCAGGATGATCTCTCTCCACTGCCAGTGTTTCCTGGTTGGCCCTTTTATCTCCTCTTCCCTCCGACATGTTTTTGTACAGGGATATGAGAGGGCTCTTGTCTTTTGTGAGGTGTTTGAAAATCAAGCTCTCTCCCTCTCCACTTCCAGCCGTCATCTCCCTACAGATTTAATGTGCTGGAGTTCAGATTTTGTCTTACTGTTTGGTTGGACTTTTCAGCTTTGGAAAATGATAATTTGTAGAAATTAATCAGTTTATCTGCTTCTAATCTCAGCAGATGCTTCAGCATATTGAAAACAAGCCCGTGGGGCTTTTCTGGTGGGATTATTACAATCATTTTTCAAAGTGAAAGATCATTTAGTTAATGCAGAAAGCATTCAAATAAAAAAAAAAAAGACTAATGAAGTGTTCAGTGAAGAGGTGCATTTTTAGATGTACTGCATTTTTTTCAAAGGTGGTTTGTATCGTTATTGGGGGAATTCAGCTGCATCAGAGGATCTGTTTTGCATTCAGATCAATAGAGCAACAAATCCAGTTTTTGTGAACTTTGTAAAAAGAATTGGATCATTAAATGTGTTTAAGGGCCTCTGGTTGTTTTTATTTTCCTTTTTAGACCAAGATTCTAAATAATTAATCCTTAAAGCGTAATGCAATGCAATATAATGAAAGGGAGAGGGAATTCAACTTGTGCATAAATTAAACAAGGGTAAACGAAAGAAATAACACAAATACGGTTTTGTAAAAGTATTAACACCAGTGTATTCCACATTTTGTAACAGATCAGAAACATGAGTGTATTCTGTTAGAGTAATAGTTGGTTAAAACTCTTGCAGTTGAGACCTTCTCTTTCCCTTTTTGAAAGCTGTATTTAACAGCCATCAAAAAGATCTTACAAGCTTAGAATAACGTTTTATAACCTATGCCATAAATACCTCCACAGCTTTCTCTGTGGCCTTTATATTGCCTTCCTTCATAATGCTGTCTGTTCAATGATGTTCCTAAGCAAACCTTTACGGCCAGAATGAGAACAGCTATATCCATATTTTGAATAAACCACTCAACTAATCAGGTGACTTAAAATAAGCCCAAATTCATACACATACTGTACTTTTCAGATTTGTTTTGGCCAAAGAAACACATTTTTCTACTGGACCTTTATGCATAACTTTGTCTTGATTTACCTAAAGTACCGTTTTAGTTGCAACGGGACAAAAGGTGAGGAATTTCCAGTGTTTTTAATACTTTTCCAAAGCAAGGTCGACATCTTACACTAAATGCAGTGGCAGTTCTTCAAAAACTGGCTTCCTGGGTGCACCGCTTATGAAAACTGAAGTTTCATAATCAGTTTAGAATAATTAAGTTTGACCTGTCTGAATATTGCAGTTTCCCATGCGTTTAAGTCTATTACTCTCAAAAATATATGGTTGAAAATACATTCTGTTTTGCAGGGTTTTATAGATTGAATAAATATTTTACCCATTTACTGCATTTGAATGAACTCAGCTCTTTCAGAACCAACCAGGTAAGATTTGACCAGTAAAAATATGTTGGTAAAATCCTTTATAGTACAGCGTTTCAACCCTTTAGTTTAGCGCAGAATAAACCAACATGGATTTCTCTATTGAGGAGTGTGCTATTATAACGTGTCACTAACTAAATAGGCAAAAAAAACCAACAGAAAACTTGTTCTGAGAGGCCCTAAAAAGCCTTTGTTACTCCCTGACAGTATGGCAGCCTTAGACGAAGATAATGGTGCCCAAGTTTATTACAGCGTTGTCCCAAATCTTCCATAAAAACATAACATAGTGAGGATAAAATGAAAGGCTCCACAAATAACATTCAACAGTTTGGCCTCCACTTGCCGACAGACAGCCAGACAAATAGTACATGTGTTATATTTTCACCAGTGGAGTTGACCTACTAAACTGCACCAGAGCGGCATGGTACAAATAAATACGGCAAACAAAAGCAGCAGGAACAACAACAAAACAAGTAGCTTCAGCTTTTCCCTTATGTTCATAGCAATCTGGGTTGAAACACAGATGACAAATCTCAAAATGTATTCCTTTTCTTTTTGTGTTTTTAGTCTCAACCTTTGAAACTCTTGTCATAAGAAAGCATTCCATTAGGTGTTAGACATTTTAATAAAAGCAGAGAATGCTGGCCAATTGCTTAATCAATTTCATACAGGCAAGTAATTACTCAGTGCAAGAGGAATAGAGCCAAGGCGTCCAGGAATGACCCATTGTGGCTAAAATAAATGAAATCACACTCCAGTGACCAAGTAAATAAGAAGGCAATTTTCTGCTTACTTAGCAGATGCCAAATGATACTGATCACGCTTTCTTACACATCAGATTTATATCTTCAAGTTACTTATTATGGCCTCTCTTTGATTTGCAATAAAAAGGTATATTTTAATGGTTTGGTTGAATGGTAATAGGAGTTTTTTTTCCTATCTTGAGTCACAGATTTTCTTATTTTGTCTGATTATTTCAAGGATCCCACAAAGCTTACAGACCGTGGAGGAGCCTCTGAAAGGCCCTGAGCTTTTCCACGCAAAAATTTTTGTGCAGTTTATCACACACGATCAATGCAAAACCCAGAGCACTATGAAGATGAAATAAATCACACATATAGTAAGAAACAGGAAGTTACTAATGGCAAGGCAAGGCAAATTTATTTGTATAGCACAATCCAGTACAAAGACAATGCAAAGTGCTTTACATGATTAAAATATAGGAAAATAAAACAGATTCAAAGCAAGTAGGAAAAAAAAAAAAAAAAAAATGCAGAAACAAAAAAGAACATTAAAAACAGTTGGACTAAAGGAAATAAAAAGTTGAACTAATGATGTTTCAGTTGAACTGTTTAACTAGAACAGTCGAAGGCAATCCTAAACAAATTTGTTTTTAGTCTTCATTTAAAGGAACTGAGGCTTTCTGCACTTTTACAGTTTTCTGGATAACTAATGGATAACAGTGGTATCTGTAGCATGGTATTAGAAAATCAATGAGGTTTACCATATATCAAAGCAAAGTATAACAATTAAAAACAATAAGGATAAATTTTAAATGTGGTGTAATCGATTTTAAAACACATAAAAAAAGGTTTAAAATGAAATTATTCCAAACCTGAAATAATATCTTTTATATAAAACATTAAATTTAAAGTTTTATGGTCTTTAGCCACTTTTTAATGGTGTTGGTTGTTTAATAGAAATACTGAATAACTTTGTTAGCAAACTTTCTTTTTTTATTATGATATGCTCTTATGAGTCACAAAATTACTATACTTGAATATATATAGCACCTGATCCCTTTAATATCTGGTTAAAGGAAATTGTAAAGCTCTTAAACCAAATCGCCCAGGACTGGGGATCAGCTAAATATAGATCTATCCCTTATACTAAAAACCTGAATCAAACAGCCTAACTACCACATTAGCAGCAGTCAAGCCCAGCTAATGAGCTTCTATTGGAGTCAGGTCTATTGAAGCAGAGACACATCTAAGGTACAGGACACCGGCCCATGAGGATCTGAGTTTGAAACTATTTTCTTAAATTCCAGTTGCTAAGACCTGTTTCTATAGCACAAAAATAGAAACATCATCCTTCATATCAAATCATCCATATTTTTTCTTAGTGGGGAAATGTATGTAGGACAGAAGCAGAGTAAAAAGGCAAGTAAAAGTACATTTCACGCCTGATTAAGACAAAAAAAAAAAAATATATATATATATATATATACAAAAACCTCACACAAAGCTAGGAATCTTAAATTCAAATAGAGAATGGATTCAGTTAGTTGTGCAACATGACTGGTTGATAAGAAACAAAGAAAATGCACATCTCTAATTGTGCCTGAAAAAAAAAAAACACAACCAACCATTTACAGAAAAGAAAATAAGGAAAATGATCAAGTAACATCATAGTTGTTAAAACATTTATTGAGATTGCTGGGGCAGAGATGATTTAAAGGCTGACATCTGCTGAGAGGAAGGAACTGCAATAATGCTAATTTGTAATGCAGCAATGATTTCAGTAAAGGAGCTCTCTAGTTCAGATCTCCAGTTCTGCAGCCTTTAGGTGGGTCTCTGCTACAACACACCTAAAATTATGAGCTTATTAGCAGAGCTCTGCGGAGCATGACTGCATGCTAAGGAGGTAATTTAGCCATTTCAGGCGTTTAGAAGCAGATAAACATCTACTATTTGCAGGACACTGAGACATTAAAACTGAAGTTTGAGACCTGTGTTTGGGATGCCATCTAGCTCTTTCTATTCAAATATTGGCTATGCTTGATTATGCTTGTGGTTTGTAAGTGAGATTGTGCCTATATTTCTTTGGGCTGGAGCATGTATGTGTGCAGAAACAAAAACAGAAGAAATCTATGAAGCGGTAAAGAATTTTTCCCAGCATGCAGATTAAACTAAGTTAATTTAGTCCAAAATAATCAAACCTTATGTTTAGTTTCAGATATAATAGACTAAATCCCAATCTTCTTTGTTGTAATATTTTTTAATTAAGATAATCAATCAATGTCAACTGGTGAAGCATTTTCCTAGAAAAGAGAAAAGTCAGCTGCTTGTTTGGAGTCATTTAGTTTAAGGTAATCCCTCAATCTGAGAAGCATGTGGCAAGAGCGGAAAAGAACAACATCCATTTTATCAGGAGGAAAGTCTCAATCAGAACTAAGTGGAGTTAGGATTCATGAAAATCAGTCACTGGTAAGCGTCAATAATCTTGAGTGTAGTCATGAAACCATAATGGTAAGAAATTGATAGCAGCAAAAGCACCATTAGTTTCTTCATCCAGGTTAGAAACACAGCTAATAACAAAAAAGACTGAGCAATGAGTTCTTTCTATGAAATGAAAAACAAGGAGAGAACATAAAGGTGATAGGAAGCATAGTTTTGTTAGGGACACCTTCGTTAAGAGACACAGCTAAATATAGAGGAAGCTGTATTTTCTATGTCGATTTGGTAAAAATTCTTTAGCATGAACTCAAATGTTTGACGGTCCATTTTTACACCAGCCAATATTGTATGTTGCGAATTTATCTCTATATTTGTTCAGTGTTTACTGAGCCTGATGGACAATATACCAAAAAAGAAAAACTTAATATAAATAACAGGTACTTACCCACAGTTGTATTTGTTTTTTATAGGAGCAGAGTTTGGAGGGTCCATCTCCACTGTCTTTGCCCCAGGACACTAAAGAGGCAACCAATGAAAACCCGACAGCCACAGACGAACTGGACACGCCCACGTCCATCGCCTCAGTGATGACCTCAACCAATGAAAGCTCCACAGAAACTGACACCCCGCAGCAGACTGACTCTGAGGTTCATAAAACTTGCTGAAAAACCTGTTTTTGTCTTAAAAATTCATAGAAAACTAACAATATTTTTGCAGTTTTGGAACAAAAAAGCTAAAATTCCAATGAATTTCCCACACTTGAAAATCAAATTTACTCTAATCTATCTTGCTATGAAACACAGGATGAACCTCTGTTGTTTCACCAGAGTCCTATCTAGACTAAGGGAGATTTATTATTCTTTGGCATGAAAGCAGAATTCATAATTTATTAGAAGGCTTAGAAAGCCAAGGATGTGCTGAAAAGATGATGATTAATAGTGGCTATGAGAAAAGGGATGGTACTCTATGTATGGTTGAAACAAAATGCTAATTACAGTGCGAGCATCAAAAACTTGCTTTGGCAATTCCAAGTATACTGAGATTATGTACTTCTTGTTCATAATGTAAGCAGCTACATCAAGTGGCATTTTCAGAATAAGACAAGAACCCTGCAGACTACTTAGGCAAATTAGGTTTTAAAGACTAGGGCAGATCTTTTTGTTGTTGTTGACGGGAAACATTTATGTATATTGTTGTGGCGGATGCATTTTTTGTAGGAGTCCAAGGCTGTGGAACAAGAGGGTGAAAAGGCTCCCAGTGAGACCCAAGAGGGGTTTAAAGAGGAGAACATCCTCCCATCAGATACTCCAGATCTCACATTGGCTCAAGAGGCTACAGAGAACACATCGACTGAGAAACCCACTACTGAGGCAAATGTTGAGCCAAACACAACAGCCAGCAACACTACCACTGCAACAGTTCTCCCCCAGTCAGCACTGCCGTCTGGTGAGCCTCATCCTGTAAACCCAGACAGCCAGAACAGAGTCTACGCCCTCCCTGATGCCTTCAGGGGCATTGGAGGCGATGTCTGCGCGGGATATGGAAGCCTTTCACGTTTCGGCCTTCATGGCTACTTGCCCACCAAAAACTTCCAGCCCGGCGCCCACTACACCTTACCGTTCCTGAGGGACAGCTATGCCTCAACAGGCCTCAGCAACCAGACAGAAGACAACAGAGAAAGTCCTCTGGATGTGAAGACTGACCTGCCAGGCGCCGGTTACCACACACTGGGAATCCCCCAGTTTAGACCAATTACCACTATGGAGCTCCTTAGGGAGCCCTCGAGAACCAGGTGAGAGGATTTTCTACAACAGTAAACATTTTGAAAACCCAGAAGAGTTTTAATTTAAAACTCTTGTTGATTGTGTTGAGTATGCAAAGTCTTCCTAACAGGTAAATCTTTCTACACATCATAAAAAACTTTCATGTCATCTGAACACAGCCTTGCCGCTATAAAGTAAGGTAGTAGCAGCATCATATGATATTTTCCTTCATCAGGGGAAGATTGGCAGATTAGAAATGACTGAATATGGATAGAATAAAGTACAGTTTAAACCTGAATGAAAACCTAACAGACTACCTATATGTTGATCTATAAACAAAAAACACCAATAACAAACACTGGAGTTAGAGGCATGATAAATCTGAAAATGTTCGAGCAGTTTTAATTGGAAATGTATTATGTGCTTTTAGCTAGAAGGGAAAGATAAACACCTCTTTTAGAAAGATATAGCCATGCGTCTTTTAATGTATCTGAAGGGTTTCTAAGAGCGAAGTGTGCATGTAATGGAAGAAAAAAGGCTTTATGAGTGCAATAAAAGATTATTTAAGATTCTTTTTAATTACTTACTACATCATAAAACTTATGTGACCTCACTGCCCTCAACAGTATGCAAATTAGCATTATAAACCAAGACAATGCATACATGGGGCTACCAACAGTTAATCTATGAAATCAATAATTCTTTTTTGTTTTTTTTTCATTTGCTTGCTTTGACAAAAACCTATGTCAAACTCTATGGCTGCACACATCCGGAGGATGCAGCTCAGCTCCGATCCTTTCAGTCCGGGTGGATAATAACAAGACAGATGGACAGCAGTTAAGCTGCAACTGGTATCAATCAGGGATGGCAGTCTGCTGCTGCAAAGTTGATAGATAAGGAGGTTTCAAGTGTTATTGCCTGCCAGAAGCTTTCCCTTGGCCTACACAAGAGTGATAGAACTGTTTACAAAAGAAGCACCAAACCGTAGTCTTTTGCACAAAGAAAGCTGTTTTATTCAACATGTACATAGTTAGACCTTCACATTTCTTGCTACTAACTCAATGAGTGGGTTGTCATTGTTTCGTTTTTCTTTTTTTCTATAGCTGAAGGATTATGAAAAAAAAATCAGATCCTTCTCCTTTATGTAAAGCCCAGTTGCAACACCTAAAAACAATTAATCACAAACGACATGCGGCAGATACATTGCAAAAGAACGTCAATCTGAAGCATATAAATTGAATACATTTCCATTATTTGAACTAGTTTATAGTTTTTTTTATCTTGGTAGAAATTAATTATATAAGAGAAATCATTAAACACCTCAGTTTAGAGTTGAAAATATTTTTTTTTTTACTAAAAAGTAACCTTGGCAGCAAATGTCTTCTAAATTGTCAGACAGCAAAAATGGAGTTCATGAATCAAACATGTCAAAGGTTTAATGAAAAGGCTCATGGGATGTTGCAGGTTGTTATTTTAATATTATAGCAAAAAAAGGAATTCCAATACTTTATGATTAATTTATTGTTTCAGCTTTTAACATACACTATATTGCCAAAAGTATTTGCTCACCTGCCTTGACTCACATATGAGCTTAAGTGACATCCCGTTCCTAATCCATAGGGTTCAATATGACGTCGGTCCACCCTTTGCAGCTAGAACAGCTTCAACTCTTCTGGGAAGGCTGTCCACAAGGTTTAGGAGTGTGTTTATGGGAATTTTTGACCATTCTTCCAGAAGCGCATTTGTGAGGTCGCACACTGATGTTGGACGAGAAGGCCTGGCTCTCAGTCTCCGCTCTAATTCATCCCAAAGGTGTTCTATCGGGTTGAGGTCAGGACTCTGTGCAGGCCAGTCAAGTTCATCCACACCAGACTCTGTCATCCATGTCTTTATGGACCTTGCTTTGTGCACTGGTGCACAGTCATGTTGGAAGAGGAAGGGGCCAGCTCCAAACTGTTCCCACAAAGTTGGGAGCATGGAATTGTCCAAAATGTCTTGGTATGCTGAAGCATTCAGAGTTCCTTTCACTGGAACTAAGGGGCCAAGCCCAGCTCCTGAAAAACAACCCCACACCATAATCCCCCCTCCACCAAACTTTACACTTGGCACAATGCAGTCAGACAAGTACCGTTCTCCTGGCAACCGCCAAACCCAGACCCGTCCATCAGATTGCCAGATGGAGAAGCGCGATTCGTCACTCCAGAGAACGCGTCTCCACTGCTCTAGAGTCCAGTGGCGGCGTGCTTTACACCACCGCATCCGACGCTTTGCATTGCACTTGGTGATGTATGGCTTGGATGCAGCTGCTCGACCATGGAAACCCATTCCATGAAGCTCTCTGCGCACTGTTCTTGAGCTAATCTGAAGGCCACATGAAGTTTGGAGGTCTGTAGTGATTGACTCTGCAGAAAGTTGGCGACCTCTTCGCACTATGCGCGTCAGCATCCGCTGACCCCGCTCCGTCAGTTTACGTGGCCTACCTCTTCGTGGCTGAGTTGCTGTCGTTCCCAAACACTTCCATTTTCTTATAATACAGCTGACAGTTGACTGTGGAATATTTAGGAGCGAGGAAATTTCACGACTGGATTTGTTGCACAGGTGGCATCCTATCACAGTTCCACGCTGGAATTCACTGAGCTCCTGAGAGCGACCCATTCTTTCACAAATGTTTGTAAAAACAGTCTGCATGCCTAGGTGCTTGAATTTATACACCTGTGGCCATGGAAGTGATTGGAACACCTGATTCCAATAATTTGGATGGGTGAGCAAATACTTTTGGCAATATAGTGTATATTCAATTAATAGTATTTTGAACAAAACAGGCAACATTTACCCCAATATAAACATAAACAATTAACTCAAATTCAGGGTTTATGGCAATGACCAGATACATAATAGATACTTTAAATAATACTTTTATTAAACAACATGTCACATATAATAACGTCACAAAAGATTAGACTGAAAAATCTCATTAAGCACATAAAAAAGATAGGGCTTTATGTTTGTGCAAAGAAGCTGCCTTTTTTTTTTTTTTTAGCTTACTGCCATCTGTTGTGGATCAAGTTGAAATATGTATCGTAATCAAACAAATCAGTGTTTCAGATCTACAGTCTGTTTGAAATAAACGGATAACAAATGGTATCAGTAAATGATGAAACGGACTTTCCACATTTTCTGAGCAACAAGCGCATTAGCCAGACTCTGTGAGTGTGTTGGATCCTGTATCAGGTCCCTTGGTAAAATTATTTTACACTTCACTGCTCAATTCTCTATACTCTACTTTGTCTTCTGCACTTTTCCCTTCAAAGCCAATTTTAGTGGGCATAGAGAGACACTTAATTCCACTCCTCTCCTCTCCTCTGCACAGTATTTCTTTTGAGATGGTTGTATAACCACAACTTTCAGTTATCAACCTCTAAAGAGTGCCACAGTACCAGCATGACAGCTAGCTCACACCATCCTTCACCAAAATGACTGGAAAAATATCCAACTGGTAGTTTTATTCTCATGTACTTACATTTCTCTTGTCTGCTTTTTAATGTTGAGCATGTGGCTTTAGGCTGCTACCTCATTGTGAGTTACTGAACAAACCAAGGTTTTAGAAGCAGCACCAGAAAATCTCAATCTTTTGTTCATAAGATGTGTTATAACTGAGACAGAAAACAATGAAACCTGTGTGACTGTCAATCTTAATAAGAATAATGAGAATATCAGATTATTATGCTAATAATCAGAATTATTAGGATAATAATTCTGATTATTATGCTAATAATCAGAATTATTAGGATAATAATTCTTAAATTGATATACATTTAAGCACCTCAACAAGATGTTCAGAATGGTAATTAGTTTTGGATTGACTGGCATAGCTGGAAACATTAGGCTTAATTTGGAAGTTTTGACTGATGTTAATCCATGATGCAGCCATTTTGGTTTTCTGAGTCAGTCATGGGAACTTAGCCTTTTTAATATGACTTAGAACTAAAAAGGTGAATGCTATAATTATCTGAGGGGTTATGGATGGATGGATGAATGGATGAATGGAGGGAGGGAGGGAGCGATGGATTGATGGATGGATGGAGGGAGGGAGGGATGGATGGATTGATAGATGGAGGGAAGGATGGATGAGGAAGGGATGGATTGATGGATGGAGGGAAGGATGGATGAGAAAGGGATGATGGATGGATAGATGGATTGATGGAGGGAGGGAAGGATGAATGGATGGATGGATGGAAGGATGGATGAGGAAGGGATGATGGATGGATAGATGGATTGATGGAGGGAGGGATGTATGCATGGATGGAGGATGGGGGGGATGGATGAGTATCAAAGAACCTTTACCCTGAACCAACAGGGCTTAAATTGGGAGAGTTTTAAAGTTGATAGCGAATTCAGATGCCCAGATATTTAATTTAAGACATAAAATCACAAAAAAAAATCATCCACAAATACATACCGTTGAGTCCAGATCAAAGTCTGAAATTTACATAGATAGAGAAGCTTTGTAAGCTTCTGATTAACAACATCCAGGTTAACAGAGGTAAGTCTTAGGACACTTTAAGCACAGTGCTTCCCTATGGAAACCATTAGAACAACAAACTAAATAACAAAAAAAAAACATATGCCAGAGATTGTTACACCTCCTGAAGTTTGGTTTATTCTTGGGTAATAATTTGCAAGTCATGTGTCAATCTTTGCTTCCTCCCTTACAGCTGATGCAAAACGCAGCTGCTGGTCTTTTAACTGCTACTACAAAATATGACTGTATCACTCCTGCCCTGGGTTCTCTCCACTGGCTGCCTGGGCATTTTAGAGTTCATTTTAAAAGTTTTTAACTGCCTAAATAACCTTGCCCCATCTTACCTCTCTGAGCTTCTACACCCCTACTTGCCTCCTCGGTCCCTCAGGACAGCAGAACAGCAGCTCCTGCAGGTACTGTACCAAGGTGTTAGGAGGAAGCTCAGAGGGGCCAGAGCCTTCTCTATCGCCGCTCCTCATTTATGGAATAGCCTCCTGCTGCAAATTAGGGAGGCTCCTTCCTTGACAAATTTTTAAAATACAGCTCAAGACTTATTTTTACTGCTGGCTTTTAACAGGACAGGACTTAATTGTTGTGACGCAGTTTATCTAGCTTAAAAAAATCTTATTCTTGCCTTATTATATATTTTTATGCTGTATTTTATTATTTTATTGTGTTTTATTGTTTTCAGCTATGTTCAGCACTTTGTTTTGAGCTGTAGCTGTTTTAAAATGATTATGATGATGATATCCAGATGCCTGAAGATTTCCCATTCATGTGGCCAAAATAATTGTAAGCAAGTAAGGACACAGTGCGGATGTCAAGCAACCATACAGAAGGAGCTTTTCTCATCCTACTTGAAGTTCAACACCTAAAACAATGGGCAATAATGACATTTTTAAAACTCAGCAGTCATTTTATAAAGTTGAAAAAAAAAGGACTCAGAGGATGAAAATCAAAAGGTCAAACTTAGCAATTGCCAAAAAAGTAGAAGGCTTTTTTGAATAGGGAATTTTTAAGGTGGATCCTTTGGACAGATCATTTTTTACTTTTTTTGTGTTGGACTGCATTGCCCTTTATTAACACCCCAAGATTTTTATTGCATTTTGATTTCCTTAAGAGGCAGCAGAATGAGGGGCTGGACCAGCTCGCTTGTTTTTGTAGCCCTTTCGGGCCATTTTTTACACAGCTAATTAATATAGGTAACCTACTGTAAATCCTGTAGGTAATGTGTTAAGGAGCATTACAATTTCAGATAAAAAAAATTTTTTATCCAGTATTAAATTACTAGGATACAAATATATATTCAGTTCTCTCCATGAAAGACTCTATCATGAATTTTATTTATTAAATGTAAACCAACTTGTGTCTTTGCAGAAGTGGCTATGATGATGCATTTATGGCCCAGCTGGAAGGGAACCTGAATCCTTTCTTCCAGGCCATGTGCAGAGCACAGACCCTGCAGGTGCCCCACAAACGCAGCAGTATGGTAAGCCTGGATAGCATCAGAAGAGACCCACGCTGGAGAGACCCCAACCTGCATGAGGTGATCTCCATGCTCAGGCACCCAATGGACCCGGTCAAGTCCAATGCAGCTGCCTATTTGCAGCACCTGTGTTATGAAAACGACCTGATCAAACAGGAGGTTCGGCAGCTGAATGGGGTGCCAATCCTGGTGGAGTTGTTGGACCATCCCAAGCCTGAGGTCCATCGTAAGGCCTGTGGTGCTTTGCGCAACATATCCTATGGGAAAGACCACAACAACAAAATGGCCATCAAGAGCTGTGATGGCATCCAAGCTTTAGTTAGACTGCTGAGGAAGTCTAGCAGCATGGAAGTCAAAGAGTTAGCTACAGGTACAGGGATATATTTTTCAGCCACAGGTAGAGACTTCTCTACTTTTAGAATGATTTCTTAAACATCTTCATTTTTTCAATAACCCTGCAGGCACTCTGTGGAACCTCTCATCACATGAACCCCTAAAGATGACAATCATCAACCAGGGACTGCAAACCCTGACTGATGAAATCATCATCCCACACTCAGGCTGGAGGAGGAGAGACTCTGTTGATGCATCTAAACCGCTGAGTGCTGAGTGGACCACCGTCTTCAAGAACACCACTGGATGCCTGAGGTAAAGCACAGCTGCTGTCACAGATTTAAAAAGTGTTTGTAAGGATTCCTGTAACAGAGATGTTTCTGTAGGAATGTCAGCTCTGATGGAGCAGAAGCTCGACAGAGGCTGAGGGAGTGTGAGGGGCTGGTGGCAGCTCTGCTTCATGCCCTGCAGTCAGCAGTCATCAACAAGGATGCAGACAATAAGGTTGCTCAAGTAATCATTAAGATTTTAGTCTACTACCATAGAATAGAGTAACTTGCATTAAGTTGATTCCAACATTTATAACATCAGAGGAAACCAATAAAAGCATGAAGGCCATTTTAATAAATATGAAGTATCACTTTTGCTTCAAGGGGAAACTAAAATCTTGGCTGATATGTTGGAACATACATATGCATCACCTTTGATAGAAATTATTTTTCACTTGCAATTTAGTCGGTGGAAAACTGCGTGTGTATCCTTCGAAACCTTTCCTATCACGTTCATAAAGAAATCCCAGGAGCCGAGCGATTTCAGGAGCCCCATGCTGGACATCTGATGAGAACAGTGGGGCATCAGAAGAAGAAGAACGAGCCTGAATGTTGTGCAGGGAAAAGACCCAAAGGTTTGTAAATTAAATAACGGCTAATGAAGAATTCGATTATCTTTAATGTTTGCAAAGCAAATGTCTTTTTCTCTCCAATATATAGAGTTATTTTTTTTCTTGACTTTCAAAGTACAAATCTCAAGCTTTATTTGTCCTTCCCTCAAGCACCACATACTGCATTGAACAAGCGCTTTTTTTCATCTGTGAAATGTTCTGAGCGAGGCACATTCCCGAGGGACTCGGTCGAGGATTCATACTCACTAAAGTGGACTTTTCCTTCCTTTTCTGATGCAATGCACTTGCAGTTGGAATGAACATTTATTAATTAATTAATATCAGTGTCAGTGATGCATTTTAAAAGGCGGATGTTTCCTTCCTAATTTACAGTTTTTATCCGGTTGAAGTTCTATACTTCTATAGATCTATACCTGCACTGGCATTTTTTTTTTAAACTCTGTGGTATGCAGCAAATCTAAGAATTTTATAAAACTTGGATATATTTAATGAATACTCTAACAATGATAATTCCCAAACTGAGTTGTTTATTCAATTAACGCCTCTTATGAAATACATTGCAAAAGTATTCATATACCCTTAAACTTTGACTTATATATACATATTCAGTATTTACTCCCCAAAGACATACTTTGTGGAGTCTCCTTTTGCTTTTATCAAAGCAGAAGCTCTGTGCGCCTTCAAATATTTGGTGTTTTATTGTTGGAAAGCAGAACAAACTCGTCTGAGTTTGTTCTGCTTTCTGAAATAAGTAACACCTGTGAAATATGTATTCACAAGTGATCAAAGATTCTCATTTGAATGCAGGTCTGGACTTTGGCTGGGCTATTCTATCTCACATATATGCTTTGATGTGTCTTTGTCCCTGCTGAACAAAAGCATCCCCCTTTTCTTACTACTTTAGTTCAAGAACTGTTTTCTTCTGGCCCAGAATTTCATAAAAGCCAGATTTGTTGATTCTAACACCTCCGGCGTGGATCTCTGCATCTCCTCAAATGTTATCACTGGCCTCTGTGGAGCTTCTCTGATTAATGCTTTCTCTGCCCATTGTGTCTGTTTTGGTGGACAGTCATGTGCTGGTAGCGGTCCAGGTGTGTACGTTTCTCCACAGCTTTATTATTACTCTGTCAACAACAAGCCTTTATGTGGCCTTGATTTCTACATCCATTTTTGGTTTGCAGATTTTGTTTGTTTTGTTTCATAAAACAAACAAAGAAGTTGTTGGACATTTATGTCCGCAGTAAGATTGCAGGATTATTTATTTTCAAAATTCAATTCGTTAACAGTTGATGCACAGTTATAAACAATGATATTTTTTTCTTCATCGAGAAAGATTGGAGTTATTTCCAATAGTTGATTTATTGCTCTCCTGAAAACTACAGATTACTCAAACTGATCCAATCAGCAACTCAGTGTGTCGCCACATGGAGGAGCTCTGCTTGCTTCTCTAGCTCTATGTTCCTTTGCACCACAATCTAATCTATGACATTGTTCTTTTCTTTTTCTCCCTCCAACCTGGGCTCATCAGAAGAGTGGTTCAGTCAAGGTCAGTCTGCCAGCTATGAGAGAAAATCTTCAAAGCAGTGGATACTGTGAATCAATGCTGCTGTGATATTTTTTTCTGCTGTCTGTATCTGCCTGCTAATGAAAAGAAAATTGGTGCTTGTGTTTGTGTGCATGTGTGTTTATCTGTGACGTATAGGTTGGAAAAATGGATTTATGGAGAGGAAATACAACACTTTGGATTTACCAAAATGTGCAGAACTGATAAAAGGTACAAATAAAACATAGACTTCAGTTTAACTTTCAAAAAAAGGAGTATCTTCATCAAGGTAATGACTAATAGATACAATATAATATGTGTATTCTATTAAATAGCCTTTATATGGCTCATCATCATCATCATCTTCCTCCTCGTCATCATCTTATAGTACTCAACCTTTCTGGCTCTAGCTGCTTTCTGGACTCTTTCTGCTGTATAAGCATGACATTGGCATGGCCTGGGAAGGAACTCATTTAGATGCAGCTCCACACATCAGCACCTGCACCATTAAAGCAAAACGACCAAACATCCGAGCTGCTGAGAGCATTTTAGTTTGCAGCACAGAGAATGACAGAAATACAATGCTGGCACTGGCCGGGCTTTAAACACTTGCATGTTTTATCTACTCCACATGTCTTCCTTTGCAAAAATGGGGAGAAGAAAACCCATGGTGCTGCAGGCATGTAGCTCTGACTGCCATTAAAACAGAGATCAGAGCTTAGCTAATGCCTCCTACGCTGCAGCCAGTAAATGCAAATCAGACTGACAATCATGTTACAGTTCAGGGTCAGCCTTGTACTGTTATACTTGTCAGCCATCCAGCTGCCTACATTGGCTCAGTGCAAAATAATCAGTTCATGAGTCTGCTACAGTTGTATTTTCTATTCAATGTTGTCTCATTTATTGCACTCTGTATATGTGTCTACTAACCTACAATCTACAATCTAAACTTTACTTAAATAGAAGACAATCTAAAGCTTAACACAGTGCCTTTCTAAAGAATCAATGTCAATTGAAATTCTTCACATTTATTTTACTTGCAAACATAAAAGTCTGGA
Source organism: Cyprinodon tularosa (assembly GCF_016077235.1). Classification (NCBI taxonomy): domain Eukaryota; kingdom Metazoa; phylum Chordata; class Actinopteri; order Cyprinodontiformes; family Cyprinodontidae; genus Cyprinodon; species Cyprinodon tularosa. The sequence continues at coordinate 1,033,722 of NW_024038602.1, forward strand.
TATTTTAAGAGGACATAATGGTGAAATGGAAGAAAAGTTACAGAAGCAGTCAAGCAACCCCCTGGTAACACCAGAGGAGCTACAGGGGTTCATAGCTCAGGTGGGAGAACCTGGTGACAGCATACTAATTGTTACTTCATTCAACATAATGGCCTTTCTCTTACTTTCAGTAGATGTAGAAAAAATAAAAGCCTTAGAAAGATAACCAAGAATGCTAAAAATTTTTTTTTTACAAACTTATGAAAAAAATTTTGCAATGTCTATAAAAATCCTCCAACATAACATTTAAGAAAAATTTGCATTGAAACAGAAAAACAAATAAAACCACATGAAAACCTGGAACATCCGGTCAGTGACAAATGCCATATTCATAGAATATGATGTGTATTGAAATATCAGAGATGGGTTTAAAAGTCATATTATCAATATTTAAATAAACCATATCACAATATATATTGATATTGAAATACTGTTCAGCCCCAATAAGAGGGTGATCCAGTCAAGGTAGACCATTCAAAGTGCTATATTTGTTTAAACTGGCAGTTAGTATCACCTAACATAGTACTCCCAAAGAAAATCTTGCAGGGAAAGTAAACGACCTGAGGCAGATTTTATCTTCCCACAGGACAGCACTAAACATAGAGCAAAAGCTGCTTTATAATCCAATGATTTGGATCAAATCACATTCAAATCTCAAATAGCCCAGGCAAAGTTCAGGAGGAAATTCAGCTGAGAATCTCTGGCAAGTCTTGAAATGTTCTGCTTACAGATGCTCCCCATCGACCATGGATGAGATAGAACTATTTTAAATTGAAGAATGTGCAAAAATGTAGAATAAAAAAGGTGCAGAGGGATTTTCAACAAACCTTTCTATAAAGTTTTTACACAGGGTCGTTTTATGTGCTGAAAACCAATGCACAATGTATTTTTATTCGTTACCAATTATTGAACACAATATAAGCCCTTCCATTTCACAATTATGAAGCTCTTTCTGGTCGTCCCCCCACCCTTAAAAAGACAGAGTTTGTGTTTGTGCCAGAGGTGGATAATCCAGGTCCAGAAGGTTAAAAAAAACAGCCTAGTTTTCCTTAATCCTGATCACTTAACCAGGTGATTATTCCTCGTTCTGTATTGGAGCTGGGAAAACAAATGGTTGAAACTAATCTCTGTATATGCTTTTTACTCTCTTGAACCTGGATTATCAATCTTTGTTTTTTGCATCCTGATAAAATAGGCTAAATTAAAGTGGTTTTCATAAAATAGGTTAAAAACGATTGACTTTGTTTCCTTATTTCTCTTGAAGGCTTGGATCTGCTGTACCAGCCGGAGGTGGTGAGGCTTTACCTCTCTCTTCTTACCTGCAGTCACAACCACAACACCCTGGAGGCAGCTGCAGGAGCGCTGCAGAACCTCGCTGCGGGACACTGGGCTGTAAGCAAATGGAAAAGTTCAAAGTTATTTTTCATCCCCTAATTACAGGAGCTTTATTCAGGTCACATGGAGTATTATTCACAGCACATATGGCTGATTTTACTTCGATGCTACACTCTCTGCTAAGAATGAGCAATTATGTAGGTGAAGTCACCACTGCTGCTGTCACTGTTTGTAAACATCATCTCAGTGTCTTAGGATCAGATCCAGGACGTGCTTCTTGTCAGCATGGTTACTGTCTCTGCTGTTCAGCTTGAGGACCGACTTAAAATAGAACTGTACTGAAATAAAGTACTATGAATAAAGTGTAAAAATGCCTGTGCAGTGAAGGGTCAAACAAGACAATTTCTAGAGGCCAGAAGTAGGGGGGCCATGAGTATCCGATGCTTCTTTTCTCAGTTGGCCCCTTTTGTTTTTTTAGGTGGCTTCATTAATCAGCCTAATGTAAATGTGCACTGACCTTGTCTCCAGCCAAGATCATCAGGAAAAAAAACATCAGCTACAACTGAATTTTCCCTTAGAAGCGCCATATGTCTGCATCTAAAATAAAACATGAGAATATCCTCTGAGTGTAAAAGTGATTTAAAGGGGTCATAGAATGATTATATAGGGTATTTGGTGCTGGTCCTTAAGGTCTCTGAGAGGGTGGGGAACATTGGGTGGGCTGAAAATGGCATATTTGCTGTTCTATGAGCCGTAATGCAAGCCTGGTTGAAAGCCCTATAATGAAGTGACAGGTTTTCTTCCTTTTATGGTATGTTCATGAATATTTAGATGAGCTGGGCACTGATTGGTTGGTTTACAACGAGCAAAGCTCCTGAGCAATGACACATCATAGCAACAAGCACTCAGTCACTGAAACATTGAAATTGTTGATATGGAAGGGTGACCAGACCAGATTTAGGGGAAATTCTAAATCAACAGAGATTTTGGTCCACTACAGTGCAGCACGTAGTCGAAACACCGTGCACTCCAACCGAGCCGTCAGCTCCGGCGCTGGTCTGGGAACTCCGGTGGACGGCAGCAGGGAGCCAGCGGGGATGGAGGAACTGAACCCGACCTGGTGACAGTAGTCTGCCTTACCGGTCCCGTGCCCCCCTTCTCCGGCTGAGGACGGGCCGCTCATGCTGAGCTCCGGTCCAGTCAGCGGCCCGGCAGTCGACACTGCCCCTCCACACCTTTGGCCAGTGAACCACTGGGCTGGTCTGTACTGTATGTCAATTTCGGGACGTGACAAAAATACAGGCCCGAACCAAATAAGGCAACATCCAAGAGCTTACGGCAACCCGGGGCTTCGTTTGGATTCGCCTGTTTCATGGTGGAAGTTTAGAATTGTGAGATTTACATAGAAAGGAGGTGTCGATGGGGTTTGAACTTCTCTGTACGTCCATTTCACCAACTGAACCATCGTTATTCATCTATGAAAATTTAAACTCGGTTTTGCATTCTATGAACCCTTTAAGACTTTCAAGATCCTATGATCTTTCAATCAGACACAACAAAGGTTGAAACAATTAATCAGATTAATCATGATGAATTGATTATTCACTGCAAAAATGATATAGAAATAAGTAAAAATGTCTTGAAAAAAGTATATTTACTCTTAATTTTTAGTAGGTAAATGAGATGATTTAGCAATGGAATGAGTATTTTTACACTTAAAATAAGATAATTAAATAAAATGCACTTAAAATAAGACAGTGCAGTTTTTTCTTACTTTAAATGTCATTTGTCTTGTTCCATTGGTAAAGTGTCTCACTTACCTCCTAAATCCCAGAAAAAAAATTACTTATTTTAAGTAAAAATTACTTATTTAGATTTCTACTTTTTCAGTGTTGAAATAATCTTCAACTAATTTAGTAATCGATTAATCATTAAATGGAGTATAGAGACTTTAAAACATGCCTTTACTGATAGAGCAGTAATTATACCAAAATTGTAAAAAAATATGTGAACATTTTGCATTTAAGATAAAAAAATTGATTTCATCTGTCAATATCAGGACTTGCCAAAGTCTTGTCTAAGTCTAGACTTGTCTAAGTCTAAGTCTAATATGCTCTATCCAGGACTCCTCAAGTGGAATCCTTTTAGTTTCACCTGGTTTAATTTCATAAAAATCTTCTTTAAGGAAACTTTGGTTGTCCAATTAATAATCGATTAATCAAAAACATAATCAACAGAATAATCGATTTGCAAAATAATCATTAATTGCAGCCCTAGATACAACCAATCAAATCACAAAGAAATGTTTCCAGTTACAAGTAATGCAACAAAGCTCCTCTCAATATTTCTTTAATCCTTTGAAAGAATCAAGGATTTGATTGAGGCAACAGACTGGTGTTTCTTACAGTGGTCGAGCTACATTCGAGCCACAGTGAGAAAAGAGAAAGGACTTCCAGTTTTAGTGGAGCTGCTGCGCTCAGATGTGGACAAAGTGGTGCGAGCAGTGGCCATCGCTCTTCGCAACCTCGCCATTGACAGAAGAAATAAAGACCTGATCGGTAAAGCATTAAGACTCTCAGCTTCAATGACAGTGGTCAACATCTGCAGACTGACAGCACTCTGCCCATATGTCTGTCTGTTACAGGAAATTACGCTCTGAGGGACCTTGTCGCTAACTTGCCCTGTGGGCAGCAGCACCCTGTGAAAAATCTGGAAGGAGATACGGTGTTGTCTATTCTGAACACGATTTACGAGATCATCACAGATAACCCTGAAAACGCTCGAGTTCTCATACAGGGTCATGCTGTGCAGAAACTGGTGGCTATAAATAAGTCAAGGTATAAACACATGATGGAGAAATTTGACATACATTTCAACCAGTGATAGTGATTTTGAAGCTAGAATTCTAAAAGTGGATTTAATAGAATGTGCAAAAGATTCAGAATCTCTGAAAATGTCACACCTTAGGGTTAAGAGTGCCTCATATTTACCACCAAATAATCCTCATCTGTACAAGAAACTGTTTTTGTGCAGATGAGGATTTTTTTTTTCTCATTCACCATGCTTTCTAAAACCATATGTTTTCAGCCAATCGGCACGAGAGACCAAAGCAGCTTCACATGTACTTCAGACAATATGGGCCTACAAGGAGCTAAGACACACCCTGATTAAGGCGGGATGGAACAAGAGCCACTTTAAGGTATTTTACTTAATAAAACATTTTTTTTAACACAAAACATACCTTAGGCAGGTTGTTGGTAGAGATGAACCGATCCAATACCTGAATCGGATATCAGCACAGATATTGACTAATTAGCTGGACTGGTGGACGAAGTACTCAACTGTAGTACTTGAGTAAAAGTATTGATACTCATAGTCAAATCTTACTCATTTACAAGCAAAAGTAACTCAGTCAATAATCCACTCAAGTTAAAGTATTAAAGTACTCACTTTTCTCCTGAAAACTACAGTACTCACTCACGTAAGTACTCAAACGTACATGCATTTTAAAGTACTTAAGTTTTCAAAAATACAAATTCCATTTTTTTATATTTATACATTTTAGCATAATTTTCAGAATAATTTTAAATAGCCTTGTAATTTTCAGAAACCATCTGATATATTGATGCATAGAAACACCTGCTACAAATTCTACACCATCTGTGAAGAACTTCAATATAAAAATCCCCCCCAAAAAACAATGACAGCTATTTCCAACTTTATTTATTATTCAAAAACAAACCAAAAAGCAAACAGGAGAGTCTTGATTCTCCTTGCACTGTCACTATGGAATAGAGGTTTATGTTCGAATCTATACCACGAAGAAACTACAATAAAGCTCTGCTTTGACAACTCATCATACTGAACAACTTGGCCTCATGGCAACAACTAACACCTTAATAAAATGTATAAACTACAAATAATATCTGCACTGAGTTTTTATGGAATTTGTGGAAAGTCATGCAAATCTTTAAAACAGTGGTGTCCAAATTCAGTCCCAAAGGCTGCTATCTGTCATGTTGAAATTGCATTTCAAAAAAGAAAACAGCAACAGTGGATTACAAAGCTAAACTGAGCCACAAGGAACGAGTAACTAGCAGCTTATTATAAATGGAGAGCAGTAGAAAGTACAATATTCGACTTTGAAATGTAGTAGATAAAAATTTATAAGTAACCCCCAAAAATGACTCAAGTTAAGTAAAGATACTCAAAAAAGTACTTAAGTAAAGTTATCAAGTAAATTTACTTTATTACTTTTTTACTGGATTTGATATCAGAGATCCAATCCAGTGCACTTTAGATTGAACTGCTTTTTCTTCTTTTTGATGATTACGTTTTAATAAATAACAACAATAAATTTATATCTAAAACATTTTTTGTCAAGGCTAAAGCCCTCATTGACATTATTTACGGTTAATTCATTCAACAGTTGATTTGGATTGGTATCGAGTATTAGCCAATGCCCTCAGCCCAGGTATTGGTATTGGATTGGATTTCAAAAAACTGGATCGATGCATCTATATTTGTTAGCTTATGGTTGGTTTGACTTGAGTAGGTTAGGTTTGTTGACTTTATTTACCACTATAGAGCAGCTAAGGGACTCACATCTGAAGCAAAAACAAATACATTTGAATGAATCATTGTTTATAATCCAGAATCCAGAAACAGAGAACCATGTAAACAATAAGTTGCAGAATACCAGGGCACAAGATAACTTCATATGTCTAATAAGCTAAAGGTGTGATATTTAATATGTTTGAATTTAATATGATATCTAATATGTATTTCCTTTTTAAAGCCGACAGCTTCAGGGGTAACTAAAAAAAACAAGAATGGAAAACAACAAAACAGTGATGACATCACATTGCCTCTCATGGAGAAAAGCCAAGGTTAGAAACTTTTTCACATATATTCAACCTAAATGATGATAAAAGGCACTATTTGATGTCATGTCACCATCTGCTCCAGATGTGTATTCCACCTTAGAGCCAAATGACCGAGTTGCAGACGGAAAGGGGCCTGTTGTGGAAAGAGATGCTCCACAGGTGATCAGATTTCTAAATTATTTAATCTTTTAATGTCAAGATTACTTAATTAATGATTCCAGATGATGACATACATAATGAATCATCAGGATTCCCTTCTTGTGTTTCTTACGGTAAATGACCTTTTTTTTCTGACACAGGCGATAAGTGAGAGAAAACACTTCATCAGAGCTGGCAGGCCTGCAGTGGGCCTCATGGATAACAAACCTCCCCCGCTGGACTCATGGGTGTGAACTTGACAACACGTCTAGTCTAGCTAGTTAAATCCTTTAGAGACACTTTCCGTTGTTGAAATGCAAATCTGTGTCATCTGTTCATTCTTGTAAATTTTAAAAGTTTAAAAGCTTTTTTTGTTTACAGAACTTAACGTGCCAAACACTTATATGTATTTAATCTGGAGATTAGTTGGTAATAGACATTATTGGTTTAAGATTTAGGATGATTTCTGTAAGCCTGAAACATACAACTGATAACATGTTATGTATGAAGTAGCCTGAAATATGCAAACTGTGGTGAATCATGACTCCAAAGATCATAAAACATGTACAAAGTGAATATGACAGTTTATTTACAGTACACAGTACAAATAGTTTGATTTAGTGAAAAAAAAATACATGGCTCTTTTTTATTGTCCACTTATAGACTCTGGACCTATGATCTGAAAAAGTATAAAAACATTTTTTAGTCTCTGATCAATTTAGAGTACTGGCTGTTATTTATCACCCAAAACGTTTGGAATTCAGTTTTGATAAATCTTAGCAGACACACTTAAAATTAATTGCATTTGTTATAAAGAAAGGCAAAAGAGGATTGTACATGTGTAACAAAGGACTGTTAATATTCAAAATAAAGGCATTTATATTGTAATGTTTATTGTAATACCTATGTTATTAAATAATAGCTATTTATGTGTCTTAGCTAATGCTTATAAATAATACATCTCTGCTTTGCAGTGGTCCTTTTTGCATTGCAATGTTGAATGAAAATAAAATAAATGCTGTGCATAGTTTCTCATTTATATTTGTGTCATATCTTAAACAGCTCTGGTTTTATAGGTTTACATGAATTTAGGATTACCTTAAATGTCATGGTTTTAGACGACCATCTTCTGTTTGAAATGTTTTTACTCTAAGCAGGAAAGATCATACGACATTTTAACAATTTAATTCAATTAATTTTATTTACATAGCACAGAGTCACAACACGTTGCATCTACAAGCAAATTACGGAGACACATCAATCAAATCACTTGGTGAGATTTGTTAAAAGCTTTCTAAGCAAAACAGCAGCTAGGTTAATACTGTGATCAAAATAATCTTTTTATGCAGACCGGGCGCCTTCGGGCACATTGCTGCCCCCTCAGGACACTGGCTTGTTAAGTTTTTATGGATATTACGCTGCCATGCATTATGCATAAGTTAGGGTGTCATGGACATAAGTTCTGGACTCTTTATGAATACTCTATGTATATGCCCAAAATAAAAAAAATAGAAAGTTCAGTCTATGCCAGCGTTTTAGGAGATTCTGGGACATCAGGCACACGCTGTCTATATTGTCAAGGTGTGACAGGAGCTTAAATCATTATTATTGAACAAGTCCAGACATACTAACCTTAATATTGATTGGCTGCAGAATAAATCATTTATTTTCTTGCATGAAAACAGATTAATTTAAGATTACCATTAGGTAGAGTAATAAAAAAACATCTTTAAAAGGGAAATTATAAATTTACACAAGCTTAAAAATATATTTTTAGAGGCATTTTTAAACAACTGCAGACTCAAAGTCCTCTTTGTAACAGCTGTCCACAAGCACTGGTTTTACAGATGTGCCCTGACTTTTACCCAAAACTTTAGCTTCAATATGTTACCGAGACAACTCAAACCCTCCAACGCTCAACCCTACTTCCAGCTGGAAGATGCTGCAATACTAGTGTCACAGTCCACAGTGAGACCACATTTTATCTTGAAAATCTGCACATTCCGGAGAAGGCAAATGTTTCCTACAATGAATGACAAGGACAATGTGTGGGTCCTTCAATGTGAGGATTTCATGACTAAACTTGGTGGGCTACATTTCAACCATGGTGGTGGTAAAACAATTCAGATAACATATAATGTATGAAATAGCCCAAATATCCAAACTGCGGGGAATCATGACTCAAAAGAACATACATATGCAAAGGGAAAACTACAATTTATTTAAAGCAGACAATACAAATAGTTTACTTTAATTCTGACTTTTTTTTTTTTATTACATAGCTCTTTTTTTTGGTCCAATTCCTGTTAGTTTTACAATTCATCCATGTATTTTGTAATCACTCCAACCTGAAATGTTCACCTGGGAAGTCTTTACCATGACAAATAGAATGAAGGGTTATATATAGGTTTAAATTAACACTTTTAGGTTCCATTTTATATTATGAGTAGGGTAGGTTTATCTGGATCTAAAATAAAAAAACAACACAGATATAGCTCTACTGTATTGTTTATTAGATACTAGTGTAGTAACAACATTTTTACTTAAATCCAAGCAGGGGATTTTCTATTTTTGGATAAGCTGTTGTTTGAATTCAAAGTCAGTTCAGCGAGAACAATTTTATTCAAAATTTCCTGCATGTTGGGATAAATTTAAATGAGTTGTTGGATGGTTATAAGTCCCTGGTGTGGTGAGAAAGAGGAGGGCAGACCAGGGCCTTGGTGACATCTCCAAACATGTCAGCAGAGCACATTGGACAGCCCTGCCCTGCCCTCACAACCAACTTAAAGATCAACCAGGGCAAAGCTGTTTTCACTTTGGCCCCAACAGCAACCTTCCTTGTCTTTGATGAAGGCAAGTCTCCAGAAGATTTACATTTTCTCTTCTAATGCTCAGTCTTTGGATTTAAATCTTTCAGCTGCTCAAGAATGACCACTTTGGTTTTTTCAAACCTCGGCTTGATAAATATTGTGATTGTGGCATTAACTGGTTTGAGCTGCAGCAGTCCAATCAAGTCTGCCGAGACTCACCACAGGACATTAGTTGGCATGGATGCGATCGACAATCCTCTCCACAGTGCACAGGACTTTTTGAGTCACTTTCTGTCCACACTAAACCTCACCAGGTTAAGGTCCCAGCCTAGGATGCCCACCACCCAGAAAGAGCCACTTTCAGAGTACATGCTGGAGCTCTACAACCGATTTGCCAATGACCGCACTGCGGTACCATCTGCCAGCATTGTGCGCAGTTTCAAGAATGAAGGTACAGACTTCTTTGAAAAACTATATCTGATACACTGTAAGAAAACTATTATAGGTGAACTTAGTGCGATCATGTTTGTCAAAGATTTATTATGCTCCACCTTTATTGACAGAGATCAAAGAAAGGTCCTGTAAATCCAGCTTTTAGAACTGTTGTAAACATAAATTTGATTCAATCTTTTAAAACAACTTTGAAATACTTCTTGTGTTGTTTTTAATTTCAGATTATTCCCTCCAAAATATTGCAACCACTGGAGTCCGGATACATCCCCTTCTATTCAACATCTCCGTACCACACCATGAGCATATAACAACAGCTGAACTGCGACTCTTCATGCTTGCACGTAAAGCCCAGAAACATGCCGGCTTCAGCTGCAGGGTGACTATCTACAAGATACATGATGGTGCAGTTTGGACAAAAGAGGTGGGGAAAGAAGGGAGAGGGAGGGATAAAGAGGAGGTGGCAGGGATGAAGGATGTGGAGGAACTGGTGACAAAGCACATTCATGCCAGAGATAATAGCTGGGTGTCATTTGACCTCACTCATGTGGTTACACTCTGGCAGAAGTCAGGGTACGCAGCTCATAGGCTGGAGGTTCACATTGAAAGCTTGGGGGCAGATCAGCAAATGGCCATGCAACAAGAAATAGGAGGTGGAAAAAGTTTGATGGAGGTTGATATTGACAGGAGCAAGGAGGGGCAACACAATTCAGTAATTATTGTGTTTTCAGATGAATCGACAAGAGATCAAAAAGAAGACCGACAACAGCTCAGAAGTCAGATGATTAGACATGAGAATGACCTTCCTGATAACACGATTACAAGCCAACAACCTCTCATTGAAAGTGCAAATCGCAACTCTGACCACCCGGAACAGAACGACCTGGATGAACAGTCTGTCTTGGAGCTGCAATCCAACCTTATCTACGACACACCCCCACGAAACCGCCGTAGTGCCAACCACGAGTCCTGCAGGCGGACACCTCTTTATGTGGAATTTAAAGACATCGGATGGGACTCATGGATTATCCAGCCTCAGGGGTATGAAGCATACAAGTGCAATGGTGTGTGCAGCACTCCCATGACGTCAGAGGTTTCTCCCACCAAACATGCCATAGTGCAGACTCGGCTGAGTCTGAACCACCCTGAACAAACAACTGCTGCCTGCTGTGTCCCCACAAAGCTGAAGCCAATCTCCCTTCTTTATCGTGATAACGATGTGGTCACTTTCAACCACAAGTATGAGGGGATGGTGGTGGCAGAGTGTGGCTGTAGATAACCTTCCAGAAAAAAATAGACTTTTAGTTAAGTATCTAAAACTATCAATCTATTCATCAGTCTCATGTGATTGTTTGTTTCCACAGAATCTGAGATTCCTCATTGTAAATTAGGGATGAATACATGATGCACATTTGTAGCTGTATAAAGCATTCCCTGAGTGTCATGTTAACATAGAACAGACACATTCAGAACTAATGCTGCAAAGGGTCTCACATTAGTGATATTTTACCATTTTGTCCATTTAAAAATACGAATTTTAGAGTATTTCATTGGGATCTTATAAGGTATACCAACCCAAAGTAATACATAAAGTGTAACGTGAAAGGAAAAGGGTGGTAACTTTCAAGGAGCTGCAGAGATCCATATTTAAGCGACAATGTTAGTCAGTGCAGAACACTGATATTCCCATTATGATTTTTGAAAGAAATGGGCAATAAGGTATGTTTCTAAATGTGTAAAGCTGATAGAAAGATACCCTCAAATACCTGCAGCTGTAATTGCATTCGTGAGTTATGGTTCTTCTGTAAAACATTAGAGGAGACTGGATACAAATTTGCTAAACCCCTTAGTCTCTTTCAGTTTTTTTTTTTACTTAATTAGCCGTTAATTAATTACGAATTGAAAGGTAAAAAATTGCTGATTCCATCCATTTTAAGACATATCATGAGATTTAAATGGGAGAGCTGTATAGATACAAGAGATGCACTTTTATTTTAAAATAGGCCATAATAAGTTAATAAGAGGCTAAATCACCATCCTGCTAAAATGTTTGAAAAAAAAATCGAAGACTTTCTCATATTTTGAAATGTGAGTCCACAGGCAACTTGGAACCTCTGAGATGATTTTAAGACTGTGATATTATTTCCTCAAAGTTTCCCACAAAATATGTAGAAAATATGTTTTTACTTGCTTGGGATTGAAGGAGGATTTCCAAAGTATATTGGAGCCACCTGGGACTTCTTTTCATAAAATGATATTTCTAGTTCTATCCAATGTGACTATTGGCTGCTGTGAAATATTTCTTTATATTATTAATTCACATGCTTTTGTTCACACACCTATGTGAACAGTGTTGTGCTTATTTAAATAAAATATAGAGAAAAAATAACTATTCATTGAGCAGTCATTCCTGTTTCGTGCACACCGTGTCAATGTCAGGTTAACACATCACTTCCCATCTAACAAGCTTAATCCCCATCCTTCCACAGCCACATGCCTGGCGGGCCTCTCTTGATCCGCTTCCATGCCATATTGATAAAGAGGTGTCAGAGTCTGGAGTCTTGTAGGCAATCACTCAGGGTGAGACGCCACTCGAAGTGGTTGTATTTGTGAAAAGGTGGTGTCAGATTCCTGGTCTCCAGGACAAACGTGTACTATTGACAATTGAGACATCAGGTTGCTCACTGGACTCGAACCCTCCTACCTCCCTTTTCTATCAATGGTATGCTTATACCCTTATCAAAGCCAACGGTATAAATGGAAAATGGAAGATTCACTTCACATTATCACCTAGCTATTGCTGTTAACAGTTGGAAGTAGGTAGCAATGGAGCAACCCTCGGGAACTGTCTAATGAAGAGGATCATCACTCAGCATGTGGATTTACAACTGAGAAATATGTAGGCCAGAGATCCAGACAGTGAACAGTCTGACCTGGAATGGACTGTGCCTAATCTACACTCATTAGAAGCTTTTTGACCAAAATAGTAAAGAAGTGAGTTGAATGGCAGCAACTCGGATGTATCTATAAATGTGGTGAAGAATACTTCCTTAAGTCGATTTAGCGATGCAGCCTATTCAAGCGTCTTTGGATGGTTGACTGTTAAAAGGGCTGGTGAAGAGGAAGGTTGGAGAACAATGTGCAGACTTGCTTCATATGTTATAAAAGTAACCAAGACTCAGATGATCTCTCAATACAGCTACTATACACTCACCGGCCACTTTATTAGGTACCCCATGCTAGTAACGGGTTGGACCCCCTTTTGCCTTCAGAACTGACTCAATTCTTCATGGCATAGATTCAACAAGGTGCTGGAAGCATTCCTCAGGGAGTTTGGTCCAAATTGACATGAAGGCATCACACAGTTGCCGCAGATTTGTCGGCTGCAGATCCATGATGCGAATCTCCCGTTCCACCACATCCCAAAGATGCTCTATTGGATTGAGATCTGGTGACTGTGGAGGCCATTTGAGTCCAGTGAACTCATTGTCATGTTCAAGAAACCAGTCTGAGATGATTCCAGCTTTATGACAAGGCGCATTATCCTGTTGAAAGTAGCCATCAGAAGTTGGGTACATTGTGGTCATAAAGGGATGGACATGGTCAGCAACAATACTCAGGTAGACTGTGGTGTTGCAACGATGCTCAATTGGTACCAAGGGGCCCAAAGAGTGCCAAGAAAATATTCCCCACACCATGACACCACCACCACCAGCCTGAACTGTTGATACAAGGCAGGATGAATCCATGCTTTCATGTTGTAGACGCCAATTTCTGACCCTACCATCCGAATGTCGCAGCAGAAATCGAGACTCATCAGACCAGGCAACGTTTTTCCAATCTTCTATTGTCCAATTTCGATGAGCTCAGTTTCCTGTTCTTAGCTGAAAGGAGTGGCACCCGGTGTGGTCTTCTGCTGCTGTAGCCCATCTGCCTCAAAGTTCGACGTACTGTGCGTTCAGAGATGCTCTTCTGCCCACCTTGGTTGTAACGGGTGGTTATTTGAGTCACTGTTGCCCTTCTATCAGCTTGAACCAGCCTGGCCATTCTCCTCTGACCTCTGGCATCAACAAGGCATTTCCGCCCACAGAACTGCCACTCACTGGATGTTTTTTCTTTTTCGGACCATTCTCTGTAAACCCTAGAGATGGTTGTGCGTGAAAATCCCAGTAGATCAGCAGTTTCTGAAATACTCAGACCAGCCCTTCTGGCACCAACAATCATGCCACATTCAAAGTCACTCAAATCACCTTTCTTCCCCATACTGATGCTCGGTTTGAACTGCAGGAGATTGTCTTGACCATATCTACATGCTTAAATGCACTGAGTTGATGTGATTGGCTGCTTAGAAATTAAGTGTTAACGAGCAGTTGGACAGGTGTACCTAATAAAGTGGCCGGTGAGTGTATGTGGAAGCCCATATTTGAATATGTGTCACATTGATGCAAAGCATGGAAAGAGAACACTCCAATGGATGCCACTTTTCTCAGCCAAAAACAGAAAACTCAGGCTAAAACGTACACAGGCTCACCAAAACTGGATAAATAACAGACTGTAGTTTATTCCAATAAGTCCAGATTTGAGCTTCTATATTTGGAATGAATAGGATGAAGGCATGGCTTTCAACAGCTCTGGTTTGTGTAGGCTGGTGTAATGGAAAGGAGAATATTTCTCATTGCACTGGACCCTTGTGCCTTTTTGCCACTAATACCACCTCTATCTGATTCCATGATGATAGATTCTACTTTTCAGTCTTTCCATTACCAACCTTTAGGGATGTCCTGATCCAATATTAATATTGTATGTCAGTCCGATATCAGCCAAAAAACGACTATAGGATTTAATCAGCCAGCAACTTAGATCTCAAATATTTTTTATGCTGATGGAAACACTGTTTCTGTTAAAAGTTTCTGTAACACATTGATTACTCTTACATGGGTCAGTTGTTTTCACACCTTTTCAATGTTTACATTTGTTCTCTGTTTTAGTAAAACTACTTGATCAAGCCTTTTCTAACATGCTACAGTATAAAATAAGTAATAAAAGCTGGTATTATTCATACTAACATAGTATCATGTCATGGGTATCAGCTGGATCTCATAGCACAAGTGCAATATCAGTATTGTATCTGAAATTAAAAAAACATTGGATCTGGACAGCCCTACTTACCCTAACCCAACTATTTTAGTGGTTGCTTGCTTGTAGCTCATACCGTCCGGAGTTGCCCTGAAATCTCAATGTCAGAGGACTGTTGGTCACTGATTGGTTAGTGGGCATTGTCAATGTTCACACCTTATTTTAACAACAACTCATTTCTTCAACCATTCATCACTTTTATGCTGGGCTTATTGTGTATCTGTATCTACTAGGGCAGAAGTAGTAGGTTGTATTAACAGTTTGTACCATTGGTAGGTAGCATTGGCTTATCTTTACATGTGCTGCAGCTCGTATTCTTCCATTTTAATAATGATAATACTTTGGACTGGTAATGCACTTTATATCTAAACAAATCCCAAAGTGCTACATAGTAATTTTGTACCACATACCATCGTCTTCTCTCCTTTACACATCCAGGTTGCTTCATCTAGCTGCCCACAGCCTTCCATGGCTCTCATTTTAAACTCTAAGTCTGAAAACAGCCATAAACAGAGCAGACTTTATATTGGTGTATCTGCAGACTATGTTACTTCGGACAGTAAGGCTACATCAACAGTAAAGTCCCTACCCCCACTAAAATATTAATCCATTGTAATAAAAAAAATAAATAAAACCGATTGAACTGACACGAGCTGAAAAGGTTACTTTTGAAAAAAGGCATTGGTGACTATTCCAAACCTACACCTTAGCCTATCTGAGTATTGTTGCCAGTATCCCAACCCATCTTCTGGATGGGGGATCATTTTTCTTTTCTAATCTACACAGAGCCAACTATGGAGCTAGTTTACCATCAACTTTTCAGTGCTTCAGTGTTATTTATGTTTGTCTGCTTATGTCTCTTAGAATCCCCATTCTTCATCGGAAGGAGGGCGCCCACACTGAGTCAGGTTCTGTTGAAGATTTCTTCCCTTTAAAGTGGAGTTTTTCATCTTCACTGTTGCTGCATGCATGCTTTCTCTGAGGGATTGCCGTAGAGTCAATGACAAAATATAAGCACATACTGTAGCCAAATTACCAGATTGCAAGCATGTCTTGCATTCATTAACTTGAAAGACATAGTCCTCCAAAATGAGCTTGCATTTTGTTGTTGACTTAGCAATCTCTCACACCGAGCATGCATGTAGTGACAGTGGAGAGGAAAAATGCCTTTTAACAGTAAGAAACCTCCAGTAGAACCAGGCTTAGTGTGAGTGGCCATCTACAGAGGCCTACAATTAAAGAGACATTACAAAGTTTCCTAATGATATTGGCACTTGTGGCCAAAACGCAGAACTGCCACATTCTTCTGCTTGTTCTCTTAGCTTGCGCACGTCATTAACAGGTTGTTGGGTTTTTGCCTATGGTACCTGAACCGAGCTCGATGCCGGTCGCTTCTGAGTACCCACAAAATCAATCTTAAATATAACGCTTCAATTGTTTACCACATCACATCCACCAAACGGCATGGGAGCTGACTGGAAGTAAATTAAGGAAAATACGCCACAGGTTTATAGATGCATCGGCTCTGAACTACTGAGGTGTCAATCTGATCATCAAATGAGATTTTAATCGTAAAGTGTCAAATAAAAAGGGTATTTTAAAAAAAATTTCAGTAAAAACATACATAAAGTCTCTTAATTTGAGGCTTTCAATTATGTACTTGAACAACTGACAAAATGTCAAATGTGAGAAATATTTTAAGAGATATGTGGAAAAAGTTAGTCTGTTATGAAGTAAAAAAAAAAAAAAAAAAAAGGGTTAAAAATTCAGATGAACAGCAATCCATGATTGGGCAAGAAGATTCCCATAAAATGTACACACTATAGCATTCTGGTAAACCAGATTTCTTAATTATAAAGTTGAATATGAAGTTAATTATAAAGCATTTATCAGAGAGGACAGGTTACGTCAAATAGAGAACCAGATTTTTACAGCTAGGTTGCCATCCTCAGGTATGCCTAAGCCATGGGAGACAAGGTGAGTCTGGTTCTGTTGGAGAACATGCTACATCAAGTGGACAGCCTGCTTTTCCCATCTCAGCAAGAGTACCTCTTCCCAGACGCTTGGGGTGGAGAGGTGGATAACCCCAGTTTGGAAGAAAATGATTCAGTTAACTATGACTGAGGGTGAGAACCATGCCAGCTGCGGGCAATTATTTTGGCACTCTTAGATAGCGTTGGCCTATATGATGCATTTGCCGCCCAACCCACATACAACTCCCTTTCCCCCTGTACTCCAGCATCCCAGTGTCGCAAAGCTTCTTGGAGGAGTTTCAGCAATGGTGGATGGATCCTCTGTGCCTCTTCCCCGACAGTAGGGATGCAGATACAGATCCTGGCATCCGTGCACAATCCTGGGGATTATGGTCTGGATCACATACCCCCTGTGGATCACTGCATTGTGTGTCTTGTTCTTTCCCCAAATGAGGCACTGAAGAAGAGAACTTTCTGTCTAAGCGTCCAGAGGTGACGCTGTGGCCAAACTTTCCTTTTCATCAAACACGCTGTGCCAACCTGTGTGGGCATTACATTGTGGCTTTGGGTGGTATTCACCAGTCAGAGCAACTGTTCATGAACCACAGTGGGCAGAACTGAGCCAGGCTGTTGCACTGGATTCCTGAACAATTGTTTCCCTGCTTTATTTATTCAGAAACTGGAATCTACCATCTGGTTCACTTTTAACCATCTCAACAAACTTTACCACTCAGAAAAAGCTACTATTTTAAAATAGACTCCTACCTTGAATAAAATTTGTAGTAGCCTAAATGGAAATTTGCTAACTTCAAGCTTCCAGAATGGCCCCAAGCTCAGCTTTATGGAAAAACTAGAAAAGCACTTGGAGACCGCTGGCCTCCGACTATCAGGGTTTGGTGGAAGATTGTAGAGGACCCAAATGCAGAGATGAGGAGGCAGAGATCAGTTCTTGCAGATTAAAAAAAAAAAAAATCCAAAGGCAACAGAAGCAAAGTCCAAAAACAAATACAGAAAAACCAAGAAAACAGGAGACACCAGAGAAACAACACAACAACTGATATGGATCAGGTGTGGGTGGAAGTGATTAGGAGGCAGCCAAGGGAAAAGGAAACAGAGAGTAAAACAAAAACACAACACTGCCAGAAAACAACTACAAAGACACAAAATTACAGAGAAACTGACATCGACAGAACCCTTACACTGACAAGCTGCAAATTCTGCTCCGAATGGTGACTTACACTTATAGCTAAAACTCCCACATGATCTGGATCATTACAAAATTTCAATTAATTGTTCCTTGGCATGAGGCGCAACTCTGGTAAAAAAAAATAAAAAGAAATCATAAAATCCATAAGTTTTCAATTGATCCTGCAAACAAATCAACAATGTTCCCTTTCCTTGAGTTTTTGAGTCCGATGCTGAGGCTGTCAATAGCCACTGCTGCCACCCTCTGGTTGAGTGGGGAACTGCTTTTTCCGCCAAATATCCCTTTCTCACAATATTAGAGAAAATTCCTGTATTCAGGTTATGATCTGGATAATCACCAAAATGTAATGGATTGTTACTTGGCAAAATCTGTCCTAAACTTTTCAAGTTATCCTGCACACAGACAGACAGAAAAACAAACACACACCCAAACTCTCCTAAAAAATAGGAGGTAAGAGGTGACAATGGGCTATGCTTGAAAGACATTTTGAGGGCATGACACCAAACAATTTAAAATAAGTCTTTTAATTCTAAAAGGAGTGATCTTTATCAGGTAATATTTTGACTGCCATTGTACAAAACTAATTAATAACTAAAAGTTAACTTGATTATCTACGGAAGAGGGATAGGGCCATTGAAAAAATTAAAAAAATTTAACAAATTTTTACATTTTGGTTCAGTCTGAGAAAAAAATCAGAATTCTGACTTCAATCTCAGAATTCTGACTTTTTCCTCAGAATTCTGACTTTAACCTCAGAATTTTGACTTTAATCTCATAATTTTGACTTTAATCTCACAATTTTAGATCTTAATGTAGATGGGCACCATGAAGGAAGAGATGTGGGAGCACTCAGCTTCACTGACAAAGATGTGAGTTGTTTGGGAGGGCCAGTGACACTTTGGGGGGAAATTACGGAATAAGGCGACTTTTTACGTGATACTATTTAACACAAAGATGCTATTTAATAAATGGAAGGGCAGTAAGGTGATCAAAACAAGAGAGCTAGTTTATTCTTTAAAACAGACATGGCAACAGCTTGATGCTAACATGTTTGAGATTAAAGTCAGAACTTTCAGGTTAAAGTCAGAATTTCAAGAAAAAAGTCAGAATTTTGAGATTAAAGTCAGAATTCTGAGGTTAAAATCTGAATTCTGAGAAAAAAGTCAGAATTCTGAGATTAAAGTCAGAATTCTGAGAAAAAGATCAGAATTCTGAGATTGAAGTCAGAATTCTGAGAAAAAAGTATGAATTCTAAGATTAAAGTCAGAATTCTGAGACAGAAGTCAGAATTCTGAGAAAAAAGTCAGAATTCTGAGGTTAAAGTCAGAATTGTGAGACTGAAGTCAGAATTCTGAGATTGAAGTCAGAATTCTGAGGTTGGAGTCAGAATTCTAAGATTGAAGTCAGAATTCTGAGATTGAAGTCAGAATTCTGAGGTTGGAGTCAGAATTCTAAGATTGAAGTCAGAATTCTGAGACTAAAGTCAGAATTCTGAGAAAAAAGTCAGAATTCTGAGAAAAAAGTCAGAATTCTGAGACTAAAGTCAGAATTCTGAGAAAAAAGTCAGAATTCTGAGACTACAGTCAGAATTCTGAGAAAAAAGTCAGAATTCTGAGACTAAAGTCAGAATTCTGAGAAAAAAGTCAGAATTCTGAGACTACAGTCAGAATTCTGAGAAAAAAGTCAGAATTCTGAGACTAAAGTCCGAATTCTGAGAAAAAAGTCAGAATTCTGAGGTTAAAGTCAGAATTGTGAGACTGAAGTCAAAATTCTGAGGTTGGAGTCAGAATTCTAAGATTGAAGTCAGAATTCTGAGGTTAAATCCAGAATTCTGAGAAAAAAGTCAGACTTCTGAGATTTAAGTGAGAATTCTGAGGTTAAAGTCCGAATTCTGAGATCAAAGTCAGAATTGTGAAGTTAAAGTCAGAATTCTGAGAAAAAAGGCAGAATTCGGAGATTTAAGTGAGAATTCTGAGGTTAAAGTCCGAATTCTGAGATCAAAGTCAGAATTGTGAAGTTAAAGTCAGAATTCTGAGAAAAAAGTCAGAATTCGGAGATTAAAGTCAGAATTCTGAGGTTAAAGTCTGAATTCTGAGGTTAGAGTCAGAATTCTGAGAAAAAAGTCAGAATTCTGAGATTAAAGTCAGAATTCTGAGAAAAAGATCAGAATTCTGAGATTGAAGTCAGAATTCTGAGAAAAAAGTATGAATTCTAAGATTAAAGTCAGAATTCTGAGACAGAAGTCAGAATTCTGAGAAAAAAGTCAGAATTCTGAGGTTAAAGTCAGAATTGTGAGACTGAAGTCAGAATTCTGAGATTGAAGTCAGAATTCTGAGGTTGGAGTCAGAATTCTAAGATTGAAGTCAGAATTCTGAGGTTAAATTCAGAATTCTGAGAAAAAAGTCAGACTTCTGAGATTTAAGTGAGAATTCTGAGGTTAAAGTCCGAATTCTGAGATCAAAGTCAGAATTGTGAAGTTAAAGTCAGAATTCTGAGAAAAAAGTCAGAATTCGGAGATTAAAGTCAGAATTCTGAGGTTAAAGTCTGAATTCTGAGGTTAGAGTCAGAATTCTGAGAAAAAAGTCAGAATTGTGAGATTGAAGTCAGAATTGTGAGACTGAAGTCAGAATTCTGAGACTACAGTCAGAATTCTGAGAAAAAAGTCAGAATTCTGAGACTACAGTCAGAATTCTGAGAAAAAAGTCAGAATTCTGAGACTAAAGTCAGAATTCTGAGAAAAAAGTCAGAATTCTGAGGTTAAAGTCAGAATTGTGAGACTGAAGTCAAAATTCTGAGGTTGGAGTCAGAATTCTAAGATTGAAGTCAGAATTCTGAGTTCAAATTCAGAATTCTGAGAAAAAAGTCAGACTTCTGAGATTTAAGTGAGAATTCTGAGGTTAAAGTCCGAATTCTGAGATCAAAGTCAGAATTGTGAAGTTAAAGTCAGAATTCTTAAGTTAAAGTCAGAATTCTGACTTTTTTCCTCATATTACACTAAAATAAAATGTAAAAATCAGTTAACTTTTTTTTTTCTTTGGCCCTAAACCTCTTCCGTAATTACCATACTATGGAAGCCCGTTTCCGCCACTCTGTAAAAAAAAAAAAAAAAAACTATCTCAATATAATGAGATAGTAACTCAATATAATGAGATAGTATCTCATTATAATGAGATAGTAACTCAATATAATGAGATAGTATCTCATTATAATGAGATAGTAACTCAATATAATGAGATAGTAACTCAATATAATGAGATAGTAACTCAATATAAT